>NC_053205.1:6710103-7026280 GCF_905163445.1 Pararge aegeria
GATTTTAGGTTGGATAAAGAAGTTTCTATGCGCTGTTTGCCAAAATCAAAAAAGGAATCACAGAACTCCAATTGTTTCTGTGTATTCTTGTTCTCTTTAATTTTTATGATGCCTAGTAATTTAATGTCATAACCCAGCCTGGTAATAATCTAGATTGTCTCTGCTAGATACATTGAAATTTTTGTGAGTGAAATCGTACGTGTGCAACGTAGTGCTTACAGTAACGTAGACAAAGAGTATACTCGTTGAGCAAAAGTTAAAACATTGTGTTTATATCCTCATTGCTATTAAGTGTTAATTATTTTGTAAATTTCATTTCGGAATAGTCGAGAAAAAATTTAAAAGAGGTATTTATTGTAAAGCAAGCCCAGCATTTCGGCTTGTATGGTAGTACCGCCACTGATGTTGCGGGAGGTAACCGCTGATTGACCTAACGCATAAGGCCTCTTCAACCAGGTTTAGCCCACGAGCCGACGTGGTTTACTGGGGTGTGGCCGCTGAGTGTACAACCTAGGAGCCACTGGCGAGAGTTTGTGAAGTGCTAGCGAATTTATCCATACAATCTACTCCCTCAAATAGAAGGTCGGCTTGCAGACGTTTATGCTGACACAACACTACGCTCCCAATTCAACTACAATAGTATCATATTATCTTATATCTTTAAACGAGAAATTCTTGTATTTATATAAGTGGAATCTCGGAATCGGCCCCAACGATTTCATGAAATTTAGTTTACGGAGGTTTCGCGGGCGATAAATCGATCTAGCTAGGATGAATTTTGATTATGATTCATAAAAATCTTAGTACCCATAACACAAGCTACGCTTACTTTGGGGCTAGATGGCGATGTTTGTATTGATTTAATAATAGTATACATACCGGGCACTTTGACGTCACACAAGTGACATGCTCGCAGGCGCGGCCGCTCCTTTAGATGAACCTGCTTATAATGCTGAGTAAAGCAGTTGTTGGTGCGGAACACGCCCGCGCAGTGCTTGCACGCGAACTGCGAGCTGCCGTCCGCCAGCTTGCGCAGTGTGTAAGCCTCCGCGTACTTGCCTGAAACACCGTGGAATGATATCAAATATTTGCATTACATTACTGCAGTCAACAACAACACTACACTTTCGTATCATATACTAATATACAACGTTTAACAGAATTACGAAATAATATTGAAGGATGCCTACTTCCCTATCCCTACTAATATTATAAATGTCAATGTAAGTTTGTTTGTTACGCTTTCACGCAAAAACTACTTAACCGATCCTCATGAATCTTTGTACACATATTCTTGGAAGTGTTAGATGTAATATAGGATACTTTTTATCCCGACATTAAGCTCGGTTCCTTCGGGAGAGGGGACGTGTTTTTGACGATTTTACTCCATAACTCCGAAAAATTATAACCGATTTAAATAATTATTTTTGTAATATAGAGGTTATAATATGTGTTTAATTTTGCCCTTACTCTGGTTGGAGATAGGGGACAGAACTCATCAGCGGACAGCAGCAAGATTCTCATTTAAGGCTTAGCATTACTGAATACTTTATTTTTTTTAGATCTAAAACCCACATCAAATTTTATTAAATGCCACATCAAAAAACAAAATCAAACGCAGACGAAGTCGCGGGCAACAGCTATATAAAACCTCTATAGTACAATAATAATTATTTAAATAGGTTATAATTTGTCGGAGTTATGGTGTAAAATCATCAAACACTTTCAACCGCTCTCCCAAAGGGAACGAGCTTAATGTCGGGATAAAAAGTATCCTATATTACTTCTAACACTTCCAAGAATATGTGTACAAAGTTTCATGAGGATCGGTTAAGTAGTTTTTGCGTGAAAGCGTAACAAACAAACTTACATTGACATTAATAATATTAGTATTTTTTTGAACTTTTAAAAAGAATAACTTTGTCATTCACGATTCTATCGAAACTTTAACCGCTTACGCAGCGCCCGCAGCGTAATCTCTAAAAAGAAAACTAAAATCCCGTTTTAAAAACATTCTTCATTGGTGCTATGCTTCTATTGGTCTTAGCGTTATCATATACTTATAGCCTTCCTCGATAAATGGGCTAACCAACAGTGAAAACATTTTTCAAATCGGACCAGTAGTTCAACGCGTTCTCTTCAGCTTTATTAATTTATTTATACTCTTTATTTGCACACTACGTGTTAAAAAAAAACAGAAGAAGAATAAAATAGTTGGAAAATCCAAAAGTGCACGCCTCGTAATCTCATTCATTACAATAAAATTGAGATTATTTGTAAATAATAATTAAACTACATCTGTGACATTAAAATAAAACGCAATATTGACCCGCTAACACTAGATGGCGTAAGTTGTAGTTGCGTGAAATTTAAATCGCGCTAAAGAGATTTTTTCCCACTAGTACAAGACGGTGCCGCGGACAACCCGATGTCGTCGAGACTTGGGGCTCTTCTCATGGCGAGCTATCGCGCTCGCCCCACTCCCCCGGTGACGCCGTAGCAACCTCTCAGGTGATTAGCGGCGTGTGTCCATCCGAAAATCCGTAGTGGTATCTGCCGGACGCTGTAGTCGGGAACCTTACTAGTCAAACCTACAGGACGTGCTTCTACTGCGTGGGACGTTAGCCAGGGACACTGTTCTCGACTGTCAAGTAATGCTAAGTAAACTCTAAATATAACTTTTTTTCTTCAAACGTGTCTTATAATTCCGTCGCCCCGTCCCTTTTGCTCCGTCACATAAAATTGTTTACACATCTAATTATACCGTGAAAACTAATATGCTTCTATTACTCAAAATACTGAAGCCTATAATAAAAAAACCCAACTCAATAAGTGAAGTATTTCGCTCGTTATCGTGACCACAAGATACGGGATCCGCACGTACAGACACACGGACGTACAAGACAGAACTTTTTTAAACATTTTTTTAATTAGTTTAAATAATAAAAAGAGATTTAAAAATATCATGAGTGTTAAAAATAGTGTTTTTTCTCAACGTTTGTCTATTTATATTCACTTATAAAAAAAGCAATAAAGAATAAAAAAGTGACATTTTAAGTTGGACAATAACTCGGTGTGCGTAAACTGACAGTAATACGCACCTCAACGCTTCGCTTATGAGGCGTGAAAAAAAACAGACAAGGTAGTAAAAAGGCGGTCTTATGGCTTAGTAGCGGTCTCTGCTAGGCAACTTTAGGATAAGGAAACCATGTTGAGAATTATACAAGGTGTAAATGAAAACCAAAATAATACTTCACAGTCTTTAGAGGTACATTAAGTGCTGTCTCTGAGACTTATCCGTGAAACCGAAAACCTAATAGTTTTAGAGTAAACCGCGGCCATAATTTTAACATCACATGCAAAATTAAAATCATGTGACTCTAGTCACTTTATAAGGTACGCGTCGGGTAGCGTAGGTACTACGCGCGTGTTGGTCTTTTATCTTCAATAGGCTTGCCATAAGTAAGCACTTAGAATGTTTTGAATTAGCTTGTACGGACAAAATTTATAAAATTAAAGCTTCTTTATGAAATATACAGTATACTTACTTATGCATCCTACAATATTCGTATATTTATTTTTTATATTTACCAATAGTATTGTTGTATTTGTGTTGTCTGGTTTATGTATTAGTATGTAGATATTCGTATGCATGTACTAAACAATGAACCCCGCCTATTCGTTTTTCTTTTTAGTTTTCCTAATCCTAAGGTTGCCTGGCAGAGATCGCTACTTAGCGATAAGGCCTGGCCTTTTGTATCCTACTTCTCTCTCATTCTTCATCTCATTCTTCATGTGTTTCTTCTTTTTTTTTCTCGTTTTTCTGAGTGATGTACAAATAAAGTTTAAATAAATAAATAAATATTATTTCGTAATTCTGTTACACGTCGTTCAACTATAACGTATATGATATAGTCAAAATCGCTTTCGCTCGCTTGTGAGTTCACTCAGAGTGCAAAATACAAACACATTCTTGGTACGAGGATAATAAAATAATAAAAAAAAACTCGTGTTGAATTATTGTAGGCAATTCATTTATTTATAAAACAACTAAACCTAACTATTTATTACATGGAGTTCAACAAATCGGCTTAGGAAAAATTTAATCAAATGTGTATTAATTTCTTAAATCAAAATATGATAAAACGTAATTAAGAACAAATGTAATTTTAAAACTAGTTTATTTTTTTCATTATATAGCATAATTCTCTTTTGTTTTTCAATTAGTTCACCCAAGGTTAACGAAATTTTAAGATTTATAAGAGTGTTTTATACGACTTTCATTTAATTATTCTTTAACCCAGAAAATTTCAGGGTTCATGTACGTATGCAGTTTATTTGTTCCATCATAAATCCAAAAGCCCGAACATATTGGCTGTGTGAGGTATCGTAAGAGTCTTTACACCCTCGCTCACCCAGCTGTACTCGGCAGCTATAATTCTACATCATAAAAAAAATAACACGGTTCTATGTCACCATTTTAGAAATTTAAACATTTTCTCAAACACTTGTTGCATACAAGTCTGAATCGAAACTAATAAAAATGCTTTGATGTGTTATGTGGGACCTATTCTTACAAAAAAATCTGTAAGAATAGGTCCCACATAATCACACATCAAAGCATTTTGCATGACGGAGTATTTGTTATTTTGATGTGTGATTATGTGGGACCTATTCTCACAAAAAAATCTAAACACCTTATAAAAGTTTCGTGTTATGATTGCCACATAGAATTTCGATAGTTTTTACGTCAAAAACCTAGTAGTCTGAAGCCGAATTAACTTTAATTATATCCTTCACCATCATCATCATCTTTATGTCAACCGATAGACGTCCACTGCTGGACATAGGGATTTTGTTTGGAGTTCCAGATTCCACGGTTTTGTGCCGCTTGGATCCAGTGGCTACCTGCGACTCGCTTAATGTCGTCTATCCACCTCGTTGGGGGTCGAGGCTGCCATTCCAGGACCCCAACGTCCATACTTTCTCCGAGCTATGTGTCCCGCCCATCGCCACTTCAGCTTCGCGACTCTATGCCGCTGAGCTATGTCGGTAACTCTAGTTCTCCTACGGATCTCTTCATTTCTGATTTGATCTCCATCGCCCGCTGAGTGACTCTGGGCCTTCTTATGAGGCCCATTGGCCCATTATATTCTTATTAAACTCAAATTAACTTTTTGAGCTACATGATGATATAGCAAATTATTGTGGCTTGTGGTAATATGTGTCAGTAGCCTTTATTTTAGATGAGATTTAAAATCTGGACTTTTACATATTGGCAAATTAAAAGTAAAACTACAAACGATTTCTGGCTTTGCTCTGACGTCTTTATGGGTGAATGTTTATGCTGTGAAGATCTGTCTAGAATAGACAAAGATTTTTATTGTTGGAACACTTTGCAGAGATATGCGAACTTTTTATCGCAAGTGCCCAAAAATGGTACCGTAACTCAAGCTAGTCACAGACTGCATCGTGCTGCTACGATCTACCTCGAATACTCCAAGCCTTATCCGTTACCTGCCGTTATTTTCATGCGTTTTGAGACGTCAAACTTGACGTAAATATTAAATTTGAAATAACACTTTCTAAGTGTGCGGACGAGAATGTTATATGCTGGTACGATCTACCTCGAATACTCCAGGTCTTATATCAGAGCGGTTATTTTCAATGTCAATCTAAATGTTTATTTGTACATGCGTTTTGAGACGTCAAGCTTGACGTGTACATCAAATTTGTAATAACACTTTCTGTGGGTACGTTTACGCGTTTATTCCAACTCGGGGTGTTTCGTCTTGATATGATAGTTCAAACTGCTGCTCTGAACGAAGGCTTCTTGGCAGTGCTTGCACACGTGAGGCCTGATGTTCAGGTGGATCATCATATGCTTCTTGAGATTGTTCCTCCACCGGAAGCACTTGTCACAGACGTCGCATTTGAACGGCTTCAGCGGAGTATGCTTTATGCTGTGGTGGTCCAGCTGCCTTTTATATTCGAAATTCAAATTGCATATCTCGCAACGGAACTGCTTCTCGCCCATGTGGAAGAATTTTTGGTGTTGCAACACTTGCCAGGGGAACGCGAATTTCTTTCCGCACGCGCCGCAAGATGGCGCCGGCAGCCCGTGGGTTTCCATGTGGAACGCTCGCATGTGCCCGGGGACTTTCACGTCGCAGAGATGGCAACCCCGCAACTTCGGGCGTTGCTTCAGGTGCACGTGTTTGTAGTGCTGCGTGAAGGATGTCCTCTTCTTGTAGACGTTCTTGCAGACGTTACAAGCGAAGCTCTCGGAGCCGTCGGCCTCGCGGATGCGGGTGAAGTCGCCGTATATAACAGTACCTAGAAATAGAAAAATATGACGCAATGTAAAAAACGATTTTCTGTAATCGAAGACAAAAAAGTAGCTTTAATATTTAATAATGTTACGAGTTTACACTCGTTACAAATATAAACACACACACAATATTGCATATCCACATAATATGAATTTTTATGGTTTATAAAAAAAAATATTTTAACGTTTACGAAGAAATTCATTGAAATTGAAATTCACCTTTTTAAAATTTTTTTTTTTAATATTATGATATACTATGACGTCCGACCGGCGCAGTGGGCAGCGACCCTGCTTTATGAGTCCAAGGCCGTGGGTTCGATTCCCACAACTGGAAAATGTTTGTGTGATAAACATGAATGTTTTTGATTGTCTGCGTTTTATTATACGTATTTATGTTATTTATTAAAATTTTTATCAGTCATCTTAGTGCCCATAACACAAGCTACGCTTACTTTGGTGCTAGATGGCGATGTGTGTATTGTCGTAGTATATTTATTTATTCATTCATACTGAAAGACTTTTTCCCACATACCTTCCCTGGGACACTCTTAGAGAAAGAACTGTCATAAAAATATATGTAGTGACACGGCTGCCACTGTATATCCTACCTACACATACCTACTACAGTTTCACATTACCTATTATGGTAACGTGAAACGGTAGTAGTTGAGTTGATTACAAAAATATATTATGTTTGGCTCAACCTTCCCCGATGTTGTTGTAAATTGGCTCAACGACTATTTGATCCCTGGAGACAGATTACCAATTTGTATACAGAAAAAGCAAGTTACCGTTTCCGAGTCAGTATGATTTGTATATATAAAGCTCGCATCCTTGAGATGTACATAATTGCACAGCTTCTACCCCAACTTTTTAAATGACTGTGGATAACTCAGTATGCGTCTTTGGAAATTTATTAGTATATATGTGTGTTTTAGTCGAGAGCGCGGTTCGACGACTGTTTAAGAGCCTCATAAACGGGCAATCGCAGCGATCGATTGCATGCAAATCGCTGCAATTCCTCGCTTAAAAATTTAGAAAAACCACACTGTACATACAAGCAATCAGTTACGGCTATTACTACGCCTCATTCTCAACGGGACTTGTGTTAACAGAGAGCTCGTTCTAGTAACAGGCCCCAAAACTTGTGCAAGTAGTTGACTCTATCTGTGCAATGAGTTGCAAGCGTCTCTGAATTTTCTATTCCAGGAATACGATATGTAAATTGTATAGCAGGAAACTCTGCACGTGATTGCTCGACTTACGCAAGGAAACTTCAGGTAGAAACTTGCCAGATTGCCAACAGATTGATCTCCGAAATCGCCTTCGATGTAGGTATATGGACGATGGACATTGGACATCGATTTATATCCGCTTTCCATATTCTATCTATCCGTAATCTACAGATTGATTACTTAGCATTAGCAAGTTGTTATTATATCCATACAATTTATAACAAAAACAGCTTTGCTAAGCCACTGATCAACTAATTACAGATAAGTAGATTGAATATGGAAAACTGTCGTTAAAAAATCTAGTGTTGAAAATAGTTGACCATTTTTATTGTCAATGGTTACCGATAATATTGATGTATCGAAATCTATATAAATACTAGCGGACCCGAGCGCCGTCTGTCGGGCTAATTTGTGAATCTAAACCATCCAGGGTGCCACCCAAACGCATACCAAAAAATTCATTCAAATCGGTCCAGCCGTTCAGGAGGAGTTCAGTGACATACACACGCACACAAGAAATATATATATATAAAGATATAATATTGTATATAGAAGTCTATATAAATATGATGGTTTGACAATGCGGCTGGGCTTACCCCGTTATTGTAGTGCATCAGAAATGTTCGCGAGGGCTCATACTGATGACTTTTTTGCCATCAGAAGAAAACGAATAGCATCCTTGACGAACAGAACGTGGGTAAGCAATAACTGCATTCTGAAAGCATTAATAAATCGATACGACTCTCCGATTTACAAGCTGTATATTAAACTCCACGCAGGGCTGCCTGGACGCAGAAATTCTAATTTGTAACTTTTTGTATATTGCATATAAATATTTAATGTAAGTTTTTTTGATTTAGTATAGTTTTTAATTATTCTGTTATGTAATAGTGCAGATGGGTCATAGTAGCAAATAATTTTTTTTTTTTTAATATTCTCTATTATGGCCCTTTCTGCATCCCTGCTTGAGACGCATTGCTAAATGCCTCGCCATACAAAACGCGTGCCTAGCGAACGTTAACTGGATAGAAGCAGGCGTTACTTTGGATATTACTATCCATAATATATTATGAAAATAAAGCTTAATTTGCTATACTCCGCGAACAGCAGGATAATGTATGGTTTAGCAAATTAAGCTTAATTTTCATAATAGTATAAAAAACACTGATTTAAACAACATTGTGCAAAAAATACAAGTCAACCCACTGACTACTTTTCGAGTTTTGCCAACATTAACATGCGAAAGTTGATTGGAATATCCGGATTTTTGGAGACCATTTTGGGAAGGAAAGTCGAAAATAAAAATGTCAATATTGATTTTTATAAATGTAATTGAAAACGACATGTAAATTACAAATTCGCTTTATAATTATCCAATTCATTGCATAGCATGATTAGTAACAGATCAGTTCAGGTCCTTAATTCGTTACTCGGATCGGGACAAAGATTGGGCCTTCCTTGGAGTCAGCGTTTTCGAGCCTGTTCACCTTTATAGGAAAGTATTAAAAATATTGACCAACCAGGCTTTTTCAGGCGATTTATGATGGGCAGTTACTTTTTTAGGCGAGTTATCATGCGGAATGGTTAAACTAACTCAGGATGTCTTCTTGTTATATGGTATTGCAAACTTGTCTTCTGAACGAAGGCCTCCTGGCAAACGCCGCAGACGTGAGGCCTCACGTTTAAATGTATCATCATATGTCGTCCCAACCCATTCTTCCATTTGAATGTCTTCTTGCAGATTTCGCACTTGAACGGCCTCTCCGGGGCGTGTGTCATCTTATGCGTGCCCAAATGGTTGATGGACTTGCATTTGAAATTGCACACTTCGCATTTGTAGTTCCTCTCGCCCATATGGTAGAGTTTCTGATGCCGGATCACTTCTGAGGGGAACGCAAACTTCCTGCCACATGCACCGCATATAGGTGCGGGTATACCGTGCTCCAGCTCCATGTGGGAGGCTCGCTTGCGCGTGCGCACTTTTGCTTTGCATATGTGACAGCTGCGGAGTTGCGGGCGTATCCTCAGGTGCACCATCTTGTGATGCTGGCTGACCAGGTCACGCCTCTTGAAGTGCTTATCGCAAACGTTGCAGTTGTACCTTTGCGTGCCGTCCTCGTTTTTCGTTAGTGTGAAGATCAGGGGTTTATTCTCGCCTAGAAAGAGATAGAAGATACATTTGTAATATATACAACGTGTAACCGAATTAACAAATAATGTCGAAGGATGGATAAGTATATTTCACAAGGAATCACCCTGTAGAAATATGAAATTAAAAGAAGCATATTTATTTTTTCCATACAAACGCATTCAAAACATTCCAAGTATTTACTTATGACAACCCTATTGAAGATAAAACCCTGACACGCGCATAGTACCTACGCTACGCGACGCATACCTGGTAAAGTGAGACGAGTCACATGATTTCAATTTATATATGATTTCAATTTATATATGATTTCAAAACTATGGCAGTGGTTTACTCAAAAACTAATAGTTTCGATTGACAGTACTAAATAAAAACTAAAACCTCGATTCCACGATACTGTGTGCTATGCAAAAATCCTGACATCATTGGATGTCTAATTATTTGATATAACCAATTTTATTACACCTTTTAATGACACTTTGTTATATATATGCCCCTCGGTTTTGGCTGACATATTTCGTTTAAAGATTTTTCAAATTAAGTGTTTTTTGTCTGTTACTCATTTTATTTTCAATCATCATCAAAATTATCACCATCCTATTAAAGTCCCACTGCCAGGCACAGTTAAACTCTGTCATAGAAGAGTCGGTTTAAGAGCGTATACCCACGACGGTGCTTCTAAACGGGTTGGTGGGTTTTAACGATTATCACCACCAATCAACAACCACGAAGCTTATTAATAATCATCTTAACTTAATCTTCTGCCAAGGTGATTTATTGTGTTAAGCACAATTTAGGGTGATCCAAAAAAAAAAATTTTTTTCCCAAACAGGCTCATAAGTTTATTTTGGGTGTAAAACAAATTCTGTGTAAAGATGAGTACTTAATATTAATATTAAGATTGTCCTGATCGCATTTTTTTTATTCACTTAAGATTAACATGGGAATGAATTTTTTAAGCAAAACTTAATAATAAAATGAATGTGAACATAATAATAGAATGAATTGTTTATTTTTTGATTTATGGCAAAAAAAAAAATCCTTAAAAGCATCATGTTTATTTGATTTAATAAAAAAAAATTATTGGTCAAAAATTGGTCACTCCTATCACCTCTGCTCACCCTAAAACGCCAGAATATTTGCTATAAAGTTCAATTTTATTTAAGGTACGAGGACAACAGGGGAACAAGGACCACGAGATCGTACGAGTAACTGATAAAATATAGCTTTCAAACGCTGTGGTGTATCAGTCAAGAAAAAAAAATCATAAGTCTTTGTCTCACGTCTCGCAAAAGACGAGACAAGATAATTCAGAAATTATGAATTCCAAATTCCAGGGATCGAACGCGGGACTTGTCACTTATAACCCCACAATGTAGGTATGCAGTGGGCTGAGGATCACTATTGAAAGGTTAAAGGACTTAACTTCCTTGTACTTAAGATCAGTTATTGTAAAAAAAAAAAGTATGAAAAATATTACAAACATCTTTATTTCAATATAATACAACGAACGTATAAAACATAGAACAACCGCTAAAAAATAGCGCAACGAAAACATACACTCGGTGGGAAAGGCTTATGAATGAAATGAAAATTTATTTGTACACATATAACATATAACTCAGCATATAAGGCCTGTGCCAGAAGATATCGCTCTTTCCTTACATGACACATTTTTATTTCAATTTATTTATAGAATACATTAATTTATTTTTTGACATGCAAACAAAACAAGCGTGTGTGTGTGTGTTAGACTGATTATTACTTATGTAATAAACCTTATTGTTAATTGAGTATAAAATGTTTAACAAGTAACACTTATTTTAGAAGTTGCAAACGGAGTTTTTTCATAAGTCAGTAATTGTAACCATTAAGTAATTTTAGTTTTACAGTCTTTCATTGGTATATATTAAATGATACAATAAACTACCCAATGACATCATGTAGATGTTATTGGATAGTTTATTGATACTCTTACAAAGTTCAAAGTTTGTATTTAACGTAAGCTTATAGAAAAGTTATATTATAGTAGAAAGGTCTACGTAAGCGATAAAAAAACTGGTTTGCGAATTATTGCTCTAGCCAGGTTGCTCTTCAAATAATTTTAAATGGCAATGTGAGATGGTGATAACAAAAAAAAACACTTCTTCTTCTTAGACCAGGACTCGTTTGGAACCTTCGTAGCTTTAGTTTGAAGTTTACGAATATGGTTATCGCCATCATCTCACTAACGTGTAATTCTCATGTAATGTATGCATCAAAAGTGCCACCTAAGGGCCGGGCCAACTTGCATAAAGATATTTTTGTCTTTGACTTTTGCTTTATTAATTCTGTTATATAAAAGACTGGATTGTTTTTTCAATTGTTTAGTAGCAAAGGCCGTTTTAGTGATAACTGAAGGGACAACAGTTTTATTAGTTCTTTTATTTAAGAATACTTCGATCAATACGCAAAGTTTATGTAATTTAAGAGTTGCATTTAAAACGTATAATTACTATAAGAAGGTTACTTGAAGTGTGCTTCGCATGAGTTTGCTAGTCACAATGCTGGCAGATTAACTGCCGGCCAATCACAGCTGTTCCCGTGCTGCATGACGTACATTAGAACCAATCATGTATTCAAGTGTCAATTCATAGTGCGTGCGCATATCGAATGACTGGTACCCATTTCAATTACAAGTTTGTTAGAACGGGCGACTTCTATGTTTTTTTCTTTCGCTGAGCTTAACTGATAAAATCATAAGCTTTCAATAACAAACATCCATTATTGAAATACCTCGATTCATAATTAACATATTTTAAGAAACCTTTAGCCAGATAGCGTTCTTCTCCAAAATGGGGAGTATAGGCATATCTTATGTTTCACTAATATCAGAACTATAATCCCTTTTAAGGTGAGACCAAACAGGCTGCGTCAAACTTGCGTCCTCGTGCGTCCAGTGCCAAAAAACTACCATCACAAAAAAGCGCGCGTTTGAGATAATACCAGATTCTGAACATCCCAGATTATCATAACACTAGGTTTTCCAAATACTAGATTGTCTTAATACTAGATTCTAAACATACCAGGCTAGCAGAATAGCAAAAGAGCAGAAGTTTTACACAGAAAGTAGTCTCAATGACTAATGAAGAACCCAAAAACCGTGCCTACCTTGTATGAAGTGTATACTAAGATGGCGACATACGCTTTAAAAAAAGGTGATAAACCAAAATAAAACTAAAAACTGCTTAACAATGAAATACACAATTTCAACAAAACATGACGTGATGAGGTTTAATGTACCTACTCTGGCAATATATCAACCGATTACCGGCCCATAACAGGGAAGGGTTAAGGCCGTAGTCCACCACGCTGGCCCAGTGCGGATTAGTGGACTCCACCACACCTTAGAGAACAGTATGGAGAACTCTCAGGCATGCAGGTGTCCTCACGTTGTTTTCCTTCACCGTTGAAGTATGTGAGATTTTAATAGCTTAAAACGCCACTAGGCTATCACTGCGATATAAGTATCTGTTCTGTTTGTGAATATATAATATACATTTTACTATATCTAATTGTTATATTAATAATATAAAATTCACATCAATACACAAACATAATTTGTACACGCAATACACCGACGCGTTAGTTACACGAGCTTAGGCGAGAGTGGACGCGTCTGATAAAGCGCGCGAGTGTCGAGACTGCGCTAGGAATCTTAGGAACGTTCCTTAATATACCTTATTCATTGAGGACCACATCATATATTATTTCAATCAGGCCTATGGGACCTTTGTGACGTAAGATTGACGCGGCGGTCTTGCCCTCGCTTTACACCATTTCAGGGTGTTTCTTCAACACGTGATATTTCAAACTGCTCTGCTGTACGAAAGCATCCTGGCAAATCTTGCAAACATGGCGTCGTATGTTATTGTGTATCAGCATATGAGTTTTCAAACCGCTCCGCCATTTGAATTCCTTATCGCAGATCGCGCATTTAAACGCCTTCACGTCCGCATGCTTCGTCTGGTGATGCATGTATTTGCTCCGTCCGATAAACGTCAAATTGCAAGGCTCGCAACGGTACTTTGATTCCCCCATGTGGTGGAATTTTTGGTGTCGCAACACTAGCCAGGGAAATGCGAACCGTTTGCCGCACGCGCCGCAAGATGGCGCCGGCAGACCGTGCACCTCCTCCATATGGTAGGTTCTTTGGTGCGTGGGAACTTTGACGTCGCATAGATGACAACCCCGCAGCTTCGGGCGGAGTTTTAGGTGCACTTGTCTGTGGTGCTGGTGAACATATTTTCTTTGGTTGAAGCTTTTATCGCAAACTCTGCAAGTGAAGGTTTGCGTGCCGTCCGCTTCTACGGTTAGCGCGTATTCCTCGTTCACATCATCTAGAAAAGATATAAGGGACAATTAACTAAAACTTTTGAGAATTTTTTGTAAACAAAAAAAACAGACTTCTGAAACGATAAAATTTTGTTTAAATAGCGCTACAAAGCGAACCCAGCTAACAAAAAAAGAGATAGAAATCACCCTTTCTAACAGATTGTCATTCGAAATTGCTACGAATCACTCTATATGCGCACGCAATATGAATAGAACTGCAAAAACATGATTGGTTCTACTGTACGTCATGCAGTACGGGACCAGCTGTGATTTGCCGGCAGTTAATCTGCCAGCATTGTGACTAGCTTAACGCATGCGGGTCACACTTCATAATCCACTCCCACCGAGGCTACGTTTTCGTTGGACTATTTTTGACCAGTAGTACTAGCTTCCAGTCGGAATAAAATATAGAACTCGGAATTGCTAGAAACGCATTTTTTTTTGCTGCACACATGTTTTAATCCGGAAAAAAAGGATGCATAAACCGCAAGTGAAAAATAAATAAAACAGCAATATTAGAATTAACATATATACTTTATTTAATAAAGCGTCATAATCATTATTAGAACATTACAGAATATTTTAGTAAAAATTAAAACGAAATTGCAAATTAATTAAAAATATTAGGTACTATAGTGTTAAATTAAAATGAATGAATGAATGAACGAATGAATGAATACACTTTTATTGTACACCACATAAACATATAGTAAATATTCTTTTATAAAAGTTTACAATTTGGCGGACTTATCGCTACATAGCGATCTCTTCCAGGCAACCAAAGGCGTAAAACACAGCTCAAGATCAGAAGTAGGTGGTGCATATAAATAAATATATATATTTGCATATATACCTATATATACAACTTAAACTTACGTTTGGTGGTTTAAAGACGGAGGATTGGGTCAAACTCAGTAAGCAATATAAGCGAGATAATAAATACATTGTTAAAAACGTGTCTTATTTCAGAACTAGCGGACCCCCGCGACTTCGTCCGCGTATGAGTCAATCGGGAAGCTAGAATATATCTGATGCTAACATCATAATCGTCGTGGGTAGCTACGTGTATTTTACGTGGTATTTCAGTTGATACATTCATTCATACATACATCCATCCTCACAAACTTTCGCATTTTAAATATTAGTAGGATTACCGTCCTTCGATCGTTGTCCCATATGCCTTGCGACTAACAGTTATTTGTGATGAGTTTTGTTCTTTACCTCCGACAACATTTATCAGATCTTCATTAAAATGAGACACTACTAGCTTGATAGTATACACTTTCAAATAAAAAAATAATTATTAAAATCGGTTCAAATTTAACGGAGCTACGAAGTAAAATTGATAAAAATTTTCATCCCATTTCCCGTAGGAAAATTATTGTTTATCGGAATAAAAAGTAGCCTATATGTTGACCCGGAATATCTACTACCACTATACCAAGTTTTATTTGAATCCGTTCAGTAGTTTTCACGTGATGTCCGGACCAGACAGACAGACAGACAGACAAAAATTAAATAAAAATCTGTTTTGGACTCAGTATCGATTATAAAGCATCCCCCGGTCAAAATTTTCAAAATATATTAAATGTACAGAAATCTTCCAGTTACAGTTTTATTATAAGTATAGATATGCAACGGTGTTGTGTTGTGACGGTAGATCAGAATCACCGATCTCTATTATACTACTAGCGTTCCCTCGCAACTTCGTCCGCGTATAAGGCGACCTTAAAAGATAAGACATATGCTGACGCGGTCTTTTTTTTTAGAACTTTTAAAGGGACACAACTATGTGACTCTTAAAAGGGAACATCTTTGACATAAGCAGTGGCGTGCACTTTATACAAGCACAAAAGCACTGCCTACCCTAAAATTTATATAAATATAACTGGTATAAGAGGAGTATTTTTGTCGTTTTATGCAATTTTCCTGCTGCTGCATACCCTGGTAAGAAGCCGAGTGCACGCCACTGGTCATAGCTACATGATTTTAACGAAACTTTAACCGTTAACGTAGCGCACGCA
Source organism: Pararge aegeria (assembly GCF_905163445.1). Lineage (NCBI taxonomy): Eukaryota > Metazoa > Arthropoda > Insecta > Lepidoptera > Nymphalidae > Pararge > Pararge aegeria. The sequence continues at coordinate 6,726,217 of NC_053205.1, forward strand.
GCGGAAGCTCCCAAAAGGAAATAAAACTCCCGATTTTAAAATATTCTTCATTGGTGCTACGCTCCTTTTTCCTATCATCGCATTCCTCGATTAATAGACTATCCAACACTGAAAGAATTTCTCAAATCGGACCAGTTGTTCCTGAGATCATCGCGTTCAAGCAAAAAAAGACAAACAAACTCTTTAGCTTTATATATTAGTATAGGATTCTAAGTTGTAATAGAGGTTGTAGCCCAGGAAATGGTGATAGCCCAATGGGTAGGATCGACTTCACTCCCGAACAAAATGTTTGTGTGATGAACATGAATGTTTAACAGTGTCTGGGTGTTTATGTATAATATAAGTTTTTATGTATATCATTCATAAACATTCATCAGTTATTTTAGTACCCATAACACAAGCTACGCTAACTTTGAGGCTAGATGGCGATGTGTACTCTGTCGTAATATACAACGTGTAACGGAATTACGGAATAATGTTAAAGGGTGCATAAGTGTATTTCATAAGGAATCGACCTGTAGAAATATAAAATCCAAAGAAGTATATTTATTTTTTCATACAAACTATTTCAAAACATTCTTAGTGTTTACCTTTGACAACCCTATGGAGCGACGCGTACGTAACAAAGTGGCAGGAGTCACTTATTCTTACTTTCGCCTGTGACGTTAGGGCTGCATCTCTCAGTAAAAACTATGACAATGGTTTAATCAAAAGTTAGCGTTTCGGTTTCACAAATAAGTCAGGGACACAAACGGTTTCACAAATAAGGACAGTAAATAATGTATATCTAAAGCCTCCGAAGTATTATTACGGTTTTTATTTACATGTTGTATCTATATTTATAAATCGTCATGGAGTAGCATATGTCTCCGTAGCCCGCTGCGCCATTTGAAAGCTTTCTCGCAGAATTCGCATTTGAACTGTTTGACGTCCGTGTGCTTCGCCTGGTGACGATTGTAGTCGCTCCGCCTCTTAAACTTCATACCGCAAACATCGCAGCGGAACTCCCCCATGTGATAGGACTTCTGGTGTTCTAGAACCTGCCAGGGGTAAGCGAACCTCTCGCCGCACGGCCCACAAAAAGGCGCCGGCTGCCCGTGACAGTCCTCCATGTGGAAAGCGCGCATGTGCTTGAGGACTTTGACGTCACAGAGGTGACATCTGCGCAGTTTCGGCCGCAATTTGAGGTGCACGTGCGTATAATGCTGGTAGAAAAGCTTCCTCTGGCCGAAACCTTTATCGCAAACCTTGCATGTGTACGTTTTGATTCCGGCTTCTATTGTAAGCGTGAAGTCCTCTACTATTTCGCCTAGAAAAGATATAACGGGGAGTGAATTAACTGAAATTCAATTTAAACATTTGTTTTATATCAAATATATCTTCTATATTCTGTACAACGTGTAACAGAAATAATGTTGAAGTATGCATAAGTATATAACATAAGGAATCGCACTGTAAAAATATTAAATTAAAAGAAGCATATTTATTTTTCATACAAACGAATTCGAAACATTCTAAGTGTTCACTTCATCATCGTCATCATATCAATCGATAGACGTCCACTGCTGGACATAGGTCTTTTGTAGGGAGATGTCTCTTAAAAAGTTCAAAGTTTGTATTAAACGTAAGCTTATAGAAAAGTCCTATTATAGTATAAAGGACTACGTAAACGATAAAAAAGCTTGGGTGTAAATTATTGCTCTAACCAGGTTGTTCTAATAATTTAAAATGACATTGTGAGATGGTGATAACAAAAAAAAAAACACCCGGCTAAGTTTGTTGTGGGCTTCTTCTTAGACCAGGACGCGTTTGGAACCCTCGTAGCTTTAGTTTTAAGTTTACGAATGTGGTTATCGCCATCATCTCACTACCGTGTGGTTCTTATGTACGCATCAAAAGTGCCACCTGTGGGCCGACTTGAATAAAGATATTTTTGACTTTGACTTTGACTTTGACTTTGGAGTTCCAAGTTCCACGGTTCTGAGCCGCTTGGATCCAGCGACTACCTGCGACGCGCTTAATGTCGTCTGTCCACCTCGTTGGGGGCCGACCAACGCTGCGCTTACCAGTTCGGGGCTGCCATTCCAGCACCTTGGGACCCCAACGTCCATCCTTTCTCCGAACTATGTGCCCAGCCCATTGCCACTTCAGCTTCGCGACTCGTTGAGCTATGTCGGTAACTCTGGTTCTTCTAAGAATCTCCACATTTCTGATTCGATCGCGTAGAGACACTCCGAGCATAGCTCTCTCCATCGCCCGCTGAGTGACTCTGAGCCTTCTTATGAGTGTTTGCTTATGACAACCCATTTGAAGATAAAATACCGACACGCGCATAGTACGTACGCTAAGCGGTGCGTACCTAATAAAGTGACAAGAGTCACATGGTTTTAATTTTGCATGTGATGTTAGGGCTGTATCTGATTTCTTACAGTGAAAACTATGCCAGTGGTTTACACAAAACTATTAGGTTTTCGGTTTCACATCACAGAGATAGTACATCTCTGAGACTTACAATGTACCTCTAAAGCCGGTGTATCATTTCGGTCTTTCATTTACACGTTGTATATAAATACGTGTAGCAAACACTTTGTGCAACTATTCTGTGTCGAATTTCCTAGACTCATTGTTAATAATATAGTAATATAGAGAAGGAGTGCGGAACGCAAATTTTTTCTTTTTAATTATCCGTAAAACATACATTAAATGCATAAAAAATCATCAAACACATTACCACGTTTAATTTTTGTATTTTAATTTATCAACCATTAGCTATCGCTCGCGTATTTTCTTAGCGTTTGTTACGTTTTTTTACAAATCCCGTGGGAACTGTTTCATTTTGACGGCCGAGTGGCGCAGTGGGCAGCGACCCTGCTTTCTGAGTCCAAGGTCGTGGGTTCGATTCCCACAACAGGAAAACGTTTGTGTGATGAACATGAATGTTTTTCAGTGTCTGGGTGTTTATCTGTATATTATAAGTATTGTGTATTATATTCATAAAAAAATATTCATCAGCTATCTCAGTACCCATAACACAAGCTACGCTTACTTTCGGGCTAGATGGCGATGTGTGTATTGTCGTAGTATATTTACTATTATTATTTCCTATAAAAAAATCTAGCCTATGTTTTCTTTTTTTCAACTAACGCTATACCAAAAATCAAATTAACTCGTTTCTTAGTTAGGGCGTGAAGAAATTACATACAAACAAACAGACTTTCGCATTTATATTGTTAGTATTGAGTATTTTTATTATTATTTTTTAATTATCATTATAATGGCGCAGATATGTGAGTTAATGTAGCCAGTTTAAAAAATAAAACGAATTGCAATTTTTGGTAACTAGAATGTATTCAAGGAAAACAATTAATGAAATTATGAAATACAAATGTTAGCAAATTTGCATTTGTATGTACATTTGCTTAAAGATAAAAAGGTACCTTTGTTCAGAGTTGCCGAAATAATGTGTAATCTGTGGTCGATATAAGTTGGATTAGGAATTCAAAATGACAGGTACCTAGATCACTAAGAAAGGTCATATAAAATGCCGGGAAAGAGGTGTCAAGAAAAGGTTAAAGAAGATATCTCTTTGTAGTTAATTTAAAAAGTGTGGTATAAGTCCAGATAGATTGATGTTTGGTTAAAGATAGAAAGGTATCTTTGTTCAGACTGGTCGAAATAATGCATAATCTGTGGTCGGTATAAGTTGGAGTAGTAGTTGGAGTAGGAATTCAAAATGACAGGAACCCAGATCAAAAAGAAAGGTCATATAAAATGGCGGAAAAGAGGTGTCAAGAAAAGGTTAAAGAAGCTATCTCTTTGTAGTTAATTAAAAAAGTGTGCTATAAGTCCAGATAGATCGATGTTTGGTTAGAGATAAAAGGTATCTTTGTTCAGACTGGTCGAAATAATGCATAATCTGTGGTCGGTATAAGTTGGAGTAGTAGTTGGAGTAAGAATTCAAAATGACAGGAACCCAGATCAAAAAGAAAGGTCATATAAAATGGCGGAAAAGAGGTGTCAAGAAAAGGTTAAAGAAGATATCTCTTTGTAGTTAATTTAAAAAGTGTGGTATAAGTCCAGATAGATTGATGTTTGGTTAAAGATGAAAAGGTATCTTTGTTCAGACTGGTCGAAATAATGCATAATCTGTGGTCGGTATAAGTTGGAGTAGTAGTTGGAGTAAGAATTCAAAATGACAGGAACCCAGATCAAAAAGAAAGGTCATATAAAATGGCGGAAAAGAGGTGTCAAGAAAAGGTTAAAGAAGTTATCTCTTTGTAGTTAATTTAAAAAGTGTGGTATAAGTCCAGATAGATTGATGTTTGAGTTTATAATATGCTATGTTGTAATTAGAGATAGTAAAACGATTAAACGTTGTAAGATATGAATATGGGATTTGTTATACAAGTTAATTTTCTTTTATATCCATAATTAATTGTGTACAAATACTTTTTTTTATCTTTGATTTTAAATTTATTTTAGCTGTCTGGTGGGAGGCTTCGTTACCACCCTACCGACAAAGATTTAGCGTTCCGGTACGACGCCGCTCAGAAGCCGATTGGTTTAAATATAATCGGCATCAGTACCGTGCAATTCATACATGCACAAAAGCACTGCCTACCCTTAAATTTTTGTACAACTGATAAATGCGAAGGCATCGTCCTTCTTTATGCATACCCTGGTCAAAAACCCTGTGCACGCCACTGACTGGCATACTCCCTATCCGTCAGTGGCGTGCACTGGGTTTCTTACCAGGTTATGCATACACCAGGAAAATTGCATAAATCGGCAAAAATTCTCCTCCTATACGAGTTATATATCAATGTTAGGGTATGCAGTGCTTTTGTGCATGTATGAAGTGCACGCCACTGCTGTCTGTTTAGCCCGCTACCATCTTAGACTGCATCAAGATACCTTGACTTGAACGTCACACCTCTACTTGATTTAACCTTTTCTTCATATGTGGTTCTCTGACCGAATTCCGGAGATCAATCGAATTAGCTTTAAGCAAAGTATAATAATTTGATTTAATTTTTTTCCTTCCTTCACTGTACACACTTCCATCTTGCTTGTGTCGTTGTAAGCTAGTTTAACACTATTTATTGCATGCGGTGTTTACCTGTAAGTAGATTTACATTTTGTCTTCATACAGTATGTATAAGCTAAATTAAATTGTTTTTTGAAATTTAAAGCTGTTGGTAAACCAAATATACCTAATATAAAAAAAAAAATATGTGCCTACAATTTATTTTTAGCTGTGATAGCCCAGTTGCTAGGCCTTCGGCTTCACTTCCGAGCCGAGTTCAAATAGTTTTGAATAATTAAAATATCGCTTGAAATGAAATGAAATGAAAATACACTTTATTGTACACCGAACAGAAATTAAATTATAAACAAAAACAACACAATAAAACACAGGTACAATGGGCGGCCTTATCGCTAAAAAGCTATCTCTGCCAGGCAACCCAGCAAAGTAAAGGCAAAAAAAACACAGACTTAAGACTTGCTTTAACGGTGAAGTAATACATATTGAGGACACCAACATTCCTGAGAGTTCTCCACAATGTTCTCAAAGGCGTGTGGAGTGCGCCAGCTCGGTTGACTACGGCCTGAGCACTTCACATTTTGGGAGGAGACCCGTGCTCTGCAGGGCTAGCACAGGCCGGAGACAAAGATTATATCCTCTGACAAGAGATATAATTAACGTGTCCATCCAGTGGCGTGCACTTCGTACATGCGGAAAAGCACTGTCTACCCTAAAATTTATATACAACTGGTGTTAGGAGGATTTTTGCCGTTTTATGCCATTTTCCCGCTGTAGACGTAAGAAACCCAGTGCACGCCACTGTGTCCAACTGCTAAAGCACGGGAACACAGAATAGGAGAAGTTTACCCCTGTTTATTATTACACATATATTAATTGGATATTATTTCCACTTGTGCCCCAGTGCTCTGACAGTTAATAAAGCTGTGGGAGAAGATGAATTTTTATCCTTTCCCCGGGGAGATAATTGTCTCCTGCCAACGCTGGCCGTGCTGTAGTTGCGGTAATGAGTCGTCGATCTGATGATCTACGTTAATACGGTTGCTAAATAGTTTCAGGGTGTCTCTTGACCATGTGGTATTTCAAACTGCTCGACTGAACGAACGACTCGCGGCAAACGATGCAAACATGGCGTCGAATGTTATTGTGAATCATCATGTGGGTCTTCAAACCCTTCCCCCATTTGAAAGCTTTGCCGCACAGCTCGCATTTAAACATCTTCACATCCATGTGCTTGTTCTGATGGCGGTTGTAATCGCCGCCCCGCATGAACGTCAAGTTGCACGGCTCGCAGCGGTACTTCGCCTCGCCCATGTGGTGGAATTTCTGGTGCTGCAGCACTTGCCAGGGGTACGCGAACTTCTTGCCGCACGCGCCGCAAGATGGCGCCGGCAGACCGTGTTCCTCCATGTGGAACGCGCGCATGTAACCGGGGACTTTGACGTCGCAGAGATGGCAGCCGCGCAATTTGGGACGCAGTTTCAGATGCACGTGTTTGTAGTGCTGCGTGAAACAGCTTCGTTTCTTGTAGGAGCTCTCGCATAGGTTGCAGGTGTAAGTTTTTGTGCCGTCCCCGCCAACGGTCAGCGTGAAGCTATCTTCGCCTAGAAAAGATACAACGATAGGTCAACGTTGTTTCACTGCCCAGCGATATTACAATTACATAGAAAGATGTTCAGAAAAAATGTGCATTAGAATTTTCAATAAAATACCTACTAACATAAAAGTAGTTCCAATGACACGATTAGTTCCTAAACTCAAAAAATGGTTAGAAGTTAAAAACTTTTATACTTTAAATGATAACGCGTGTGGCGTGCAAAGTCTGCACGCGTCGAGATCAAAAACGCGAGGTCAATCAACCCAGTCAACGCTTACACAAGTTAAACGCTCCATTCTCTATTTTATTTTTGGAACGCGTTTTACGAGTTACAAAATATGGAGTAATTAATCCCGCATTATAAAACGAAACCTCGAAAGGAAATAAAAATGCAGTAAAAATTAAATCAAATGAAATGTATTCTACTTAGACAATTAATTGTAACAATAAAATTTGCATAACAATAAAACAGTTATTTTTTTCTTGATAGGCTCACGCTTGACCACTAACACGTTGCCTAAGATGTAACGCGCTTTCCTAGAAGGTAGGACACTTATTTTTTTTTAATGTAAGAAATTTGTAAGAAACGGGGAAAAGGAACCCGAAAGGGCTTCAAAACTTCCAAGGGGCTTATGAGAAAACGATGGTAATATGCTGAAGATCCATCAGAAGTGTAAGTTTTTGAGACTTTGATGAAAAACCTTGCGGTAAAAAAACTTGCGGTAACATAGCAAATACTTCCAGCACACTCTCCAAAATATATCCACTAAACACTGACCACCTGGCTACTGTACGACGATGATCAAGACATCGATGGTCCGCAACTCAGTTTAAGTTGTTAAACACATTCAGGGTGCTTCTTCGTCAAGTGGTATGTCAAACTGCTCCTCTGGACGAACGAGTCCTGACAAATGCGACAAATATGGCGTCTCACGTTATTGTGTATCAACAAATGAGTTCTCAAACCGCTCTTCCATTTAAACGTCTTATCGCAGAGCTCGCATTTAAACCTCTTCTCAGACGAATGCTTGAACTGGTGCTTAGCTAATTCGGAGCAACGTTTGAACTTCAAATTGCATTCTTCGCAACGGTAGTTGGATTCTCCCATGTGGTAGAATTTCTGGTGTTGCAACACCTGGAATGGGTATGCGAACTTTTTGCCGCACGCGCCGCAAGATGGCGCCGGTAAACCGTGTTCTTCCATGTGGAACGCGCGCATGTATCCCGGAACTTTGACGTTGCAGAGATGGCAGCTACGTAACTTGGGACGCAGTTTGAGATGCACGTGGTTGTAATGCTGGGTGATGAAGTTACGCTTCTTGTAAACTTTGAGGCAAATGTTGCAGGAGTAACTTCTGGAACCTTCTCCGTCTATGGTCAGTGTGAAGGTAGACGCACTATCCTCGCCTAGAAAAGATATAACGGAATGTCAAGCTTTTTTTATCCTGCGACAAAAAGTATTTAGAAGTTAAAATAGTTAGATGTTTTTTTTTTGATAATCCTAAGGTTGCCTGCCAGAGATCGCTTCCAAGCGATACGGCTGCCTTTTGTATTTTACTCCCGTCGTTGTGTTTCTCTCTATTCTTTCTTTGTGATGTACAAATAAAGAGTAAAAAATTAATATTCAAGCTTGAGAATTTATGATAACAGAGATTCGAATGGCCGACCCTCTGCGATAGGGAAACAAGTATTGCACAGGGTAGTTCCAGAAATAACATACATGTTTCAGATGAAAATATCGCTGATTACAATGGTGACTGTGTTGACGTAACGATTTAGAAAAGTCATGTCATCTTATCCTTTCTTATAGTTTTGGTAAATTATGGAGAACTCTTAGGTATGCAGGTTTCCCCACGATGTTTTCCTTCACCATTGAAGCAAGTGACATTTTAATGGCTTAGTACGCACATAACTTAGAAAAGTCACAGGTACATGCTGGGATTCAAACTCCCTCCTGAAAGTGAAGTCGAAGTCCCACCCACTGGGCTATCACGGCTTCATATAACGGAATGTCATACAACACCACAAACCAAACACAACAAAGTATATGCTACCTAGATTAATAAATGAACTACCGGAGAGGTTGAGAGACTCAGTGTAAGAGAGTAACGTAAAACGCATTCCTAAAAAAATATTACCATGAAATAAACCTAACATAAAATCTTTAAACGTAGTAATATTGCAACACCTGTATAAAGTACGCATTCGGGTCAACGCCAAACCAGTCGCTGATACCTACTGAGCGACGCTATAGCTATATTAGATTAATTACCTACATTGGATTAATTAGTATGATAAAATTCAAAAATGTTTTATTCATGTAGACCTTATCACAGGCGACCTTAGACATGAAGCGTTCATATATTTAACATGTTACACTAATGTTAGTGATGGTGATAACTGGATTCGTTAACTTAAAACCAAAGCTAGGAGGGTTGAAAACGCGCCCTCATCTGATACCTGCTGTTTACTGTATTGATTTTTTTTTAAAGTTTAATGATATTATGTATTATTTTAACTCATTAGATATTAGATGATTGTAGCAGTGTCCAAAAAAACTCATGTGAGTTTCAGGATGCGAAGAATATAAATTTAACAGTGTGTGTAATAAATAAATTAATAAAATAAATATATAGACTCGTCTACTATAACGAGTGCAGAACTGCCAACGATAATAAATTTTCGCAGTACAATATATTTCCATTTATATTCGATGTTTTTGATATGCGGTCCGTAAAGATTATATGTTATGTTACATGTATATTTCGGGTCATCATGATGTATATGTCCCAAATACAGCATGATGTTGCTGATTTTTTTAATGGTAGGTTAAGCAAATAAAACAAAAATGCAATCACAATTAATCCAATGTATTCCAGTTACACAACTACATATATTATAACATGTGGGGAAAACATAAATATAATCAAAATAAAGGGTTAAACAGACTCGGGGTGTTTCTTCATCAGGTGGTACGACAAACTGCTTTTCTGAACGAAAGAGTCCTGGCAGACGTGACAAACATGGCGTCTCACGTTATTGTGTATCAACAAATGTGTTTTCAGACCGCTTCGCCACTTGAAAGTCTTATCGCAGAGCTCGCATTTAAACCTCTTTTCAGTTAAATGCTTCGCCATGTGTGCATTCAACTGGTGTTTATGCTTGAACTTCAAATTGCATGGTTCGCAGCGGTGCTCAGTTTCTCCCATGTGGTAGAATTTCTGGTGTTGCAACACCTGGAATGGGTATGCGAACTTTTTGCCGCACGCGCCGCAAGATGGCGCCGGTAAACCGTGTTCTTCCATGTGGAACGCGCGCATGTATCCCGGAACTTTGACGTTGCAGAGATGGCAGCTACGTAACTTGGGACGCAGTTTGAGATGCACGTGGTTATAATGCTGCGCGATGAAGTTACGCTTCTTGTAAACTTTGTGGCATATGTTGCAGGAGTAACTTCTGGAACCTTCTCCGTCTATGGTCAGCGTGAAGGTAGACGCACTATCCTCGCCTAGAAAAGACATAACGGAATGTCAAGTTTGATGTTTATGCATCTATACTTATCATATTGAAATGATATGTGCATAGGAATCAAACAAGTATATATATAACCGACTTAGATGGATACATACACTTTATTGCGAAGCTGTCGTATTTTATATTGGTTAGTACTTCGGTTTCCTTTTCGAGGACCAAAATTCAAACTCCGGCACGCACCTTTGCCTTTTTAAGTTATATTCGTTTTGAGCCTTTAAATATCACTTGCTTTAACGGTGTAGGAGAGCATCGTGAGCATCGTGACAACTCCCAGGAATGCAGGTATCCTGCATTCCTGGGAGTTGTCCAAAATATTTTCAAAGGCGTGTGAAGTCCACCAATCTGCCACCACTTGGTTGACTTTAACCTAAACCCATCTTCATTGCTGGGAGATTTTTACGCTACAGTAGACCGGTGTTGAAGATGATGATGATGAATTTCTTATTGAAGACGCACTAATTCGTCACAAATACTTAAACGAACTTATATTTTGAATCACTATGAATGCGTTTATCTGTGTGTTTATCTTCTAACTGAGCAGCCGATTAATTTAATATTTGGCATAGAGTGAGTTAAAAGGATGGAGAGTAACATAGTATATTTTTTATACCATTAAAACAAACGGAATTTGTAAAACTCTTAATAAATGCGGACAGATAACGCGGGCAACAGTGAATACATTTTCTCAAACATTGGTATGTAAAGACTATTGTAAACGATATCTTCCAGTTCAACCTTGACTGCATCTGCCTGGTAGAAAGTGTTGATGCCATCTCAAATGGTAGCGTGCTAACCTGTTAATGGTATGGTAGTTATATTAAGCCCTCTGTTTCTGAGACACGTCTTTGGCGGTAGGCTAACTTACCACGGCAAAAGCCTGTCATCAGGAAGGAAATCTATAGCCTTAGTAAAAAATTTGCTCGTGTTCAATCGAGGAGTCGTTTTCGAGTACGGAAATTCTTGGATATACATCGGGGGAAATAGGATCTTACTTTCATTGAGCCAAAGCTCAAATTTAAGTTTCGGTGCGATGTCGCGTAAAAACCGATTAGGGATATGACTACCATACTCCCAAACAGGTTAGCCCGCTACCATCTTAGACTACATCATCACTTACCACCAGGTGAGATTACAGTCAAGCGCTAACTTGTAGTGGATTAAAAAAAATGCCTTAAATTCTTTAGCAAGGGCTTCTGACAGAGTTTGTACAACAAAATTCAGAAGTACAGGATTTGCGACTTTAAAACGAGTGCCATGAGGTCAATTTTACTTTGACGATGCAGAGTTTAATACTCGCATACATCTCATCGATTGCGAGACTGCATTATTATTACTCTTTATTTTTACACATGAAGAGAAAGATAAATACAAGGAAACAGATACATAAAAATAGAACAAACGTGCATGCCTGAGAGTTTTCTATTAAGTCCAATCCGCACTAGGGAAGCGTAGCAAACTACGACCTAAATCCTTATAACTCTGGAGGAGAACAGTGCACTGTAGTTGACCAGAAATGGGTTGATGATGAAGATGATACTGATGAATATAACTAAAAAACTCTGGTTGTAGAAGAAAGATTGATATGGGAGTAAAAAGGCCTAATTTTGATGATAAATTTCATTCTACCAATAATGTACAAAATATTACAATAATTTTCCGTTAAACTATAAAAACTTTTTAACTGCAAAGTGTAATTATTAAATAGTTAGTAACTAAGTGAATAATAATCGTTACTAATATTACAAATGCGAAAGTGAGTTTGTTTGTTTGTCTTTGCTTTGCGTCTTAACTAAGCAACGACTCGTCTTAACAATAGAATCAACTTGATTCTTTGCTTAGTTAAAAGAACGGAGAATAGCATAAACCTTTTGATTCCCGACCCCCGGGTTGTTATAAGTTGATAATTTATTTAAATTATACTTTATGTATTATATAATTGATTGGAAGAGATCGCTATGAAGCGATGAGGCTCCTAAATTCTATAAGCTGTTTTGTTATGCTTTTCTGTTTTACATACTTTTCGTGATGAACAATAAAAAAAAATTATTAATTTGATATAACAAAACAAACGGTTCGAATTGATTACCTGCTCTTTTTATCTATTCTGTTTAATTAGGCATTAATTTCAAACTATATGATTAATATGGAATACGAAACATGAATTTGCAAAATTTGTTTTGTTAAGACTACAACCACAACGGATGAAGTTTTTATGCTATTTATAATACGGGCAAAAAAGTGACCATTTAAGCAAAAAAGAAAGAGTCGTTTATGTCGAAATATTACACTAGCTCCTTTGATTTATTTAAATCTATAATTAACTATTTTACCAAACTAAAACAGATTAGAGCATTCTTAATTTAGATTGAGAAAAAATGTAATATAATACAAAATAATATATATATATCTTAAAATACAACTGTAACTGGAAGATTCCTGTACATTTAATATATTTTGAAAATTTTGACCGGGGGATGCTTTATAATCGACACTGAGTCCAAAACAGATTTTTATTGAATATTTGTCTGTCTGTCTGTTTGTCTGTCCGGGCATCACGTGAAAACTACTGGACGGATTTAAATAAAATTTTGTATAGTTGTTGCTGATTTCCGGGTCAACATATAGGATCCTTTTTATCCCGATAAACAGTAAGTTTCCTCCGGGAAATGGGATGAAATTTTTTATCAATTTTACTTCATAACTCCGTTAAATTTGAAGCAATTCAAATAATTCTTTTTTATTTTGTACGTAGTGTCTTATTTTATATATAGGAGATAAAAGACATAACAGCACGTCGCAAGGCATATGGGACAACGATCGAATGCATGCGTACCATCCTGGAATAGCTCATAGGCTTCTGTTTATCCCGGAAAAGCCAACAGCTCCTAGAGGATAACATCGCTTTTTTCCGCATTTGTCTTTCAAATTCCGCGCAACGGAGTTTTAGATTGACGTGGTTTTTTTAGATGGGCATAGTTGAAATATTATCAAGCTTTTGAGTTTGTTTGGTTAAATGCGCTAATCTCAGAAAATGCTGTTTCGATTTCAATTTTATTTTGCATTAGTAGCATTAATTAAGGCTATAAAACATCACGCTACAACCAATGGCTACCATCATTAATGAATAATGTTGCAAAAACTGCAAAAAATATCCTTTTTTAGAGATTCCGATGCGTGCGATGCGTGAACGGTAAACGTTACGCCAAACGTCGGAAATATGTAGTAAGTATAACGGAATTGTTTCTTTAAAGTTCTATAAAACAGTCCGCGACAGCATACGACTACTTTTTGAAGTTGACTCATTCGCGGACGAAGCCGCGCGGGGCCGCTAGTATATATATATATATATATATATATAATCCAAAATAAATAAACCCTATAAAATTTCTCTAAAATATGCTCTGAATTTCTAACATACTATTGCAAATACCTACTGAACAATTGTGTTTGTATTCGGTAAAAGAATGTTGGCTAGCAAATGACTTTTTTTTTAAATATTTATAACGATTAAATTCTAGGACACCTTCCGTATCTGAATCATTTTATCCCAAATACAGATTTCACTGTCTGATTGATTATTGAGTTAGTATTTTGACAACAAACTTAGATAAGCACTGTGAAAGTTACCATCATACAACACCCAAAACATTATTATAAACTGAATAATGAACTCAGTGGGAAACTTAGTTTTCAGAATGCAAAATATGGATTTAACAGGTCATTTGGTGGCAAATTTCCAATGTCTCTTCTCCACACGGCCGCCAGTTGTATTGTCTATAAGCTTATTGGGAAAAGCGAATGTACGTGATATTCAAGTTTTCATTTTTAGCCCCGGTGTTTTAAGTTTGATGTGTCTGCATGTGAGCGTGTGTGTGTGTGTGTGTGTGTGTGTGTGTGTGTGTATGTGTGTGTGTGTTTAGCTTAGATCTCTGATGAAAATCGGTCCAAAATGGCGGCCACCAAAAATGACGAATAACTTTTTTTTCGCTCCCTTAATGTGGATAGCAAATGAAAAGCTTGACTAGTAGAATAATGTTCACTATATTGAAAGACGAGGGTGTTAGGTTGTGGATATATTGCAATAACTTAGAGAGCCAAATTCACAATTCACAACCGTTTATTTTTAATTGTAACAACAAACAATATTTTTGCTACATTACTTTTTTATTGCCGTAGACAAGAGAGAGATAACATAAAACAAAATAAGTAAAGTAATAAAACGCCATAGATCTTTACACCAACTGGGATGACTATGAACAAAGCTTAGTAACTGGATCGATACTTAAATGTTTTATTGTTCAAGTATTGAACAGGGGGTTATATATTATTACGAGCCTATTGTGTAAATTGAATAAACTTGAGACATTAAATTTAAACGGTCTCTGGGTGCACGGACTTCAGGTGGTAATTCAAACTGGAGTGCTGAGAGAATGCCCCACCGCAATGTTTGCACACATGAGGCCTTATGTTCGAATGTATATTCATATGAGTTTTCAAATTGTTCGGCCATCTAAACGATTTCTCGCACACATCGCACTTGAAAGGCCTGTAGTTGGGCTTGTGTTTCTTCTGGTGATCTTCGAGTTTCCAGCGCGATATGAACGACATATCGCACAGTTCGCAGCGGAACTGGGACTCGCCCATGTGGTGGAATTTCTGGTGGCGCAGAACTTTCCAGGGGAAGGCGAACTTTTTGCCGCACGCGCCACAAGATGGCGCGGGTAGACCGTGCTTGTCCTCCATGTGGAAGGCGCGCATCCAGTCTGGCACTTTTGGGTCGCAAAGATGGCAGCCCCGCAATTTTGGCCGCTGTTTCAGATGAACTTGGCGATAGTGCTGCGCAAAATTGCCGCGCTTCTTGAACACCCTCTCGCAAACATTGCATTGGATAGCTTTCTGACCGTCCTCGGCGACGGTTTCCTTGAAGTCCTTGTATAACAGTTGGCCTAGAAAAGACACAACGGACAATTTATTTACTGAAACATATTTTTTGGTCTCATGACATATTTTGGTATTTCATTTCCGAGATACTAAGTTTTTTTTATGCAACTTACGTTACATATTTAGCTGTTTATGGCTTAGTGACGTGCGGTCATTGTTAAGGCATTTCGTAAAATAAAAGGGCTAGGGTCAATAAGGAGAACTTGAGGTGAACACGCGAAAGACATGACGAATTGTAACGTCGTTGAGCTGAATATACATAAGGGCAGGAAGCGAAAATTCTAAAGTAGTTGGCGTACCTCAAAAGTAGACAGCAACTCTGGTGCACTTAGTAACATATTTCTTTAAATATCATGAAAATTAAGCCTAATTTGCTATACTCTGCAGCAGCAGAGGAATTGTATGGTGTAATTTATAATTTCTTCAATCCTTATACTAAATTTTAAATTGCCTACTTAATTTTATTGACATAGTGTCACAAAAATTGATCATTACGTCTGGTGACCCAAGAGCTGGCGCTTGTTTAGCCCAACGGCTAAGTCTAGCTATACTAAGGGGCAATAGCGCCAGCATTTTGGGTACCATGCCCATAAGTGAACAGTTAGACGGCTTATATTTATTATAAATATTAATTTTAGTTTGTAATTATTATTTCCATAGTTTAATAAAATAAAATGAATAAAGAAAAAAAAACCCTATACTCTACACAAAACAGATCTTCGGCAATGTACCCTCTCTACGCACGTTTCGCTCCTGACGTTATAATGAATTGTTAAGCCACCATACAGATTATCCTGCTTTTCGCGGAGTACCTATAGCAAATTAGGCTTAATTTTCATGATATATAATGGATTTTCGCAAAGTAACGCCTGCTTCTATCCAATATATTTCTTTAAGATTTCATAACAACTGTTTTTGTAAAAGCTATCACATTCGGCTACTGAGAATTTAATATTTGAAGTACACATTAGTGCAGAATGCGGGCATTCTAAGGTAGTTGGCGTACCTGAAAAGTAGCTGGCGTACACTAATAGTATTCGGCGCACCTTCAAAGTAAACAGCACACGATAATAATTGCGACGATGGTACCCTTAGTAACAATTTTCTTTAAGATTTCATAACAACTCTTTTTGAAAAAGTTAGCTATTACGTCCGACTGAGTTAGGGACTTCTTCTTAAGGCAGATTCACGCACGCTTTAACTTTGCACGGACGGTAGGTGCTACGGATTATAACTTAACAGAAAAATCCAATACCTACCTAAGAATTGATCACGCAATAGACAGTCTAACACGCTAACCTTTATGCATAAATGCATCAAAATTCTGTAATAACAGACTATAAATAAGAGACATTGTGGTAAATGTAGACAGCGTCTGGACAGCGTCGTGTCATATAATCGAGGCTATTTGGGACCCTGACCCTGCAGGATTGCTTGCTATCATGAATGATGAAACCGTCTAGGTTTCATCGGAGCTCTGTATGATGAGGATAGTCACTCATTAGGTATAGAAATTGAATAAAGAAGTTTTGTATTTGAAAGAACTTTATTGTATCAGGATCGCGTCCGTATTAATCATCGTTGGGATGCTTCGTGGTCATGTGATATTTCAAGTTGCTCGATTGTATGAAAGCCTTGTCGCACACCTTACAGACATATGGCCTCACATTCGTGTGCACCATGATGTGCGTCCTCAAGTTATTCCGCCACTTGTAAGACTTATGGCACAGTTCACATTTGAACGGCTTATCTGACTTGTGCTTCGCCATGTGTCGTTGCAGACCGGAGTTTTTCATAAACCCGATATCGCAAGGTTCACATCGATAGTTAGCTTCCCCCATATGGTAGAACCTCTGGTGGCTCAGCACCTCCGAAGGGCGGGCGAACTTCTTCCCGCAAACTCCACAAGACGGCGCTGGTAACCCATGCTTCTCCATGTGGAAAGCGCGCAAATTCGGGGAGACCTTGACGTCGCAGAAGCGACAGCCGCGCAACTTGGGCCGCTGTTTCAGATGCACTTGGCGATAGTGCTGCGAGAAATTACCGCGCTTCCCGAACACTTTGCCGCAAGCGTTGCAGGTGAAAGTTTTCCCACCTGCCTCGTCGAATGTGCCCGTGAAGTCGTCGTATAACACTGGGCCTAGAAAAGACACAACGTATTTATTTACTGTGCACTCCTTTAGAAGCAATGGCTATTATAAGTTGTCTGCGACAGAAGTTACTTTTTTTTGGGTTCGCTTGTCTATGCTATGTTTTATTTATAACTAGCGTACCCAGCCTGCTTCGCCGGGCTAGATTTTGCTTTATTTTATTTAAACAATAAACTTACATTATTAAAGTTTTAATTTAGGTCTCATAATATATTCAATCATTTATTTCTCTCCGTATTCATTCTCTTCTATTATCTTCTCGAGCGAGTGAAGATCATTATCTACACCCATGTACACCCAACAATTGAATATCATCATAGTAAATAAAAGCTGTATTTGACAGTTTGACAGTTCAAAAATAGGAGTGCTCCGATCGTCACCAAACTCAGGATTACTCGCCAGGTCAATCCGGAGATTCCCTGAAAGTTTCATTGAAATCGGTCCAGCCGTTTCGGAGCCTATACGGAACATACCCACACACTTTCTCTTTTATATATATAGATAGATAGATTGGTTTTCTTAAACCGCCTTATTAGTCTAGTGATCATATTCCATTACGGACCTAGATATTGTTTCGTTTCAGTCCTTTTGTCAAAAATTCTTAGCACCAGTTCGGGGATAGGTAAATGTCTGTCCCATTTATTATCCGCATACCCGCATTATAGAAGTTAGCTGGGTATGAATCCTAAATCCATGTCTCAAATAAAGAGAAAGCTTTTGCTCAGCTTTCGGACGTCAAGATACTGAAGATGCTGAGTTTTTAGCCTGAGTTTTTACCTCAAGCAACAAATCTGCTTATTTTCGAGAAATGTTTGTAGAATATAACAGGAGAAATAAAAGGTATAAATTATAAAAAATAAAATTTAAAATGTTTTTTTAAATATTTTCCATGATAACATTAGAAATAATGCGTCACGCAGAACTAGATTTGCGGTAATGAACGAGGACCGCAGCTAGGGAGGTCCTATGGAGGTTGATAAGTGGCTAGAAAACATTAATGCCCATTTTAAACAAACCTAGGCATCCTAATGATTTAGAAGATGTCTATAGCTAAAAAGCGTTAGTATATAATATAAATAAGTAAATAATGTCCTTAAGTATATAATGTATTTAAGTATATAATGTACTTAAGTATATAATGTACTTAAGTATATAATGTACTTAAGTATATAATGTACTTAAGTATATAATGTAAATAAGTATATAATGTACTTATACGTATTAAAAATTGGTGCCTAGGAATTTCCTTAGATTAGGCGTTACTAATTTATGCATTGCCTAATTCGTCGTTATTGAAAACGGGTATAAATCGCTCAAAGGTACCTGCTGGAAGGACGCGGTATAAAACTGAATTTAGGACTGGAGACAAGGATCTAGTTCTGCCTAGGGAAAAAGAGACAGAATACCTATTTGGAGCACGATTGAAGTTATTCAATTTCAACGTAACGAAAAATAAACTTTGTTATTTAAATTATTGGTATTAAATGGAAATTACTTCACAGCCTTATAATGTAAGGTTAGATTAAGTGTATATAATTTTTGTAATTTTATTTTTAGTAAATATACCTCGACTATACACACATCACCATCTAGCCCCAAAGTAAGTGTAGCTTGTGTTATGGGTACTCGGCCTCAGAATGCAGGGTCGCTGCCAAAACGACTGTGGAACGGCTGTCAAAACAGTGGCAAATGATTTCAAATAATAAACTTCTAAGTGTAACAAAATAATTTTATTGCCTGAAATTGTTAGACGACACACGGACCTCTCTAAGACAAACTGTCTCGTTAGACTAAAATGATTAAGAATTGATATCGACAAAGGCAAGAGCATGTCTTCCGATCTACTTCTGATGTTGGAATTCGACATTCGATCAATCGAAATGCATTTTTGACTTATGACTTATGCTTCAAACGCACTCAGGATGCCTCCTCCGCACGTGATATCGCAGACTGGTGTACTGCACGAACGCCTCGCTGCAGTGTTTGCAAACATGGGGCTTACTGTTCGTATGTATCATCATATGAGTTTTCAAATTCTTCTGCCATCTAAAGGTTTTATTGCATATTTCACATCTAAACGGCCTGTAATCGGGCTCGTGTGTTCTCTTGTGCTCCACAAGCTTACTGCGATTTACGCAAGCAACTTTGCAAAGCTCACAACGGTGCTCCGACTCCCCCATGTGGTGGAACTTTTGGTGGCGCAAAACCTGGAAGGGGAAAGCGAATTTTTTTCCGCACGCGGCGCAATATGGGGCTGGTAACCCATGCTTTTCGTCCATATGGAAGGCGCGCATGTGATCGGGAACTTTCACATCGCATAGATTGCAGCTGCGTAATTTCGGGCGCTGTCTAAGATGCACTTGGCGATAGTGCTGCGCGAAATAGCTATACTTCCTGAAGATTTTGCTGCAAGAGTTGCAGGTGAGGGATTTGGTACCGTCTGCGTCTCCGTCAACAGTTTCAGTGTAGTCGTCGTAAACGGTTTTGCCTAGAAAAGACAACGAATATTACCCATACAATATTTAATATCGCCTTTTTAATCTATTTCTATACCCTCCCTTCTTAAATTCCCCCGTCCCTTAATTTTTTATGATTAAATTCATAGTGATAACTTCTATGACACCGGCATCGTTCGAGCCCATACAGCACTGAAGTGTTTCGAAAATGCACTCGTATTTACATCAAAATACCAAAATGTCATGAATCAAATATATTTTTTGTTATTCCTTGAAAACTATTTATTGATTATTATATAAAAATTACCAGCACATTTGTTTAAATGCTAATAAATTTAATAAAATATTCAGGTTATATCAAGTTATAGTTATCAAAATTTTAAATATCCCCAATTTATAAAATTACTGTAACATTAGCTATGATCTTTTTTATATTGGATTTCTATTTTAAGTACTATTTGTCGTGTATTCATGCTTCATTTAGTTTCTAAGAACAATGATCAGTGTACTTAAATTATTTTAAGAGTTTCTACTACAGTACGGATTTGGAGAATTCATACTTTTTTACTGACCAATCTCCTTAGTGCCTTCTCCAAGCTAATCGACAGTGCTGTGCTAATTTCGCACTACTATTTATAAAATGCACTTTTAGAAATGTAGAAGATTATTTTTAATTTGATAATAAGAAAATATTTTCAAAAGAAATACTTTAAAAATTTAAGGTTCATTACGATAAGCCTATACATATAACCAAGGATAGCTTGGTTAAATAAAACAATTAGTTTTGAATTATCATTCATTTTATTTAATGACCACCTTATCTTCACGTTATGCTAATTAACAAGATATTTATTACTTTCCCCAACAATCACTGTCTTTTTTTTGATCGCGTTAAAAGGCTAAGGACAAATCAATCGGAATATTCGCATGAAAGAGTTGAGCCAAGAGTTTGAAACTGATTTCGTACTTATTGACCATAATTTTGAAGGTTAAACCAACCGATTTTGTCATAATAGGTAAAATCTTTAGGTATTCAAAAAACAAAATATTTTAGAGATATATTTTTATTAAAACATGAATTTAAGAAATCTACAAAGTTAACAACGAAATATATGTTACGGAAATTTTACTATTTTCTAAAAATTTACTAAGAAAAATGACATCTCAACATTACTTTCATTTAGTTAAACACCTGATCAAACTAATTATTTGGCAACGTTCTTAATCATTTAAACCGCTCTTTAATCGATTTCTTGTACGTTCGTCACTTTTAAAGAACGTAGCCGCGCGGCGCTGCGAGGAAAGGTGGACACCTTTCCTCGCAGCGCCGCGCGGCTACGTGCGTTCAATCAACCCAGTACACGGTCGTACGAGGAAACCGTTCATTATCCGGTTCAGAAACAAATTAAAATATTTTATTGATCTACATTTACACCGAGTTCTCACAAAACTCCAGGCACATGCGAATGATCTTTATCCATTCATCAGCAAACACACCCGAGATCATGCTTAGCTTCTAGGACAGCATTGATCGCAGACAGTGTGTGTCCCATAATGCAACAATGATGCAACAATGGTGGCGCACAGGCACTTTTTGTCGAATGACTTGCCATGAATCTTTCAATCTTTAGTCTATGTTTCGCCTTAAATTTTTGGGCTATAACGGACGAGCCGATAAGTTATGGGATATTTTATAAATATGGGACGAAACATTCACTTTTCCCTATTTCTTGATCCGAACAAAAACACGAAAACAACACGGATTTATCTTTTATAATTTGACAATCACTTGTCGCGGGTGCATATTTCAACGTTTGAGATCTCGGGTGTCAATTTAATACTGCCAACGTAAAACAACAAAAAAAAATTAACATAATGATAACACATATACTTCCCTAATATTAAAAGGTTAAAGCGAACTGTTTTACAATAGCAACCGCTATGGTTCATTTTGTATGAAAGATCAACGATTTTCAATCTTTCAATAGGACTAGATATTGAAGATTAGGGCTTGGGATTTTCCGCTTATATTTGCCCCTAGCTAAGATACATAACTACCAAAAAAATTGGAAAAAAAAAATAAAATAAATTTACTATAGTCGTAAAAATGTAATAGGCCCGTTTTGACATTTGTGCAAGACCATAGAATGTAACTTGGAACGAAACTGAAAGAAACAAAAAAATAAAAATCAATTACATACAGTGTTTTAAAAAATACGTAAATTTTTTTGGGACGTTAAATAATATGAAAGATTATATCGCGAGTATTCTTTTTGCGCTTACTTCATAGTAGCATGCAATTTATAATTGTTCCGAAACGTTCCGAAAACAGTTACGTTCTCAGTCTTTTTTTTTTTATACTAGAGCTGTAACCATTTTTTTACTGAATATCGAAATTAAATATTGTGTAGTTATCTTTACTGCAAAGAATGAGCTTGGTTCTCAAAATGGGTTCTAAATAATGAGTCTGAGATGATGTATCTGCACATGACTGAAGCGTCCCCGCGCGCACTGCGAAGTTTTTCGTTCCTCATCTTGTAAAGTTGACTGTGCGCTCGTTTGAGTTTGATATACATTTATATTGTTTACTATTACTATTACGTTAAATATGGCTCTTCTATTTTGGACATTAATTTAAACATAGTGATTTGACTCGATTTTTGTGTTTGTTGTTATATAGTACTAACTCTGTTTCAACATGTTGAAAAGTGGACGTATAATCAACAGCCAGTCACGCGTATTGGTTGTGAAGTTAAGGGAATACTTTGAACGAACGAACACTTTACAATACATAATAATATCAATCAAGTACTGATACAAACTTGAATTGATTTATCGTGAGTATCGAGTACAGAGTCTTATGGTTCCATAACTAGTTACGTCGCGATGACAAATGTCAAAACGGGCCTATTACATTTTAACGACTATAACTATAACAGTTTCAAAAAATTGACAATAATATTATAGTATAACTAACTTAAATATAACGAAAAATTACTTTTCTATAACGAGTTCCTTATAGTATAATAATTTATGAAGTAAAATATAGCAATTTTGGGAAAATATCTATAATGGAAGCGCTTCAAAGAGGTTAAAAAGAAAAAAAATCCATATTTATATTAAAAAGTTAAATTAATGACTCACATTTCAGTATAACCGTAATTAAACTTTTTTTAAATAATTATACAATATTATGCGGTTGGTATACTCCGCGAATAGCAGGAGAATCTGTATAGTGTAATCTATATAGTATATCTTGAGGGACGTAAATTAATAACAATAACAAATATCGTTATTAATGCGTATTATTTGTATTTTGCTCAGTAAATATATATTTTAAGTAATTTTTTTCTTTATTTATATATTTTATTATATGTTTACGTATGTCTATTTACGTAATAGAATTGCACTATCCCGCTCTCTTGCAGATGTTATTTCTGTCAGACGTTGTCTGTTACAGATTGCTTGAAGCAATAAGGCCACCTTTGCATGCCTTCAATTTTTGTACTTTTATTTTTTTTACATTTTATGTTATTTTTTAATGTTTGTGTGCAATAAAGTATTTCTTCTTCATAACCCCAGAAGTTACTTGCGTTCATCTTAATGTATGCTCATTTGAAATCGGTAGAGCCTAAAAAAATGTATTAACAAAGAGGAATTGGAAGAACATCATCAATAAATAATAAAAAAAAGAATAAATAAATATATAACGACAATACACACATCTCCATCTAGCACCAAAGCCAGCGTACCTTGCGTTATTGGTACCAGGATGACTGATCATAACACAAGCTACGCTTACTTTGGAGCTAGGTGGCGATGTGTGTATTGTCGTAGTATATCATTTTTATTATTATTATTTCAAAAGGTAACTTTTATGTCGCGCTCGCTGTTGGCTGCAAACAATTGCTCTTGATTTACAACTAAAGAATTATGGTACAGCGGACGAATAATAACGTTTCCGTCTTTACCAAATAAACATTTTTCATTTTATATTATGCTTATATTTAAAAAAAAAATTGGAAAATCAAATATTGAAAAAAAAAAAAAGAAAAAAAAAAAATTTTAAAACTATATTAGTAGGAAAGTGATGCACAGGCGCCCCTGGTGGAATAAAATGTACATAATATCTATAGATATCACCAACCATGTTAATTTTACATGGATATATATAGATATAGTCTTGCAGTTTTCGTTTTTTATTAATTGCAATTAAACTACACTGAATTAATTAATCATTCGCATTCAGTGACCTACAATCGTCGATTAGATTTTTTTTAAAAAAAATTTAACTCAAATAATGGATTTTTTCACAGGTTAGAGTGTTTTCGGGTTTCACACATGACGGACAGGAAAATTTTTTGACCTATTTTGGTGTTTTTTTCCAATTCTATTGCAGTAAATCAATTTTTTAAAAGTATGGAATTAATCTCCATTAAATTATCTCGACAATAGTATGCAAAATATCTTGATTCCGTGGCGATCATAAAGCACTCTCTGATGCTTCGCATCATGAGTCGTGCAATTGTGTAACGTGTCACTGTAGTGAACACGGAATCTAAAACATAAAACGTCATGTTACACTTCTATTTCAACATTTAACTCCCGCCTGGCGCATTTATCATCACATCGACCCATTACCGGCCACCTACAGAGAACAATGAGAAGGGGTTAAGGCCGTAGGCCGTCCACCATGCTGGCCCAGTGCGGATTGGTGGACTCCACACACCTTTCAGAACATTATGTAGAACTCTCAGGCATGCAGGTTTCCTCACGATGTTTCCGTTCACCGTTGAAGCAAGTGATATTTTAATTATTTAAAACGCCTATAACTTAGAAAAGTTAGAGGTGCGTGCTGGGATTCGAACTCGGCCCCTCGAAAATGAACTCGAGCGCTTACCCAATGCGCTATCACCGCTTTATAATACTTGATAAATGCAATTCTTTCACTCTTTAGTATTGTTACTCTTGCAGTGCTCGACTCTAATCAATATTTGGATGCCTCTTACTCATATGGTATTTAAGGCTGCTCGTTTGCACAAACGCCTCATCGCACACTTTGCACACATGCGGCCTCACGTTGCCGTGTATCATGACGTGGGTGTGCAAATTTTTCTTCCACCTAAACGATTTGTCGCACACGTTACATTTAAACGGTTTGTCGGGCTTATGTTTCGCCATGTGCCGCCGCAGCGCATAGTTGTGTATGAAAGACAAATCGCACGGCTCGCAGCGGTACTTGGATTCGCCCATGTGGTAGAATTTTTGGTGTCGCAACACCTGGGACTTTTGGGCGAACTTCTTCCCGCACGCTGCACAAAATGGCGCCGGTAGGCCGTGCTCCTCCATGTGAAACGCGCGCATGTGAGTGGGGACTTTAACGTCGCAGAGATGGCAACCTCGCAGCTTTGGCCGCTGTTTGAGATGCACTTGTTTGAAGTGCTGCGCGAAAAGTTGCCGTTTCTTGAACGTTTTGTCGCAAACGTTGCAGGTGAAAGTTTTCATACCGTCGCCGTCAACGGTTTTCGTGAAGTCTTCGTATAAGGCTTGGCCTAGAAAAGACACAACGAAAAATATATTTACTGTGAACTTTTTGAAAGGAAATTGGAATTAAAAGTGGACACGTTGTGTCTATTCTATAAAATTAAGAAAAACATTCGGCCTCACGCGGCCTACGCTCGCGCGATATAATTGATTTCAATTAGGTACATATTAAAATATTTTGAACTTGCAGTTTTTATAGCATCAATTTTTATTGAATAACTAACTGGTCTCGCGAATATCATTACGCCTTAATATAGTTTACATCTCAATGTCTTTATTCATTTATTTATTTATTTAAGAGCACTAACAACATGCATATTACGTTTTTTAAACATAGCACAAACACAAAAACATGGACTGATATGCACGTCAATGACAAGTGCACAAAGCATTGACAAAGCGACATGTAAACTTAATTTGACAAAAAAATTAACACAAAATTTAACTCACCGATAAGTGTTCGGTGAGCTAAAAGCTTGCCTAGAAGATGCCTATTCACTCTTGATTTGAAGGTACCCAGATTATAAGTATCGGGGAAGACGGAAGATGGGAGGGCATTCCAGGCCTTTGCGTTGCGGATCAGAAAGGAAGAATCAAAACGCTTCGTACGTGTTGTTGGTATTTCAACCACGTGATGGTATTTCAAATTAGGTATCGACAATATGAAGTGCGCTGTCAGTCGTGTTTTGTTACTAATGCACGGCTAGATAATTGTTTTGATTTTATATTATAAAAAAAAAAAAAATTGAATTTCAATACTCATTATCCTATTCCGGACGAGGTTCAACGTCCGGCACCAGTCCAACGAGGTGGCGAACGACATTAAGCGCGTCGCAGGTAGCCGCTGGATCCAAGCGGCACAGAACCTTGGAACTTGGAACTCCCTACAAAAGTCCTAGTCCTATGTCTAGCAGTGGACGTCTATCGATTGACGTGATTATGATGTTGATTATCCTATTCCGGACGATCCGGATTCCGGAGATCAAACAAATCAAAAATAATGAAAATCGGTCCATCCGTTCTCATGTTATAAATTACGAAGGTAGTTACACCATTTGTAACTTGCAACGCGACTTTGTTTTATAAATATAGATATAGGGAGCTGTTGATCGTTCAATCAAAGTCAGTGTTTAGTTTTTTCCCACTATTTTGGCACGTGCTAACAATAACTGAGTCTGAATACATTGGCGAATAATTGCGTGCTTCGCGGACGAGTGACGAGTGACGACTGACGTTTGACAGCAGTGATCTTAAAAAGAGAACTTAAAAGTTAGAGGTGTTAGAGGATTCAAACTCGGACTTCGACTTCTCTTTCGGGGGGCGAGTACGCTATCACCGCTTGATCTAAATAATATCTATTAACTAGGACAAATAACGAAGCAAAATAAAACACTCAAACATATTCACAGCATTTATTATCCAACAATTTATGAACCAAATTTGCACGCTAATAATTTAGTAGAATGTGATGCCCTCGACTGTATTTTTTACTAACATCTTGATATTGTACAAACATTCTTGCAAAAAAATGATTATTATTAATATTAACAATACGCTAAAAATTACCACAAACAGTAAAAACAAAACAAAAGTAAAATCCGACAGTCAGTGTAAAAAATATAGGCGCTTAAATAATGCCAACTATACAACGTGTAAATGAGAACCGAAATATTATTCCACAGGATTTATTTACTGTTACACGTTTAAAAAAAAAAAAAAAAAAAAGAAGTTCGGGTTTTGCTACTCTAACCCGGATGAAATTACGTTCATTTTACTTTGACTATACCGAGTTTGATAAACAACTCTATGATTGCGATCGAGAAAATCTTGTCGGAATGTGCTGCTCAAAGTCAATATCCCTACTATTATTATAAATGTCAATGTAAGTTTGTTTGTTACGCTTTCACGCAAAAACTACTTAACCGATCCTCATGAAACTGTGTACACATATTCCTGAAGGTATAAGAAGTAATATAGGATGCTTTTTATCCCGAAATTAAGCTCAGTTCTTTTGGGAGAGGAGACGAAAGTAATTGACGATATTACACCATAACTCCGACAAATTATAGCCGATTTTAAATACTTAATTTTTTTATATAAGAATACACAACTTAAAAAATTCAGAGTTACACCTAAATTGAATGCCACATGTCTTTCGAAAAACAAAAACAAACGCAGACAAAGTCGCGGGCAACAGCTAGTTATATATACTATGGGCCTCATAAGAAGGCTTAGAATCACTCAGCGGGCGACGGAAAGAGCAATGTTGGGAGTATCTCTACGTGATCTAATCAGAAATGAGGAGTTACCGACATAGCTCAGCGACTTGCTAAGTTGAAGTGGAAATGGGCGGGGCACATAGCTCGGAGAACCGATGGACGTTGGGGTTCCAAGGTGTTGGAATGGCGACCCCGCACAGGTAAACGCAGTGTTGGTCGGCCCCCGACGAGGTGGACAGACGACATCAAACGAGTCGCTGGGAGCCGCTGGAAACAAGCGGCCCAGGACCGTGGATTTTGGAACTCTCTACAAAAGACCTATGTCCAGCAGTGGACTTCAATCGGTTGAAGTGATGATCATGATGAAATAGTATGAAACAAGAAGCTCAGTAAGCCTGTAAGAAACTCAGTAGTGGCCCTTTTCCAACATCAACATTTTTCTATCTAGCGGGTGATGAATGTCATTAAGAATTTACTGAGTATATAACTTCTTTATTCGAATAATTATTATACACGGGGCACACGTGGGGCCTCACTTTGCCGTGCACCATAGTGACATGTGTCCGCAAAGTTTTTCTCAACTTGAAACCCTTTTCGCATTCATCACATTTAAACGGCCTGTCCGGCTTATGTTTTGCCATATGTTTCTTCAGTGACGGGCTGTCCAGAAACAATTTATCGCAGAATTCACATTGGAACTTAGATTCACCTAAATGGAAGAATTTTTGATGCCTAACCAATTGCCAGGGGAATGCGAACTTTTTCTCGCACGCGCCGCAAGATGGCGCTGGTATACCGTGGGTTTCCATGTGGAATGCGTACATGCTAACGGCTAGTTTCACGTTACAAAGGTGACACCTGCGTGCTTTAGGCCTCTTTTTAAGATGCACGAAGTTGTAGTGTTGCGAAACAAGTCTTTTCTCCTTGAAGGCTTTGTTGCAAACATTGCAGGTGAACTTTTTGATACCATCCCCGTCGACGGTTTCGATGAAGTCAACGCCTAGAAAAGACACAACGAAAAATGTATTTATCAAGACCCAGTTTTGTAGCTTTTCAACGCCTTAAAGAAAGGGAGAAGGTTCTCTATTTAACTGAATGTTTTTTTTTGATATATGTTACACGATTACTTCGCCAATTATGAACCGATTTTGATGGTTATATTTTGTTCGGTTTGTTTCATTTCATATTGGGTGAATATTTGTTCGAGGGATCTTGGAGTAATCGAGAAAACTCTTCAAATATAATAGGGACATTGTAGCATACAGGCAAATAACGCATACAAACTTACACTCTACTAACACACACATTTAAGACACCTGTCGTCTCGCATCTACACACCACGCAAAGTCGAGTGGGGAAGGGCGGAACGACTGTCGAGGCAGTCGAGTTCCGATCTCCGGACAGTGAAGACGTGGACCAGTGAGATTGTCGAGCCGATATCTACACACTGTTATTACATTATAAATACATTAGTTACTACATTTTGGCGACGAGGAGAAAGAAACGGTAAGTACTTTTGATATCATAAAAATAAAATAAAATAAAAGGGAGGAAACAGGTCACATTCATTCGGCTGTAAAAATATTACATTGTTAGATTGAAATACTATGATCAATAAAGTCCAAAAATCAAATTTATCATATAATATTATTGCATACGATTAATAAATTACATAATATCACTAAGGTTTATCTACAAGATTATGAGTTAACTCAACTTTACTTAACTTTCGTACTTTGTTTATTACGACTGCTGAGGAATGTTACCTACTTGTTTTTTTTTGTTAGTGTAATTTTAACGCTCGACGGCTAACTCGTAAACAACCTATATTCTATAACTTTAACTAAGCATACGGAATACGAGTATCGGCATTGATTCAAATGGTTGTTTCTACCTTTAGTGCAGTTATATACTAATTAGGTATTAAACCCTGTAGCACAAGTTACCTTTGTTACTTGGTATTGTGAATTTATATCGACTAAAACATATTTAGGTACAAGGAATTAAGTACACAAAATGTGACTGATTTGATACTCAATAGTGAGTGATCTAGCATTAAATTGCGATATGTAATGCATTAAATTGTGAAATTAGTTGGCATTAAATTGCGAATTTAGGTAGCATTTAATTGCGATACGAGATGTTAAATTGCGAGGAAACTTATTGCATTAAATTGCGTAATAGTAGATGTTTC
Organism: Pararge aegeria; assembly: GCF_905163445.1. NCBI lineage: Eukaryota > Metazoa > Arthropoda > Insecta > Lepidoptera > Nymphalidae > Pararge > Pararge aegeria. Next base: position 6,755,896 of record NC_053205.1, read on the forward strand.
GTTGTTTACAGGCAACAAACAAAATGGCAATGTTTACACTTGACAAATTCGAATGTGAAGGCGAAATAGGGTCTGTTGCAGTTAGGTGGGAACGGTGGAAACGCAGTTTATACATATATTTAGTAGCAGCTGGCATTGACACAGAAGTGAAGAAAAGAGCATGCTTACTTCATTTCGGGGGCGTGGAATTACAAGAGGTTTTCTATAATATACCCGGAGCGAATGTAACGCCAGGCAATACTAACGACGGAAAGGTATTCGAAATTGCAATTCAAAAATTAGATGAGTACTTTGCTCCTAAACAAAGCAAAGGATTCGAGCGGCACCTATTTCGACTTATTAAGCAAGAACCACAGGAGAAATTTGAAAAATTTCTAATAAGATTAAGACATCAGGCAACAAAATGTCAGTTTACAAATATAGAAGAACATATAATGGAACAAATAACAGAAAAATGTTCGTCGGATGACCTTAGGAAAAAAATCTTGAAGACTGGCGACAAAATGACTTTGGATGATATTATTTCAGAGGCTAACGCATTAGAAGTTATAGAAAGACAATTAGGAAATTTTGGAGGCAAGAAATTAGAAAGTCAGGAGGTAAACAAGATTATTACAAGAAGAGAGAGGAACCAGGATATAAGGAAACGTGCAGCTTGTAGTCGATGTGGGAGCACGAACCATTTTGCTCGCGATTCAAAATGCCCTGCCAAGACTAAGAGTTGTCATAAATGTGGAATTATAGGCCATTTTCAAAGACAGTGCCGAACCAGGGACGGACAGAAGAGAAAATCGGATCGAGAGGAAGAAACTCATAATAAGGATTTGAAAAAATTCAAACGAACCAATAACATTGAAGAAACTGCTAATGTAGCTTCTACAAGCAAACAATTCGACTACATCTTCAATGTAAACACGGGTCCTACAGTATCGTGTGAAATAGGCGGTACGGAAGTAAACATGTTAATAGACTCTGGCTGCAATCATAATTTAATCACGGACAGGGCATGGCAATTTATGAAACGGAGCAACTCAAAAGTTACTAACCAAAACAAGAACCCGCAAAAGAAGTTTGTTGCATATGGTAGTGGAACTCCATTGAAATTACTGGGAGCTTTTGATGCGGATATAAAACTAGGGAAAAGATTGGACCAAGCTACTTTTTATGTGATCTCCGGGGGTACCCGTAATTTGCTGGGCAAAATAACAGCAACCTCATTAGGAGTTCTACAAATCAATATACCAACAGCTGTTAATAATGTGGAATGGAAAGCCTTTCCTAAATTTAAAGACGTGCTCGTGGAGATCCCAATTGACAAATCAATAAAACCAGTTGCACAACCTTATCGCCGAATACCCATTCCTCTTGAAGTCAAGGTCGAGGACAAGATTAAGGAATTGCTGCAGAAGGACATAATTGAGGAGGTCAAAGGTCCTTCCAATTGGGTTTCACCGATCGTACCTGTACTAAAGGACAACGGTGAAGTTCGATTATGTGTGGACATGCGTCGCGCAAACGTGGCCATTAAACGAGAAAACCACCCACTTCCAACTATGGACCAACTGCTGCCCAAGATGAGAGAAGCAAAATTATTCACCAAACTGGATATACAAGACGCTTTCCATCATATTGAGCTTCACCCTGACTCGAGACCTATAACTACGTTTATAACTGGCAAAGGATTGTTCCGCTTCAAAAGAATGATGTTTGGCATCACCTGTGCGCCAGAAATCTTCCAAAAGACGTTGGAGAGGATTCTTTTAGGGTGTGACGGGGTGATCAACTTTATAGATGACATTCTAGTATTCGGGAAGGATAAGATGGAACACGACGACAGGTTAGAAAAAGTTTTAAAAGTATTGGATAGCTATAATGTCGTTTTAAATAAAGAAAAATGCATTTACCGAGCTAGAGTAGTCAAATTCTTAGGACACGAACTTTCAGAAAGTGGGGTTAGACCTCTAGACAAATACTTATCTGCTATCAAAAACTTTAGAGCACCTGCGACCATATCTGAATTACAAAGCTTTCTGGGGTTAGTAAATTTTGTCGGAAAATGGATCCCTCACTTAGCAACGACCACAGAGCCTCTTAAAGAGTTACTTCGGCAGAAAGCAGGAAGAAATTCCGACATTACAGGGTCGTGGAATGAAGCTCGACAAGCTGCTTTTAATAAATTAAAAGCTTCTCTTGTTGACATATCATGTCTGGGTTATTATAATCCTAAAGATAAAACCACAGTTATTGCAGATGCGAGCCCTGTTGGACTGGGAGCAGTACTAATTCAAACCAATGATGAAGGTTCTAGGATTATAGCCTATGGGAATAAGACACTAACTGAATGTGAACGTCGGTATTGTCAAACCGAAAAAGAGGCACTGGCACTGGTCTGGGCCATCGAACACTTTAATATGTTCCTTTACGGAAAAGACTTTGACCTGGTGACGGATCACAAACCCCTAGAGACAATATTTGGCCCCAAGTCCAAGCCTTGTGCCCGTATCGAAAGATGGGTACTGAGACTGCAGTGTTATAGATTTAACATCAAATATAGCCCTGGTAAAAATAATATAGCCGACCCACTATCGCGACTTTGCAAGTCATCCGATGATCCTCCACTAGTGGGTGTAGACTATGTTCAACATGTGATAGACCAAGTAAAACCTGTAGCTATTCCATACAGTCGAGTCGAACAAAAATGGAGATGTGGAAGTTCGCAATGATACAACGGGCCAAGTGGTAAGGCGAAATATTTTACATTTAAAACGAGTGGAAGGACAGTGGAAGGCAGTTGAGACAAGTGACACGGATAAAATGGGTAGTACCGAAATCGATTCTGAGTAATGGAAAGTAATTATTTAATTGATTATAAATAAGATTCTTAATCAGCAAGATACATGTGATTTTAATGAAAATTGATTTAGTTATTTTTGATTTATAAATGTAATGCCTAATGATTTGCACAGGTATAATTAAAATTGTTTGAACAACTAAAATGGGGGTTTAATATTATATAATGTATTTTAATAAAAAAAAAAAAAAAAAAATATAATAAAGGAGGGATGTAGCATACAGGCAAATAACGCATACAAACTTACACTCTACTAACACACACATTTAAGACACCTGTCGTCTCGCATCTACACACCACGCAAAGTCGAGTGGGGAAGGGCGGAACGACTGTCGAGGCAGTCGAGTTCCGATCTCCGGACAGTGAAGACGTGGACCAGTGAGATTGTCGAGCCGATATCTACACACTGTTATTACATTATAAATACATTAGTTACTACAGACATCTATAGCGATTTCAGTAAAGTAACTTGAGCATTTGCTTTCGAAAAGCATCATTTAGTCATGTTAAACTGGTGATGAAGACCACAGATGGCCACCGGAATTATACAATAATGAGTATCACGCGGGTTACGATTCTATTATGGTATGTTGTTCGTAAGCAATTTAGGCTCGTCACAATAAATCTGCTGATGCTGAAGTGCGGCAGAACTCCTCAACCATTAACGCTAGGTTCGGGAACAGAAATATTTTTTAATACGTGGTGAGGAGTTGACATTTTTCGGTTTAAACTTAGATGATTGCAAGCCTAACCACAAAAAGTGTACAAAAATTTGTTGACCATTAAAACCCGCAACGTTACTTTTGTTTATTTATTCTATGGAAAAGGGACGATTGACAGCAGTGATTGCAAGATTTACGCCTGTCGCATTGCTGTCGCGAGATACGTAATCACCCTGCCGATCTCCATCATTTTAAAGTCGGTGCCAAGTAAAATGTGGTGTACTCTATGCACGTTTTGCTTCAACAGAGTCTTTGCAGTGTTAAGTGAAACATTTTAAAAATATGTCACCATTCAAATTTTTTTTTACCCCTATCCTTTTATTAAGCCTATGCTATCCGCGGGCTGTATTTCATAAACCATAATAGCTAATTGATGTTTTCACTCGATATGTATTTCTATTGTCGCTTTAATAATATTTTGGTGTTTTTTTTTCTCGATTGTAATATTGTTAATTAATTGTTTGCACTTCTTCTTGTACTTAAAATGCTCACTTAGGTTAACTTAGGGTACAGTAGAACTATGTACAGCAAGTGACGTCCATCGGTTTATATCTTACTGATAATAACATACTTTTTTCTGGCCTGATATATTAATAAGATATATTTGCTTCTTTTTTTATTTACAAATTTATGGCAACAAAGCGTTCTGTAATCATTTCAGGTTTTAAAGTAGAACATAATCCATCATGACCCATGTGCTGTTATTACATAGGCCCCTGATATATTAATAAGATATATTTGCTTCTTTTTTTATTTACAAATTTATGGCAACAAAGCGTTCTGTAATCATTTCAGGTTTTAAAGTAGAACATAATCCATCATGACCCATGTGCTGTTATTACATAGGCCCATTTGAAAATGTTTTTGACTAACATTTCTTAAATATAGTTAAACGGGAACATACCCCGATAATATTTTTGGATGTTTCGACCCATGTATTGGTTTTTGTTGAAGTTGAGTTGAGTGAAGTGGTCACGACGGGACTCCCGTAGTGACCACGATCCATGCAACAGGTTATCGTGGTATGTACCCGTTGAACTATATTTAAGAAATGTTGATTAACCACGAAAATCATAGTTTAAAATGTTTAATGACCTTGACTAAAGCTACGTGGGTACCAACAAAAGTTACTGGGACTTTAAGCCTTGCATAGCCATCGCCGCGCAGAATATAAAGACTAAGACTAGACTCGTATTACATTTGTTATCTTTATTGCACCAAAAACCTTAATCTAGCTAAAAATACGCCAATAAATTAATTGAAATTCTATCTGCGATTTCCACAGCAATCAAACCTGGTAGTAAGTTTCAGTCTTACATCGCCTAGCTATAGGTAGCCTGCTAAACTTTTAACTCCCACCAGATAAGTTCCGAGAAAATCCAGACATTAATAATTCCCACATTCCCCCTGCCATTTAAAGGACCACCCACAACACTTTTCACAGACATCACACTTAAAGTGCTTCAAACATGTGCCAACTGATTCCGTAGCCTCTGAATTGAGCCTAACTCCTTTTTTCCTCCTGTCGGGACATTGGGATGCTTCTTGGCCATGTGATATTGAAGACTGGTCCACTGCACGAACGCCTCCTGGCAAACTTGGCACACATGCCGCCTCACGTTGCCGTGTATCAAGACGTGCGTCTTCAGATTGTTCTTCCAACGAAAGCACTTTCCGCATATGTCGCATTTGTGGGGCTTATCCGGCTTATGCTTCAGCATGTGCCGGCTAAAACCGTAGCTGTCGATGAAGGACAAGTTGCACGAGTCGCAGCGGTGCTTCGACTCCCCCATGTGGTGGAACTTCTGGTGTCGCAGGACTTGGAACGGGAAGGCGAACTTCTTCCCGCACGCGGCACAAGTTGGTGCTGGAACGCCATGCTTTTCCTCCTTGTGGAAGGCGCGCATGTAGTTGGGTACTTTGACGTCGCAAAGATTGCAAGCGCGCAACTTCGGGCGTATTTCCAGATGCACCCTGCGGTAGTGCTGTGAGAAGTTGACGTAGTTCTTGAACGCTTTGCCGCAAACTTTGCAGGTGAGAGTTTTCGTTTTGTCCTCAGCGACAGTTAGTGTGAACTCGTCGTATTTATGGCCTAGAAAAGACAACTTACTGTGAACTTTTATTATATGGTTGGAAATATAGATACATATAATTCTTGTCGCAACTAATTTTACGGTAACGACGCACAGTTAAATATTTGGCGTTGGATCACCCTCAAACAAGTGGTGCCCAGTTATTATCACTAAAATATTGTAGATAGTAATATTGTAGTCAATTTAGATAGTCAATCAATTTTCCATTAGTGGTACATGGTACCTAACCGAACGTAATGAAATCGGTTTCATTAATTCTCACAAAGATGTTATAATTACCTCAATAAAATAAAGTACTTACTCTAGAAATTCGTAATATAACTGAATATTTATAATTATCTTCTTATGCAGGAACATCCAGGATCGGAATTATTTATTTATTTATTCTTAATTTTGCATAATTATTAACGTTTATTGTGTAATGTTTAAATATTTACTTTTTGTGCTTTTGGGTTTTTACCACAATAAAGAAAAATTATTATTATTCAAGCGGAAGTTTTAAGGAATAAGCAACTTTTATCTCCATATTACTTCCTAAATAAAACTTATGTGGACATATAAAATATACCGACTACTATTTCAGTTAAATACTTATGAATAAACTCGCACAATCGTAGCTTGAATAGTTCATAGTAATGCTCAATTAAGCAAATCTGTAAACTATGTGTGTACTACGCTTTTTTTTAAATTTTTAACCATCAAAGTAAAATTAACTTTATTGGCTTGTTTTTAAGACTCAAATCATCCCGCAGTTATACAATTAGCGCTCCTGGCGGAACTAAAGTGAATTAAAAATAAGTAGCACAGAACTTGTAGCACTAAAACAATTAACGTTTTTCTTTGTCTTTTGTGTTCCGATAAAATCGTATCATCATATCAACCCATTATCGGCCCACTAAAGGGCACGGGTCTAATCCCACATTGAGAAGGGGTTAAGGCAGTAGTCCACCACGCTGGCCCAGTGCGGATTGGTGGACAGCACACACCTTTGAGAACATTATCGAGAACTCTCAGGAATGTACGTTCCCTTGCGGTGTTTTCCTTAACCTTTCAAGCAAGTTATATTTTAATTACTTAAAACGCACATAACTCAGAAAAGTTAGAGGTACGTGCTGGGATTCGAACTCAGCCCCCTTCAAAGTGAAGTCGAGCTCGACCAACTGGGCAATCACCGCAACGAGTAAATTCGTAAAATTTAACTAAACGACTTGTATTTAGGGCTCAAATCCCGCCACAATTCTACTACAATCAGCGCTCTTTGCGGAACTTAAGTGAAATAAAAATCGACATTATTGTCACTAGATGTCGCTATTTCGATTCGATATATAATATACAGTAAGTAGTGTAGCAAGTTGCGAGTGGTCGAACGATGCACATAACTTGTGACACTCAACTTTAAGTTCGTTTTACTTTGTCTTTGGCGTTCCGATAAAATCGTATAGTAAAATTTAACTTATCAATCTGTTTTTAAGACTCAAATCCCGCCGCAGTTCTACTACAACCAGCGCTCCTTGCGGAACTTAAGTGAATTAAAAATTAATAGCATAGAACTTTTGACACTGAATTAGAGCGCCATCTAGTTACAATACTGGGAAACATTATTTTCACTAGATGGCGCTCTTTCGATTCGTTATATATAGTAGTGTAGCAAGTTGCGCGTGGTCTAATAAGTTAAGAAATCTGGCATTGGTGGATAAGGTATTTTTTGGACTATCTCAAATGACTGAAAGAGCAGTATGTTTCAGGTATCAATTATTTATTTCAGTGTAATTAACTAAATGTTAAATGCACAGCCTTCTCAGAACATATAGAACAAATAACCGTTACAATGAATACATCAATACGAGCATTATGTTAAGTGGCATTAAACATATTCAATATTTTTATTTGCAGGCGGTTTGTGCAGACGGGTAGACTACGTGTCACCTACGTGTCGGCCACGTATAAAACTACACTTTGTGTCACATGATATATAGCTCACAATTTTATGTCATGGCTATAAATTGAATATCTTATCTTATATCTTTAAAAGAGCAATTCTTGTATATATATATAATTGGAATCTCGGAATCGGCTCCAACGATTTTCATTTTCATGAAATTTAGTATACAGGGGGTTCCGGGGCCGATAAATCGATATAGCTAGGAATCGATTCATTTTTAGAAAATGTAATTTTATTCGTGTTTTCCGGTAATAACAGATTTAGTGCAGACGAAGTTTCACGGGTCAGCTAGTAATGTAGATATTCGTATGTATGTACTGAACAGTGTACCCCACCTATTCGTTCTTCTTTTTAGTTTTCCCAATCCTAAGGTTGCCTGGCAGAGATCGCTACTTAGCGATAAGGCCGCCTTTTTTATCCATTATTCTTGTGTTTGTTCTTTTTTTTTCTCGTTTTTCTGAGTGGTGTACAAATAAAGAGTATAAAAAAAAATCTTTTCTTTTTCATCACTGCAAATTAAGCCTCGACTGCAATATCACCTGCGATAAACTAGTATAAAATAAGGTAAGGCAGTAATAAGTCAAAGTCAAAAATATCTTTTTTCAAGTAGGCCGATAGGTGTCCCTTTTGATGCGTACATGAGAATTACAGGGTAGTGAGATGCCGGCGATAACCACATTCGTAAACTTAAAACTAAAGCTACGACGGTTCCAAACGCGTCCTGGTCTAAGAAGCCCACAACAAACTTAGCCGGGTGTTTTTTTTTGCTATCACCATCTCACAATGTCATTTAAAATGATTAGAAGAGCAACCTGGTTAGAGCAATAATTCCCACCCAAGCTTTTTTATCGATTACGCAGTCCTTTATACTATAATAGGAGTTGTCTATGAGCTTACGTTTAATACAAACTTTGAACTTTTTAAGAGACATCTCCAAGATAAAACCGGTATGAGTTATATATTATTACTGCCTTACCCAAAACCTAATATACCCGTGTATCTACACGGCATAGTAGCAGAACGCTAAATCACTTGGCGGCACGTCTTGTTGATAACGTGGTGACTAGCCGTGCAGCCATCCAAGACCAGAGAGAATTTTTCAATTAGTCCGCATTAACCCAATTCATACCACTGGATCAGTTGAATTATAAAGTATACTATTTTACTTCATTAAATCGTTTAAGGCTAAGAAGCATAAACGCTGACAAAGGTGAAATCGTAAAGGAATTCATACCAATGGATCAATTGAATAATAAAGTATACTATTTTACCTCATTAAATTGTTTAAGGTCAAGAAGCATGGACGCTGAAAAAGGTATGTCCAAGAAACTGGAAGCGTTCGAGATTTGGTTGAACAAACGTAGTTATATTGGGAATCTTGGACAAAGATCGTACTGTACAGCACTGCACTGCAGATAAAAGGGAAGGCTCTAGAAGAAGGGGAAACTGGGAACGACTGAAACAAAGCGAATATCTCGCGATCACAAATAACATTGCCAATTAGAAGACAGATATACAGTCATTTGTTTAATATACTTCCGACATCACTTGCTTAACCATTCCCAATGCTATGGACGACGCTAGAATGTTTGAACTGTACCCAGTCTACCCTAATCAAAAATCCGTTAAAAGAAGAAAATTTGAATATTTTGAAAATGTAATCGAAATCAAAAACTACTTCATTTATCAACGTGCGGGACGTTGAATGATGCATGGCTCAAACATTAGGATTTAGAAGGACATAATAAACATGGTTTAGAAGAACGTCAAATTACATAAAGTCTTTAAAATTGAAATTTATTAATGTTCTAATGCAAGCAGTGTTCGTAAGGAGACGGCACACTACGTTATTTAAAATTAAAAAAATCTAAATTAAAAATTCATTTATTTCAAGTAGTTCTAGTTTATATGCACTTTCGAAATTTAATTAATTAAAACTGTAATTAAATTAATATATTGTATAAAACTCAACAGTAGAAGATTCACTTCGCAAATCCCATTAATGAGATATCTAACAAAACAGGGCGACGGAAGGTTGTAATTTTGCTTGCAGCTGCACTGTGTGCCTAATGCTATATTATGTGGTTTAAAGTTAAGGTGCAGAGTGCTGCTAAATAAGGTTGAAAATGTATGTATACTATTAATAATCTATGTAGTTCTTCACAGCTGAAAGGTGTTATTCTTGACCATATTTCTGACTGAAAAAGTTGTCCGCTTTCAAACATTTGGTAATAAATTTCTCTATTCTCGATTTGCGTAGCGTTTTACGTAGTAATTTACAAAAAAAAAAATTAAAATTAAAAAAATACTATATAAATAATTTGAACTGAAATTTCCTGCAATTGTTGGTGAAAACAGTATAATAAAAATATACATTTTAATAAATGAAATCAACGACTCCTAGAGATCCCAAAAAATTGCAAATTCTTTAGCTAAAATTTGAGTCATAACCTAAGCACCACTGTGAAAGGCTCCTGAAACCAGCCGATTAACGGCTAAAGGCATCGCGTGACTGTTTAGGGCTGGCTCGTGCAAAACGCTGCTTGCACCATTGGAATAACCGCACCGGCTAATTCCGCTTCTGGCTATGTATCTGCATGTGTCTCCTCAAATGCTTCTTCCATTTAAAGGTTTCCTCGCACAGATCACACCTGAAAGGCCTGTCGTTCGAATGCTTGATCACATGCTGCGCCAGATTGCCCCGCGAAGCGAAAGTTTTGTCACAAATGTTGCAGTCGTACTTCCTCTCCCCCATGTGGTAGGTTTTCTGGTGCTTCAGAACTTGGAAGGGATAGGCGAACTTTTTTCCGCACGCGCCGCATGATGGCGCTGGGACCCCGTGGACCACTTCCAGGTGGTGGGCACGCATGTGCGCAGCGACCTTCTCCTTACAGTAGTAGCACCCGATCAGCTTCGGGCGCATCTTGAGGTGGACATGCCTGTAATGCTGTTTGAACAAGTCTCGTTTCTTGAAGACGTTGGTGCATAGTTTGCACGCGAATAGTTCCGTTCCGTCCCCATCTTCGGTAATGGTGAAAAACTCGTCAAAGCTCCGGTCGATCTTACGTTCCTTGCCTAAAACAAAATTTTCGTGTTTTCATTTCTGGTACTATTTCTTGTTGGAGACATAATCATAAATTGCTCTATTAAACTCTATTAGGTACAGCCATTCATTAAACTGAGTAAGATGCAGGCAAGGTATACAGACAATACCATGTTAAATTAAATCGGTGTTATTGTACATGTGTTCATTACGAACTTTAAGGCGTGGATTAGATTTTTTAAGAGAATGCAAGGAGATGAGTAGAAATGTAATCAAATCTATCCAGGTCCATGATAATACCCACATTTATACGGTGTTTCAAGTCAAGGTTTGCGTCGCTTTGCTTCGCTTGCACGTAAAGGACGTTTAGAACTCCGTAGATGATTTATTCCAATTTGACAAAAAACAACTGTGACATTTGTTTTTTTATTTTGACATTGAATGCGAATTTTCAATGAATCCTGTTTTGTTTTGACGTGACAACGTCTTATAAATTGGTTTGCCGGGTGACACTTCAAGAAACTGCGTTACGCTCCGCTCACGTTATGCGCTCACAATGAGAGCGAGTGAGAGGCACGCGTCCCTTCCACTCGGACATGGTTAGCCCGCCTAAGATCGAGAGAGACAGACATAAAAAGTGAAAGGCACGCGTCCCTTTGTAGTAAACGCTGTTTCATTGTACGCTAATGTATTGCAAGTTATTGTATGTATATTTGTATATAAATACGTATGTATGTGTAAAGGTAAAAATAAAATTTTGTTAATATGAAATTCAGTGCGAGATTCTTTGTATAAATTAATGTTTTAAACATAATTCTTTGTATAAATAAATGTTTTAAATTGTTACTATTATTTCATCCTTCTTCCTACTATACGAATGAATATTCACATTAAAATTATTTTACCACTCAAAGTCGTTGTCACGTAAAACTTTCGCCCGTATACCGACTTTACAGGCAACCAATTTTTTATCCCGACATTAAGCTCGGTTCCATTTTTTAATAATTTTTTACTCTAATTATTGTATTAGTATTGTATTTGAAGGATGCATTGGAAGGTCTCAAAAAGAATAATTTTTCCCATTTTTGCAACGTTTTTCATTGATGATTCATTCATGTTGGTCGTATTGTGAAGTAATTTAGCCAAAGCATTCTTCGATAAATGGACTATGAATGAATGAATGAAAGATTAAATGATTGAATGAATGAATGAATTAATAAATATGCTTTTATTGCACACCACAAAATGTACATAGAAAAAGAAATAACAAAACAACGCATACAATTTGCCTATATATAACACAAAAGATTTTTCCAACTCGAACCAGTTGTTAATCAGATAAGCACGTTCAACCAAACAAACTCTTTAGCTTTATAATACTAGTATAGACGTTATGAAACCTTACGTTTTTTTTGCAACGGAGTGTAGTTTCAGGTTCAAATGTGTCAATTCATGCTTTTTGAGCGTGCTCTTTTGCACGAACGCCTTGCCGCAGACCATGCAAGCAAATCTTCTGTCCCCACTGTGTATCCTCAGGTGCTCCTTCAGATTGTTCTCCCATCGAAACTGCCGCTCGCAGACGTCACAAGCAAACCTTTTAGCGGAGAGTAAGACCCCTTATTACAATATTCATCAAGAATCAAAAGGTCCACTTCTGGACCACAGACCTCTCCCAACGGGATAATTTGCCCAAAATCGCTGGGTAGACGGGGTGGTGATCTCAGAAGACGCTAGTAGTAGCACATAGGACGTCGCTTCCCGTTCTCCATTATATATTTATTTATTTTACATCTTGTTATAGTACGACAGGGCCATTACACTAACTAAGATAGACCTACATAATTTTTGGATAACTATAAGACAAATTGTCCTTTGGGACAATGGTATTGGGGAATCAAGATGTTAAAGTGGCAACCCCGCACCGCTGAGCGCAGCGTTGGTTGACCCCCATCCAGGTGGACACGACATCTAACGAGTCGCGGAGATCCCCTGGAAACAAACAGCCCAGAATCGTGGAGTTTGGAGCGCCCTACAAAAGACGTCCAGCATTGGACGTCAGTCGGTTGATTTGATGATGATGATAAGACAAATCAATGAAAGATGACATTGGACATTATAAAAGACATCATATTAATATAGTGTACTGTGATACTCTGCGAATATTGCAGTTAAAGTCATTCAATATTCTCAGAGTATCTCAACAATTCACGGAACAATGCTGTCCACCCGTCATGGAATAGATCCCATTGAGCATTGCTGTCCAAGAGCGCGTTAAATGACGACAATGAACGCGGTATAGGCGTAATGCTTCGTGGAACAGTGTTACAGGAAGGGACAACGAATAATTTGTTTTTTCTTGGACGAAGGTCTTTTAGGACACGTATACAACACAGTCGAAGATCTGGAGCATCGACATCTTCTCGTAAGATTTGGGACATTATTTTTTAAATGGAGAATGGATGGAATTTTTTAGATGGTCGCAAGTCCGTCTGACCATCAGGGAGTTGAATTATATTCCGTCTATAGCCGTGTACGACACCCGCGGAAAGAGGAGGTTGTGACCACTGTATTCTGATCCGCCGTCACCACTAACTCACACAATTTGTCTGAACAGTGTTCGATCAGACTAAATACCGAGTAGGCAGATGATATAATTGTTTATTATTACCCTACCGACAACGACGTGCCGCTATGCTAGCTTGCTAGCGATTTAGTGTTTCGGTGCGATTTCGCGTACAAACCGATCAGGGTTATGAATACCACACTCCCTAACAGTACAAATCATAAGACGACACGTTTATTGCCGTGTCGAGTTTTCGCGAAGTATTGCTTCTTTTAACTCTTATTTCCATTAGAAAGAATTTGCAATTCCGACCGGTGAAAAGTAAAAAAGTTAACTGAATTTATGTGTTAGCAATTTTCATGATTTTAAATATATTATTGAGTTTGTCTGATTACAAATATATTAAAATGTTATTGTTATTTTGAAATAATTAAGTAAGTAGTTTGATTAAAAAGATTTTTATATTGACTTTTAATAATAAAAGGATTTCATCTGAGTTCGCGTTGTCTGTTCGGTATTTTAGAGACCGAGCGGAGAACGCGATGTTCGAAGCGGCGTCCTAATTTTTAGAGGCATTTTGATTCGAATTCGGAACGGAGTGGTGGTGTTGAAGAGTTTTGTACTGTATTAATTTTAGCTTGTGTGTAAAGTGAACTAAAATATATATATAATGGTGTTGGAGAAGGTGTTTTAATTTTATCTCAGAAGTGGGATCGGACTAAAAAGGTATGTAGACAATCTTAAGTTATTAAAAATCATGACACAATCGTTAATTAGAAATATCTTCTACCAAATAGCAATATTGCTTTATTTTTTGCCACGTAATAAAATACAACTACAGCTGAAAAGCGAATGTTTTGGTATATAAATCATTTCACTTTGCAACTGTCGATTTACGTGATTCAATTTAACTCTTTTAAGTACCTTCTCTCCACAGAATGCGTAGACTTATGCAACCTCAAACTTATGTTATCGAAAAATCGCTTATCGCAAACGTCGCAAACTACCGTCCTCTCGCCTAAATGGACTTTTTTCTGGTGCTGCACCAGTTCGCACGGGTAACGGAACTTTCTGTCGCATATACCGCAAGTGGGTGCCACTATACTGTGTTTCTCTTCCAGGTGCCTCCTTCGCTGGTGAGCGGGTATTTTTAACGGGCAATGCGGACACTTGCGCAGTTTCGGGCGTCTCTTTAGATGCACGAACCGATAGTGTTGCGAGACCAGCGGTTGGGAGGCGTAGGGTTTCTCGCATACGTTGCAAGTGTATGTGTCGTTGGCGATCGTGTAATAGATCGCACCTAGAAAAGAAACTTGGTGTTACTACTGCTTTGAGGTAGAAAACGTGACGACAGCCAATTTAAAGACAGCAAAATGTACAGGACAGGGACTTATTTCATTTTTTGACTTTATTTGCGGACATATTGTGTCAAATACATTGCACGTTGTCTTCGGAGTAAATTTCTCATCGTTTATGTTATTTGGTGCGCAAGTATTATTACAAGATCGGTAGTCTGCAACCGCAACGGTTGAAATAAAGGATTTTTGGCTAACGTTAATATGGTATTACGCAGTGGCGGTACTACCATACAAGCCGAAAAGCCGGGCTTACGTTACTATAAATATCTCCTTCAAATTAACAAAATAATTAAAACTTGATAGCAGTGAGGATATAAATACAATGTTTTAACTTTTGCTCAATAATGTATACTCTTTGTCTACGTTACTGCAAGCACTACGTTACTCTGGCAGGTAGACTCTGTGGTAGCAACCAGCCGATCGGCGCGGCCGCCGAACTATCACTATCGCGCTCTTCGCGTGTCTTCGTACGCGATCGGAGGTCCCGCTTTGTCTCGCTCACACTCATTTGCTTATATGGGGCTTTTATTTTACTGCTCTCTCTCATAGAAATTTCAATGTATTTAGCAGAGACAATCTAGATTATTTAATAATTTAGTATGGAGATCAAATGCCAGATTGCGAGTTGAAGTTGGTGAAGATGACCAGCGAGCGAATTGAAACAACTTCACGCGTGTTATTATTTGTGTTACAACTAGTTGACACTCGACAGATTATTGATTAGTAACTACTTAGTTAGAAGTTTATTATTGTTTTTTTGAGTTGAATAGTATTTTACTGGTTTGTTTTCTTATAAATTAAAGTAAATATTGTTAAATATGAGCTCTAAATGTGTGCAAATTGTTTCTGTGGCGCAATCAAAAAATAATTGGCGATCAACAGGTAAATTTTTATAATTTCTTAAAAAATATACAGCTTCACCGAAACCTACGTCAGACTTGTGTATTTCTCATACTAAGCCCATAAAAGACATCCTAATGGATCTTCTAGAACTCTATTTGATGCTCCCATGCTAATAAATTGTTTGTTGGTATTGCATATTTTTTTTCTAATGAAAAGAATGGTTGGAACGTTGCTGGTTATGAGATAAATTACCAGGCATCATAAAAATTAAAGAGAGCAGAACCCTCAGAAACACTTGGTGTTCTACGATTACTTTTTTAATTTTGGCAAACAGCGCATAGAAATTCTTTATCCAACCAATTATCAATCGAAATTTCCAATCATAATTCGCGTGCTGACCTTAAACGTAGTGTTTTTCAAAGGTTTGTTGATATTGTTTGTCATTTAGCACAACAAAAATGGTAACATAGAGATCATGACGAGTTAAATTTGTCCTATAGGTAAATGGGCTTGCTCAAATTCAAAACCCTATTAACGCCACTGGTATTACGTTACAGTGTATTGCCATACATGTGCAAAATTTACGCATCATACAAATAATGCAACAAATTTCATTTTGTAGTAAAAAAATCATTATCAGTATAAAAGTTCTTATTTTAACCATTTTTTGAGTTCAGATCAAAATACAGTTGTAAACACCACTCCTCCGGCGGTCGTCGTACGAGGCGATTAGCTCACTTTACTTTTATTTTGGGATAAAGATAGATTATAACCTGGATTAGCACATATGTGCTTTTTATTGCGGGAAAATGTACCGTTCCCGCAGGATTCATGAAAAACCGAAAAACCGCGTACGAAGGCGCGGGCAACAGCTGGTCATTCTCAAGCTAATGTTTCAACAATGCGTCTCAAATTGAAAAAAAATATGAGAAGTTTATCTTTAATGCGGTTGATGTTAAAACTAAATACTCGCAGCAGAAGAGAAGAGGCATGACTTACGAGCACTTTTGATATGATATATATTAGGTACAAATTTTGGGAGTTTTATTTTTGAGCTTGTTAATAATTTATCCAGAAGGGGTTAAATTAACGTGTTTCCTGTTAACCTAATTTTAATAACATGCAAGTGCGTATGACCGTATCCGCCACATATGTAACACACCAGCTCTAGAAAATTAACCTTTCAAACGACATGGATATGACGAATGGAGACACTATTCTAGATCTTTTAACAGTGAAATTTCGACGAAGCATATATGGGGACAGGCAACACCTATTATCTCAGTATCAAAAGATAAAAGATACACCTACGGTTTAGCGTATGCTAAAATCAAAACCAGAGTTACTAAAACAAACATTTATTGCATTAGTTTCTACATGTATAAACCGCGTTAATAAAGAATAGATTTATAAAATGCAGGCGATGTCACCTGATAATAAAACCTCGGTGCAGTAAGAAACATCCCATCTTTACTGCGATGGGCACGGTGCGGCGTCGTCGTTGTATGACATGTACCCGATCATTCAAAGAGGTTGGCACTAAATTGGATCAGAAGTTTTAATTTTTTTATTTATCAAAAACTCAAGGGGATTTTGTTATTTGGTTAACTGAATATATTTGTATACTGCCCACCATCCCCAACAGATTAGAAGATTTGATAGATTATAAGTTCTGCCGAAGTAATAAAATCACCGTGTGTGTCTATTTTAAAGGTTTTATCCATATCCAAAATGCTAAAGAGTAAGGATCTCTGCTCGGAAGCTATTTTACGCAGCTCGGTAAAAACCAGGATCCTAACCTTTGGTCTCCTCGATAGATCAAGAAGATCAAGATTAAACATATCTACGAAAAAATTTCGGCAACCGAGACGCATGTAGGCATTCTTATTTGACACATCTAGAAGTTAGCTTCTGGGTGATGCCTCATCATGTGATAGTTCAGACTGGCCTTTTGCACGAACGCCTGCTTGCATATCTGGCACACTTTAGTCCGCTCGTTCATGTGTATCTTCTCGTGAAGGACCAAATTCCGCCGCCTCAGAAAGGACTTTTTACAGAACCTACAGTGGTAGTCCTTAATGGTCTTATGCTTAAAGCTATGTCTCGATAGGCAATGCCTGTTGTAGGTCTCGTATTCGCACAGTTCGCAGAACAGTTTTTTCCCCATCATGTGGTAAACTTTAATGTGTTTGGTAACAGCCCTCTGCGAGTTGAACTTGCCGTCGCACGCATTGCAGCTAATTCTATCGTCGATGTCGTGGGCTTCCAACTTGTGGATTATCAAAGGAGGTGTGTCACCGAACCGGAGGTCACAGTACGGGCAGACGTACGGCCGGTTGTGGATTGTGATCACGTGATTGCGTAGACCCTCCATTGTTTTATACGTCTTGTCGCAGCGGGTGCAGACGATTTTGTCGCCGTCCCTCTTAAAGTCGCCAGGCTGTACAAGTCCCGACTTTTTCTTACTACAATCACCTGAAGACAAAAAATACTCATTTATCCCGTCTTCATGACTCCATAGTATTTTAATGTTTCTTAATCGCTCAGTTTTTCTTAGTCACTACTATATTATTCAGATTCTGTAAATATCAAGAAAAGAATAGTGTTATCAACTCTCGTTTTCACCTCGCCCAGTTCAGCACCAGAGTGCCGACTTGTAAAGAGGTTTAACAATTTGGTAACATCATTGGTAACATAAATAACTTCTGTGTTAATGAAGAATGAAAATTTCTAAATGCCAAACCATGGTAAATTCCCTATACGTTGTACGCGAAACTACGTCTCGACTTCGCGGGCCAAAGGGGAATTAAAGTTCACAGATATAAGATTTGCACGCTTGCTAACGTCGATTACGCGTATCATTCTACTGCCATAATTAAATGAGATTCATTTTAGAATTGCAAACTGTGAACTACAGATTTAACTGACAAAAGATATGCAGACAAATTAGAGCTTTAAAACGATATGCAATAAGTGCCATTTTACTCTGACGTTCGGTACGATTTGGTACTCTGAAATGACTTCAATTTGCGAGCGTTCCAATCCCGTAAGCTCTGGATTAAGAAAGAAAGAGAGAATATATATAATAATTCAATGTAAGAGCACTTTAAGTAATGAAAATAAACTGATTTTTATTTAAGAAATATCATGGAAGGATGGCTGGTAAAAAAAAAACAAACCAACCAAGCGAGAGTTGAATTTCCGCACGACGGGTTTTACCAAACTGTAACATGGAATGGAACACTATATAGTATTAACCTTATTAAGGTGTCGCTTACTGCATAGAAAGCTTTTTTAATTACCTCCTAAACCTACCCTTGTCCTTTACAGTATCTTATTAAGACACATCCAAATAACATGATAAATACAAATTCAAAATTTCTTTATTCCTATGTAGGCCTATCACAGGCACTTATGACGCGTTCATACATATATGTTTACATAATTGTAAGGGGATGGTGATTACTTCATTCGCCAACTTAAACCTAAAGCTACGAGGGTTCCAAACGCGCCCTGATCTAAGAAGAGCCCACAGAAACTTAGCCGGGTAATTTTTTTTTGTGTTATCACCATCTCACAGTTTATTTATATCAAGCTTTGAAGCTAGAGCAATTCACACCCAAACTTTTTTATCGTTCAAGTAATCCTTAATATTATAATAGGATTTTCTGTAAGCTTTCGTTTTATATAAACTTTGAACTTATTGAGAGACATCTCAAAGATTTCATTCGGTAATTTGTTATAAAATAATATACAGTTGCCCTTGAATGAATTTGCAATTTCGTGTAGCCTAGTAAACTGCACAACGAGTTTATTTTTCCTTCTAATATCAATATTGTTACAGTCAATTTTCTTTTTAAATTTCGTTATATTTTTATAGACATAAATTAAATTTTCAAATATGTACTGACTATGCACCGTCATTATTTTAACTTCTTTAAATATGAATGATATGAAGGCCACGGTTTACTTAAAAGCGAGATTGTCTTGTTAAGAAGCACCAGAAAAAAGAAACCAGACAATTAATCGATATACGTGTATGTTTAAATACTTTAAAACATTTTGCCACCGAATTTTATTTATAGGATACCAAAATGTATTACTTGGGTGATGCGGAATAAAGAAGGTTTATTATTATTACGTTCGGTCCGATGAATAAATTTTTCATATCGATGAAAAATTTATTTATTTATTCATGAAGCGATTTTTTCATAGGCTTTGTAATATATATAAAACTAGCGGACTCTCGCGACTTCGTCCGCGTATGAGTCAATCGAGAAGCTAGAATAGATCTGACGCTGACATAATCATCGTGGCTAGCTACGTACATACTATTATTATACTTGGTATACAGAGTTAGTAAGTTCTCATTAGTTTACTTGATACATACATACAAACATCTATCTTCACAAACTTTCGCATTTGTAATATTAGTAGGATGGTACACATGCATTCGTTGTTGTCCCATATGCCTTGCGACTTACTGTTATTTTTGAAGAGTTATCTCTCATCAGATCTTCATTAAAATTAGTCAAAACATGCTTAATAGTATAAACTTTCCAATAAAAACGGAATTATTAAAATCGGTTCAAATCTAACGGGGCTATGAAGTAAAATTGATAATAAAATTCATCCCGTTTCCCGGAGGAAACATATTTTTTATCGGGATAAAAAGTATCCTATATGGTGACCCGATATACCAGCTACCACTATACCAAATTTTATTTAAATCCGTTCAGTAGTTTTCACGTGATGCCCGGACAGACAGCCAGGCAGACAAAAATTAAATAAAAATCTGTTTTGCACTCAGTATAGATTATAAAGCATCCCCGGATGAAATTTTTCAAAATATATTAAATGTACAGAAATCTTCTAGTTACAGTCTTATTATAAGTATAGATTTTCGAGCATGCACTGTGTAAGTAAAATCATATAAAAGTAAACACAACATAGATACATTTCCGCAAAAATACTTAAAAGATAACTAAATTTTGACGGATATAGGAGATGAATAAGGAAATAGAATACTTATATTTTGTTCATGTATTCGTATGTAGTTATTTGAATGTAGGTTTATAATAATCTTACAACACCTATTTGTTCTCGCTCTTGTTGTCCTAATCCTTAGGTTGCCTGGCAGAGATCGCTTTTAAGCGATAAGGCTCTCTATTCGTCCTTTATTTTCCTAACTGTGTTATAAATAAACAAAACACTTTTTATCCAGGAATATCACTCCCGTTATCCGAGATAAAAGACTGAACTAAGTAAGGACAAACAGCTCAACAGATTGTAATAGGTTATTATGTTGATACCAGAAGTTGCCATACTGTTAAAATTAAAACAAGGCCAGTCAATGCAATATTTATTAAAATAAAGATTACTTATACATTTATTGTCACATTAGTATATACAGTTATATTATAATCATTTAATATATCAATATTACGAGAAAAGATACTTCACAATGCATAACAAAGAAAATTTTTAATGAAATTACATACCAATTACTGGCTGAGTTTTAAAGCACACCGCACAGTACCAAGGAAAATGCCTTTTGCATGAATTCCCCTCGTAACTGTAGATATCGTAATACATTTATTATGACGCACCACGTGAACGTAACGTCGGAAAAGTTTTACAGTGTTTTCTGGCACACTTTAACTTATATACCACAACAACTACACCGACGTTATGTTGCATTAGGCCCTGCTTGGTAGGAACGGAACATATTTTAATAGAATAACTTTGTTAAGAAAAAAATTAAAAATATACATTGAACAGTATGTAAATTAATTAAGCATCATCATCATTTCAACCACGTCCACGTCCACTGCTGGACATAGGTCTTTTGTAGGGAGTTCCACAATACACGGTCCTGGGCCGCTTGACTCCAGCGGCTCCCAGCGACTCGCCTGATGTCATCTGCCCATCACGTCGGGGCCCGACCTACGCTGCGCTAACCGGTGCGGGGACGCCATTCCAACACCATAAGACCCCAACGTCATCGGTTCTTCGAGCTATGTGCCCTGCCCATTGCCACTTCAGTTTCGCGACTCGCTGAGCTATGTCGGTAACTCTAGTTCTTCTACGGATCTCCTCATTTCTGATTTGATCACGTAGAGATACTCCTGGCATAGCTCTCTCCATCTCCCGCTGAGTGACTGGCAAATAAAAGCATGCAACTGTTCAATTGTTTTTTTCATTTAATAGTCATAATCAGTATATACCTAATACCTGTGCTAAGTTAAGAGTGTAAGAAAGTTTCAAAAATAATACTCATTCTTTAGGTTACTCACTCTTTAATAAAAAAGATAAATGTATAATAATTTTAACCAATACTTGGTTATATTTTTATGGACATAAATTAAATTTTCAAATATGTACTGAGTATGCACCGTTATTATTTTAACTTCATTAAATATGAATTATATGAAGGCCGCGGTTTACTTACAAGCGAGATTGTCTCGTTAAGATTGCGCAGAAACACGAAAAAAAGAAAAAAGAAACCAGACCGTTAATCGATATACGAGTATGTTTAAATACATTAAAAGTTTTTGCCACCGAATTTTATTTATAGGATACCAAAATGTATTACTTGGGTGATGCGGATATGGTTTATTTATTATTATTACGTTCGGTCCGACAGCTGCGCCGTTAGCGATGAAAAATTTATTTATTTATTCATTGAGCGATTTGTTCATAAGCTTTGTAATATATATACAATTTTAAAAAGTAAGTAAAATCATATAAAAGTTAACACGACATACATTTCCGCAAAAATACTTATAAGATATTTTAACCAATACAAATATTGGCGAAAAGACCTTCTTTTGTACGCCAAAATATGCATTGGTATGCTTTTTGTGATTTGATAGCAGATCACTGTTAATGAAAATGCAACCGAAAATGTCACACACAACATCGTTGCAGAAATATGGTCACGAAGAAAATTCATTCCTGTCCTTCAATGAGTTTGAGTTGAAGCGCATTGTTTATAGGCGAAGGCCACCGTCAGACCGTGGAAAAAAAATTTTTGACAAAAAAGAACCGACTTTATTAGACAACTAAAAAGCAAGAAATAAATATTTTCTACAATATTTTTAAGTCGGTGCTAAATCAAATTTAGAAAGTTACTGGTATTTTCCTTGCTACTTTATAAAAACGAATACGAAGTATATGTTTATTGTATATATATATATATATATTTACATAGTAACTTTCTACACCATACACTCTCCTGCTTTTCGCGGAGTACGGCAAATTAAGCTTATTTTTCGGAATTCCGCAAAGTAACGCCTGCTTCTATCCAATATGAAAACGTTAACAACAATTTATATGGTATCAAAGGAGTTTCAGCTAGTTAAATAACTGGGAAACAGTATCGTCACTAGATGGCGTTCCTTCGATACCGTATAAACCGTAGTTTACTCACACCTGATCGAATAAGTAAACAGAGGTAGAAAACCTCACAATTGGCACTCTGTTGGAATAACAAAAACAAGGAACGGAGCGAAAAACGAAAGCTGGGAAGGGAGTTTAATAAGTTGCTCATCTAGAATTTAACTTCGGGATGATGTTTCTTCATGTGATAGTTAAGACTGGCCTTTTGCACGAACGACTGTTCGCATATCTTGCACACTTTCGTGCGCTCATTCGTGTGGATCTTTTCGTGAAGATTCAAATTAGTCTTTCTAAGGAAGGACTTCTTACAGAACTTACAGTGGTAGTTCTTTATCGTCTTATGTTTCACTCTGTGTCGGGACAGGCAATCTTTATTGTACGTCTCGTATGGACACAGATTGCAGAAATACTTTTTCCCCAGCATGTGAAACACTAGTTTATGGTTGTCAAACGCCCGTCGCGAGTTGAACTTTCCGTCGCACGCGTCGCAGCGTATTCTATCGTCTACATTGTGGACCTCTAGCTTGTGGATTATTAACGGGGATGTATCAGCGAAGTGGAGCTCGCAGTGTGGGCAGTCGTACCGGTAAATGTGGTTTGTCCTCAGGTGATTCCGTACCCCTTGCCTGCTCTTATATATCTTGTCGCAATGGTTGCAGATGAGTTTGTCACCCTCTCTTCTACAATTGCTGGGTTGAATGATTCTCAATTGTTTCCGATTACAATCACCTGAAGACAAAAAATACTAATTTACGTCCCATCTTATCCTCTGCGTATACGTATTGTAATGATCCTTATCGTTATTTTTCTTACTTTATTCAGTTTTTGACTTATAATAATCTATATGGTGTGGTGTGTGACCAAGAGAAGTGAAAGTTCTATCGATCATAATAATATACTTATTGCTTACAAATCAAGTAAAAGTATAGCGGGCGTGACAGAATTTCACGACGCAAAAGAAATAGGATTCCGGTGGTATTTTTGAAAACGTTATAAGCCAGCAAGGCTCTCACATATTAAATATTATTTAGGCGTCATATTTCATCACAATCATAATCATGTTTCAGCACAAAAGTTCTTTATATGTTTCCACTTTACTGAAGAGCTCAGTAATTTTTCTAGCATTTCATCAATAGCAGATTCTGATGCTTTGTTATTTTTTGACGCATTATCGCAAAAAGTGAAGCGGGCTAAAGAATTTCAAATGATCTTAGCCACCAGAAAGCTTAGCAGAAGTAACTGACTAGGAAAATAAATCACCTGTTCTTGGGATAGCACATTTGCATCAAACCCTCACCAAAAAAGAGTTCCATTTTTATCCGCAATATGGCATGGTCAGGTTTTACTTATCGTCGTTAATTGTTAAAGGTTTAGTTAGATTTTTTAAAATTTTGGTGCACCGAAAACGATAACATTGTTACCGAACTAGAATTTAGTTTCACTAACAACTTTGAGGTGGCCGAAAAAACCATTTACTATATTAAACTCAGAAGTACTTTACACGGTCATCTATAATAATAAATAATAATAATAAAATCATTTATTCACACGATTATTAAATTGTGACAGAAATCATAGCTTAGTATGGTTGAATCACTGGAACCTAAACTGAGTAAAAACTCGTACTATAGATATCCAGTGCACTCCCCTATATAATTTTATAATAGACTACAACAGAGCTAGCATGGGCAGGAGACAACTTAATCACCGAGAAATGACACTGTAGCGGTCACAGAACTAGATGGCGTCACAAAAATCCTGCATCGCGCTAGCGAAGTGTTCATAAAGAAAACCTATATATACAACTTCCAAAATTGAATGTTCGGACCTCGGTCCCTGAGCACGATCACCCGCTCGGAGGAAGATCTTCCTATTGTTTGCAAGAAAAACGGGAAAACCTATCAAGTTAAAAAACACGTTACTCAACTAGAAATGAACTTTTGGATGGTGTTTCTTCATGTGATAGTTCAAACTGGCCTTCTGCACGAACGCCTGTCCGCATGTCTTGCATACTTTATTGCGCTGATTCGTGTGAATCTTCTCGCCCTCGTTAAATTATTTTTCCTCAAAAAGGACTTCTTACGGAACCCACAGTGGAAGTTTTTCTCAGTCTTATGCATAAATCTGTGCCTGTACAGGGAATTCGCGTTGCAGGTCTCGTAATCGCATTTTTGGCAGAAATATTTCTTTCCCAACATGTGGAACGCGTCTTTGTGTCTTGCGAAGGCCCTTTTCGAGTTGAACTTTGCATCGCACGCATCGCACAGTCTGTCGTCGACGTTGTGGACTTGTAACTTGTGGAGCGAGAATTGAATTGCATGGCGGAAATGCAGCTCGCAGTAGGGACAATGTGTCTGCAAGTGGTCGCGTATCCCTCTACCGGAAATAAATTTCTTATCGCAGTGGTTGCAAACAGCTTTGCCTCCTTCACTTCTAAAATTGCTGAGAGCATCAACTTTCAACTTACCCATAACGGAATCACCTGAAGAAATAAAAGAAATTCGTGATTCCACAGTATTTCTTATTTGCATCTTAATTATTTACTAGCTTTTGCCCGCGGCTTCACTCACGTCAATTTTTCCACTCTTCGATTTGGTAAATTTTAACAACAACGGTTTGAAAAAACGTCTTGCTGCTAATGCAAAAAGAAATTTGAACGTAAATTACTTGAAAAATCTGACATTTTCAAATATTCATTCCCTATTTGATGTCTAAGGAGTTTTAATTCGTCAAATTTGTGAAATACTTATTGCTTTATTTTTAATCCAAAACCATAAATCAAAGTTTCATGGATGTAACTTGAAAAATGATAATAATAATAATAATTATAAACAGTTATTTATTCCGTTCTTAGTGCGCGGTTACGTCATAACAGAAATCTGTCCTAATTCCAGGTTTCTAACCCCAGCGGTTTAGGATGTGCCTTGATTGTCAGTCAGTCAGGACTTTGAATTATATATATTTATATATATTGAATAAATAACTGTTTATAATTATTATTATTATTATCATTTTTCAAGTTACAGCCATGAAACTTTGTATTTTGCGTCTTAAAATAAAATAAAGAAATATATGTACAACAGTTTTCGGAAATTCTACCCTAGGTGGGATAAATACGACGAAAAAATCAACGTACAGCTCAAACCGCTAATCCTAGAGACATGCATTTTAGAGGGTGTAAGGAAGGATATTTTGAAATTATACCCCTTTGAGAATGAAATAGGGTGTTTAATACACCACCATTAATTAATTGTGTAATGGCTACTAAGATGACTGACGAATATTTTTATGAATAATATACATAAATACTTATAATATACACATAAACACCCAGACACTGAAAAACGTTCATGTTCATCATACAAACATTTTCCAGTTGTGGGAATCGAATCCACGGCCTTGGACTCAGAAAGCAGGGTCGCTGCCCACAGCGGCAATCGGCAGTCAAACATTTCAGGAAATTTATATAGCATTCCTGGTAAAGAATATTCACCAGAACTTCACCAAATTTTGACTTGGCGAAACTGATTATACAGCCCACTCATTTTTTTATAATATTTTTGACAAATTTACCAGACCATAAATATCAATAGAGAACACAAACAGGTTTTTTTTTTTTAATTTTTACCTGCCTGTCTGTCAGTTAGCGCATTACAAATAAACTGATGAACGGGTTTAAGTGGAATTTATTATACTTATAACTGAAACTCCGGGTTAACATTTAAGCTATTTTTATCCCAAAACAATAAAGTTTCTGTTTTTTTTTGTTTACTATTAAAAATTATAACAGACAAGTATAGATTTAAATCTATATTTCTGCTTATCAATAGCAGCAAAACGAGCAAGCGGGTCACCTAATAATAAGCGATTAAATAATAAATATTAAACTGAACGTTATACGTTGTAATTGGAATTTGAATTTGTTCGTTTGGCTCCCAAGGTGCTGGAATGGCGACCCCCGCACCAGTTAACGCAGCGTTGGTCGCTGCCATACCCGCGGGAAACAAGCCGCCTTGCAGGGTGATTACGTATCTCGCGACAGGTATTGCGACACTTTTGTTTATTTATTGTATGGAAAAGTGACGTTTGACAGCAGTGAATGAATGAATGAAGGAATGAATGAATGATGAATGAATGAATGAATGAATGAATGCACTTTTATTGTACACCAAAGAAAAAAAGTAGTTACAGAGATATAAATACATATCAAGAGAGTACAATTGATTGCAAGATTTACGCCTGCCACAAGCCTGTCGCGAGATAGCCCCCCCCCTGCGAGACCATGGATTTTGGAACTCCCTACAAGAACTCTCTATATCCAGCAGTGGACGTCAATCAGTCGAAGTGTTAATGGTGTTGACGATAGTGATGAAAATAATAATAAAAGTAAATTTTTAAAATAACTTAATTTATTTATTATTCATTTCAAATAACTTATAATATATGAATATTTACATGCGCTTAATGCATTAATTTTAGGTATAACAAATTATGCCTACATGACAATGTAAAATCAATAACTCACGGACCGGCATAAACTAATATCGTACCTATTAATATTATAAATGCGAAACTGTGTCAGTCTGTTCTTCCTTATTTGATGTCTCTTAGTTCAAAAACATAAGACTTTAATACCAAACTTTCAACTCCTATATCACACCTTAGGGGTGGAGTTAGCTAGCCTGATAAGTCGATTATCAAGTAGTTATTTAAAACGAAAAGAGACCCGAACAACAAATGTTTGGTGTCGTAAAAAAAAATCTTTAGTAGGACTAGTTTTAAAAAAAGACTGCATATTATTTTTCTTGGCAGGCAGATTCACTTTTGGATTGAAAATGTATGAATCGTGGATTATGTTATTATATAGTTTGTAATGTTATTTGATAGGCGAGATGGTGATAACAAAAAAAAAAACCTGGCTAAGTTTGTTGTGGGCTCTTCTTAGACTAGGGCGCGTTTGGAACCCTCCTAACGAATGAAAGTTAACGAATGGAGTTATCACCATCACTAACATTAGTGTAACATGTTAAATGTATGAACGCTTCATAAGTGCCTGTAATAAGGTCCCCATGAATAAAATATTTTTAAACTTGATATACACCGAGATACAAAATAGGCATTCAAAGTCAAAAGTCAAAAGTCAAAGTCAAAAGTCAAAAGTCAAAGTCAAAAGTCAAAAGTCAAAGTCAAAAATATCTTTATTCAATTATCCCCATATGTGGCACTTTTGATGCGTACATAAGAATTACACGTTAGTGAGAAGATGGCGATAACCACATTCGTAAACTTAAAACTAATGCTACGATTCTGGTCTAGGACACGGTTGGCAGCCTAAAAATCAACTTCCGGGTGGTATTTATTCATGTGATAGTTCAGACTGGCCTTCTGAACAAACGCCTGGCCGCACATCTTGCACACCTTGCTCCGCTCATCAGTGTGAATCTTCTCGTGCAAATTCAAATTGGTCCGCCTAATGAAGGACTTCTTGCAGAACCTACAGTGGTAATCCTTTACCGTCTTATGTTTGAACTTATGCTTGTACAGCCCCTCGCGATCGTAGCTCTCGTAGTCGCACAGCTTGCAGTAGTACTTGGTCCCCAGCATATGGAAGACTCGTATGTGCTTCTTCAGAGTGAGCTGCGAGTTGAATTTCCCTTTACATGCGTTGCAGTTCACGCGATCGTCCACGTCGTGGGCTTTAAGTTTGTGGACGGTGAATGGTGTTATCCTCTTGAACTTGAGCTCGCAATGCGGGCATTCGTAGGCGCTGTAGTGGTGCGTGCGTATGTGGAACCTTAGAGAGGTCTTTTTATCGTAAGCCTTGTCGCAGTGGCTGCAAATGAAGCTGTCGCCGTCGCGCTTAAAATCTCCCGGTTGGATTACGCTCAAGGTCTTCTTTATATCGCCTGAAGACAAAAAAATATATATCTTTTATTTCCATTTTTTTTTTCTCTCTCTCTCGCTCTCTCTCTCTCTCTCCATCTCCGTCTTCGCTCGTGTTATAATGCGGTGTTGATCTTCATAATCATTCATGTCTTTCCTAAACCTTAATAATATTATAAATTTGTTTATTATAAGAAGCAGGCGTTTCTTTGCTGAAATCCCTACTAATCCCTACTAATATTATAAATGTCAATGTAAGTTTGTTTGTTACGCTTTCACGCAAAAACAACTTAACAAAGGATACTTTTTATCCCGACATCAAGCTCGGTTCCTTTGGGAGATGGGATTAAAGTGTTTGACGATTTAAAACACCATATTACTCCGACAAATTATAACAGATTTAAATAATTATTTTTGTACTCGGAGGCATAAATATGACTGAGGTCATAAAGGAGACAGTTTTCAAAATAACTCAGTTTATTCGTACAAAATAAATTCATTTACAAATAACTTCTAGTTACAAATCTAATCAATATTTTATTATATTGCGCACCGATACTTGGCGCTTTTATTGCATTCTTATTAAATAAACTAATTGTGCTCACCTAAATAACAATTTCAAAAAGCAAATAATGCACCGACCATAGTAATATGATATTTACAGTTAACAATATAGATTTTCAAGATTGTTTGTTTAAAAAGTAACACTAATACTAATATGTATTATATTTAGAGAAATCCTTACTTTCATAATAAATGGTAGAATGTGTTTGTATGTTTGTTTGTCCTTCCTTTACGCCCCAACTTAGCAGCCGTTCAACTTGATTTTTGGGAAAGAGTTAGTCGAAAGGACGGAGAATAACATACGTAACAATATAAAAAGCAAATAATGCACCGACCACAAAAATATTATATTTACGATTAACAATATAGATTTGCAAGAATGTTTGTATAAAAAAGTAACACTAATACTCCGTTAAGAGAAATCCCAACTTATATTATAAATGCGAGAGTAAGTTTGTCCTTCCTTTACGCCCTAACTTAGCAGCAGTTGACTTTTGGGAAAGAGTTAGTTGAGACATACGACTATTTTTATCCCAAAACCAAAGAATTTAGAACCTATACAATCCTCATTCAGCCATTATTGTATGCAGTGAAAACGCACCGCTTACGTCACGCTTTACACCCTCGGCCCACCAACTTTTCCTCAGTATACCATTTTATAGTTAACGTTTAGAACATTAGATGAAAAATAATTACATATTGGATAGAAGCAGGCATTACTTTGCGGAATTCCATGATAAAAGCGGAGTAAAGCATAACTTGGTATACTCCGCGAAAAGCAGGAGAATCTGTATGGTGTCATTTATAACTTCTTCAATCCTTATAGAGGTATATTGCAGGGATGTATACGAGAACTTTCCCCTGTCCCAGCCACCAGGCAAAGAGTCCCAACAACCTAAAGTTTTAGTTGGTAAGATGCCGATATACCCACTGCGCTTCTCGGAGGTATTCCCAAAGGAAGGATTAAAAAAAAAACAAAAAAATAATAAAAAAACAAAGGCACCGTGAGCTATAAATGCGCAGCACAAATCTAATATAAGAAAGAAGCTGCGCTAATGATCAACATAGTACAATATTTGTTCGTACGCAATCGAGGTATAACTCGATGCTGTCAAGGTAAAATTGGCAAAATTGGTTTTAGACACGCAAATCCCGTACTTCTGAATTTAATTGACAAATATTCAGTGCATAACCTCAACTAGAGAATAGTAGGCTAATTTGAGCTTTAGCTCGATGTAAATAAGAACTGAAAAGAATGAATTTATTTAATTATATCACCCATCTTTAGGACATTGTGTTTTTATTATTGTTTTTAAGTTTTATATTGCTAAAAATTTACACTAAAAAGTAGGAGTCGGCGCTCATTCGACTATGTCAAAGATTATTTTCACGATTTAAAAATCCGCCCTTTATACTAATAAATTTAAACCTAAGTAACCTATAATAATATGATAGCCAACAAACAATAAAAATAGCACCTATAAACATTTTTAAATTAGGAGATAATTAGGCTTTACTTGTGTGCATCGGCTTTTGAAGGCCCAAAGAAAAATCACGTACGTTTCGTCAGGCGAGCCACATATTTCCAAATAAACCAGCATTGCTGCAATGCTGGCTTGCGGCGATTGAATGACCAAGTGGTATAGTAGTAAGAAATATAGTCTCTGAGCACACTCTACGAAATGCGAAATGCATCTTGTGGAATGCCAATACGTGCCTATTTATGAAGTTTGTTCAATTTTGCCTCGATGCCGATGAGTTTTCTCGCAAGACGTTTCTCCGAAAAATACAGATAAGTGAAGCAGAATTGTTTTGTTTACCTTAAATATAGTTAACGATTACTCAATTCTTAAATATAAAAATGTTTGTACAATTTGTGATCAGCCAGTAACGCAGACATCAAAATAAAGTATGGCAGTATTACTGGCAGTAATTATTTGCTTCGGTTAGCCATCCTTTGCGTGAAAATGGGTATAAGAGTAACACACAAGGTCGAGCTACTCTTTATGCAAATTTTCTCACTGAAACTAGTTCTGGTGTGAGCAGTGGCGTGCACAGGGTTTTTGACCATAAAGAAGGCAGATGCCATAAAATGGAATAATCCTTCGCATTCATGAGTATTACAAACATTTTAGGGTATGCAGAGCTTTTGTGCATGTATGAAGTGCACGCCACTGGTTGTGAGACCTAGTTGCGGTCACAACAGAGCGATCAGTCAACCCAGTCAACGCTCACGCAAAAAACTCACTAACGTCATCAAAAATCACCTAGCACTACCAGTAATGATGTACTTCCGTTTGCCAGCCATAGCGTGAACATGGGTATAAGAGTAACACAATAAGTCAATTTACTCTTAAAGCAATTTTTCTCACTGAAACTAGTTCTGTTGTGAGACCTAGTTGCGGTCACAATAGAGCGGTCAATCGACAGAGTCAAAAACTCACTAACTAAACCTAATACAGATCCCCAATATTAACCTAACTTTTAGAAAAAATAATCCGCTATCACAATTTACTTATTAGATATACGATTATTAACTTTCTCTTACCCGCACAACAAGCATTGACAGGAGCTAATATGCTGTAAGTTCGAGCAATTTATCTCAATGGTTCAGACCTAGTTGCGACAACAGAGCAGTCAATCACCCCAGTCAAAGCTCACACAAGGAACTCACTAATCGGACCTGATACAGTTCCTGAATATAAACCTAAAATTAAGAAGAATGAATCCGCTATCACAATTTAGTTCTTTAAATACAAAGGCAATGGAATAAATAATGGACTAACGATTGTTTATTTGCTCTTTCCATGCACGTCTAGCATGTGTAGAAGACCATTTTTTCTGGCGGTGAAAGACACACTACAATTGTATCTTCTCCCGCAGCTTTATCAACTCTCCGAGTTTTGGCGTGCAAGTGGAAATAATATACCTAAATATACCTTAATAAAGGGCCGTAAATTTCTCCTATTCCCTGTTTCTCTAAATAGGAGAAGGAGTGGACACGTTAATTTTATCCCTTGCCAAGGGATATAATTTTCTCCTTCCTATGCTAGCCGTGCTGACATAAGTGACCCTGATATGATAATGCATATGATATTTAATAGTTAGCTTGTCTTATATATGTCTTGTAGTCTATTTCTCTTTCTCCTACGAGAGCGGCGGTTCTTTGCGTAAAAGCTGTGAATTGTGAGTGGATGTATTTATTTGTTTAACGCTAGTATTTAACTTCTGGATGGTACTTGTTCATGTGATAATTCAGACTGGCCTTCTGTACGAACGCTTGGTTACACACTTTGCACACCTTCCGCCGATCGCCCGTGTGTATTCTCTCGTGCAGATCCAAAGTGGTCTTCCTAACGAAAGCCTTCCTGCAGAACTTGCATTTGTAATCCTTCTCCGTCTTATGCACGTAGCGATGCTTGTACAAGCCTTCGAAGCTAAAGGACTCGTAGTCGCACATCTGACACTTAAACTTCTCTCCTAGCATGTGAAAATTGTTGATATGTTTTTTCAACTGGACTTTAGTGTTGAAGATCTTCTTGCAGGCGTTACAGTGGATCCTGTCGTCCTGATTGTGCTCTTCGAGCTTGTGAATGGTGAAGGGGGCGCTTGTCATGAAGTGCTTTCCGCATATCTTGCACACGTGTTTTGGTATCCGGTAGTGTTTGCATTTCACGTGGAACCTTAGGGACTCCATTTTATCGTATGGCCTCTCGCAGTGACTGCAGATGATTTTCGTGTCTTTCGTCCTGTAATCATCGGGCTTGAGGCTGAATACGATTTGCCGTTTGGCCGCCGGTTTGCCGCCTGAAGACAAAAAAATACTTTTTACTTCCTCGTTGACAACTGTCTTCTTTCTTCGAGCACTTTTTATCCGACTATGATTATTAATTTTCGAAGTCCGCGGCATATGATTACTTTTGAACTGGGACACGAACATGCGAGTCCTCGCTTTGGGTTAGGATTAAGGCTCAAAGTTATATCCCTTCCAAAATTTACCGGTGAGACTTAATTACATTTCTGACGGAAAAGTGTCGGAGACAGTTATATAGATAAAGAATTATCTTTTAAAGTTCTCTTCTCGTAGTAGACATAGTCTCCTTCTCATTCTCTTATTAAATAGGAGCCCTGTACCCAACATTGAGACGGTAATTCGGTTCAGTCTGTCAGGCGAGTTTCATAGTTGCTATTTATTAAATAAGTCAAGGTCAT
This sequence comes from Pararge aegeria, assembly GCF_905163445.1. NCBI lineage: Eukaryota > Metazoa > Arthropoda > Insecta > Lepidoptera > Nymphalidae > Pararge > Pararge aegeria. The sequence goes on from NC_053205.1 coordinate 6,789,371, forward strand.
ACCCCGATACAGTCATTTTAAAAGTGGACATGGGCAGATTACACAAAACATTTAATAAAATAGAATTTGAATCGTAGTAGATAGTTTTTACGAATCCTATTAAACATGTTATTTTACCGACTGTAATGCCCGTGTTCAATTTTCACATTTAGATTTTAAATAATATCCCTTTTGCCCAGATAATGACAAAAACTAAAACGCAGTTAATATTTCAATATGGTATATGTGACACGCAATATGTAAATGTGGAAACGGAACGTAAGGTGAATAAAATTAGAGCGGAAGACAAGAGCGAGCGAGAGCGAATGATGTCTGGGGACTGGAGACAGGTTACTCAAAACCTTCCTGTTTTACAGATAAGCCTTGGAGACAGTAAAATAATCTACTAAGCATGTGAAGTAATATTTCGGTTTTCATTAACACGTTGTATTTGTCCCGTTCATTTAAGGTTTTATGCTATTTATTTATTATATAAAGCGCGTGAAACTAGTGACGCTAAAGATATATACTATATTTTTGTTTCATTTAAGACGTCCAGGCCCTCGGAAATCATATTGCTGGAGGTTTTATGTAGTAATGTAAGTAGGTTCACACCTTAAAAAACTGAATCGTGGAGAAAAAGTACCAATGCGCGGTAGATAAGTATTGTTGTTTTTAATAAAACAATATATAGAAAAAAAAAACATCTTTATTTCCACACACATTCACAGATACATGAAATAACTTTAATGAGATTTTTTTGATACTTTTAGAGGTTTAATAGACAGCAGCGATTTCCTCAGTGAGGTTCAAATATTAGTATGTTATTCAAGTTTACGTATTATGATATTTCCTCAAAGTGTTAAATAAACTTTATATTAAACTGCGTACTGAATTCAAACCTGTCACGATCTTCAAATACATTTAGTACTAGCGTACCCAGCCCGCTTCGCCAGGCTCGATTTTGCTTTATTTTATTTAAACAATAAAATTATCATTAAATTTTAATTTAAGTCTCATAATATATTAAATCTTTCATTTCTTTCCGTATTCATTCTCTTCTATTCTCGTCTCGAGCGGGTGAAGATCATTATCTACACCATGTACACCCAACAATAGAATATCATCATAGTAAAAAAAAGCTGTATTTGACAGTTAGACAGTTCAAAAACAGGAGTGCTCCGATCGTCACCAAACTTTACAGGATTACTCGCCAGGTCAATCCGGAGATTCCCTGAAAGTTTCATTGAAATCGGTCCAGCCGTTTCGGAGCCTATACGGAACATACCCACACTCTCATTTCTCTTTAATATATATAGATTAAACATTACGGTTGGTATTAAATTATAAAATATACCTTAATATCGATTATAATAAATACTTATTCTACACTAAACTAAATGACATTTTATGTCGACGGCGACTTTATATATCACTTACAATTATAAACAACTGCTGGGTTCTATTGAGGTACCCTGATGCCCAATACAAACTGAGTGCAGTGCGACTGCGAATTGTGCACTTCGTAAATGCACAAAAGCACTGCCTACCATGGTAGGAGGTGATAGCAGTGGTGATAGCCTAGTGGTTAGGACTTCGAATTCACTTTGAGGGGGGCGGGAGCAATGGCGTGCACTTCATACATGCACAAAAGCACTACTTACCCTAAAAATTTTGTATAACTCGTTAACACATATAATGCCGTACTAACAAATGAACTAACTGTATTTTTTTTTTTGTAAAATACGGTCATGGAATGTGAGGAATGTCTTAATTCACTATTTTCGTTACATTTTACATAATGTAATAGTGAAATAAATAAATAAATAATGGTGGCTGCCATATATGGCTGACGCGGCGCCACTGTAATAAAATTCTCAATGGGGCCGCGTCAGCCATTTTGTCAGCCATATGATTTCAAAAGCGCGCGAAACAAACGCGTCGCTCGCCGCCGCCGGCGCCATTTTGATTGTTTAGCAGCCTGTGTTTGCCCCCCGCGCGTCATTTGTCGCTGTGCATCGAAGGAGACTGCAGTAAATAGTTGTTCAGTTAGTGATTTAGCAAGTTATTAGTTACTGATTTGTGATTTTCAACAAAAAATGGAAGATTTTGATGATGATTTGGACTACGAACTATCGCAATTAGATTTAACAGTGTATAATCAAGAATGTAACACATTATCAAATAGTGATGCTACACAAGTATTTGACGTTGATCTCGATGATACAGTATCAATCGCACGGACCAAAAATCATCATCGACGCCAGATTTTATCCGACAGTGAAGATGATCAGATTCCCGTGTTACCAACCTCACGAAATACTGAAGTATGGTTCAATCCGTTGGGTAAGCAACCAAGTATTATTCCATATACTGAATGTCCTGGGCTTAAGCCATTTTCATTGCGATCCAGCATGAGTTCAGCTAAACCAGCAGAATTTTATTCATTGCTAGTACCTGACAGTATATTCGAGTACATAGCCGAAGAAACAAATCGCTTTGCTTTACAAACCTTGAACAAAAGTGCAACAAAATCATACCGAATGCAGAAATGGATGCCAACAAATTGCCATGAAATTAAACGGTTCTTTGGCATTTTAATTTGGATGGGGATAGTGAAACTACCTCAACTATCTTTGTACTGGAGCACTAACAAATGTTTTGAACAGAAATTTGTCAAGTCCATTATGAGCCGAAATCGATTTGAACTCATTTTGAGGATGTTGCACTTTGCCAATAATGAAATAAATCACAATAAGGAGGACCGATTGTTTAAAGTTAGACACTTATTAGATATGCTAAATGCTAATTTTAAATGTCATTATACACCTAATCAAGAAATGTGTGTTGACGAAAGTCTAATCCCATTTCGTGGCCGCGTTATTTTTAGGCAATACAATAAAAATAAGCGACACAAATATGGGATAAAACTTTTTAAGCTGTGCTCAAACCCAGGATACACTGTAAAAGTGCAAGTTTATGCTGGCAAAAATTATGAAAATGTCAATACTACTCCGACTAATGTTGTCCTTGCCTTGTGTGACGATTATCTAAATAAAGGACATACGGTTTGCACAGATAATTGGTATACCAGTTTGGATCTGGCACGAAAACTACTAGCGGGACAAACTCATCTCATAGGCACACTTAGAAAAAACAGACGAGGTTTACCTCAAACAGTTGTCCAAACAAAACTGAAGACAGGAGAATTCTCAGCTCAAGAAAATGACGACGGAATAACAATTATGAAATGGAAAGACAAGCGGGATGTACTGCTGCTGTCTACTAAGCACTCCGTAAGTTTCAGAAGAATAACTAAAAAAGGAAAAGAAAAAATTAAACCGAAGATTGTGGTAGATTATAATCATGCAAAATCAGCGGTTGATCTGTCAGACCAAATGTCCTCTTACACAACCCCTCTTCGGAAGACAACGAAATGGCCCAAAAGATTGGCGATGGAGTTATTATTGAATACAGCGATTGTAAATTCATATATTTTATATAAATTAACAACCAAGAAGAAGCTCTCTGTCGTCCAGTTTAGAACCGCGTTGGTTGACTACCTCGTGCATACAGGAGTCCCGGAAACTAGTGCCTCCTCTAGACCTAGGCGAGTAAAGCATGAATTGAAGAAAAGGCAAGGATTGGCCTCTGCCTGTCGTAAATATTGTGTTAGGTGTTATAAAGAAAACTGTGCCCAATTTGGAAGAGTTCATGCTCGAAATAAAACCAAAAGAGTGGTAACATACTGCGAAGACTGCCCGAATGAGCCACACTATTGTATCAGCTGTTTCAATTTAAACCATAGATATGTTTGAGTTATTTTGCCAATGCCAACTTAAATATAAATAAAAGCAATTAAAACATTTACCTATAAATTTTATTTGCAAAAACCAACTATTTTTGTAATCACTCTTTTGTTTTCGAAACTTCCACTTACAAACTTGATATTTCTCAAAATGTAAGTAAAAGTGTCAATGCCATCATTACAGTTATAATTTACTAGGCCTTGTCAACCATACTACATATAGTTTAACATAAAAAACGTGGCTGACGACGAAAAATCGTGCTTTCAAAACAAGCATATTCCGTCAGCCACATATGGCTGACACGGCCCAATTGGTTTGGAAAATGTCAGCCATATGTGGCTGACAAGGCATTATATGTGTTAAGGGGAAGGATTTTTAAATTTTATGCCATCTTCCTTTTTTGTGCATACCCTGGTCAAAAATTCTGTGCACAGGTTTCGGCCAGTGGCGGGAGTTCGAAACCCGGCTTGCATCTCTTAAGTTTGTGCATTTTAATATTATAAATTTTATAATGTATATAAAAAAATTCGGAACCGACAGGATTTGAACCTGCGACTCTCTTACAATCGCGGCCTGAGCGCTTTCTCCATTTAAGCTACGGCTCTCCTACCGTCGATGCCGAAATTAGTATATGCCTTTCACATCAGTCTTATAGCGACCGTAGCGTCATCTAGTAGGAAACGTTACAGTTTCGATCTACTTTGTCCATATTACAATGAGACACGTTTTGAAACAAGAGATGACACATTGTTTTTTTATAAGCTTTATAATTTTTTTCGTAACCTACAGGAGTTGTACCTACGACTAGTGTGCGATTTTAGAGAGCCGTAGCTTAAATGGAGAAAGCGCTCAGGCCGCGATTGCCAGAGATTAGCAGGTTCAAATCCTGTCGGATGCAAACATTTTTATATGCAATTTAAAATTTATAAAATTGATAAGTCCTCCAAGTGTAGGTAAAAACGCTAATAAAAAATTATAAAAATTGTGCATTTTAGTTTAAAAGTTATTGAATTATGATATGAAATCGACCCGTTCGGTCGAGTCGATATGGAGCGCGAAGGTTACACTACAGTACAAAACTAATGTTTATATTAAAGTGCATTTTAATAAGTTAAATGTTTGTGCAAAGGCAAACATGCCATAATAAAATATATTCTTTAACATTTCACTTTGGAATAATATTTGGTCATTTTGTAGTTTTAAGCCTTATAAACGAACGCTTCGCCACGAACTTGACATAATCTTTTACTTGGCCACCAGTAAATAACGACTCCATCGCCTATAAACATGGAAAAGTCGCGGCAAGTAAGTCTAGCGCTGAACGAAACGTGGGTGGGATAGCGGCGCATGGTACTGTCGCGCAGGCAATACAATCATTACTTTTATTAATAAATAGTAAATAGCCATAAAGTAATGATTATTATCCAATGAAAATGTTATATTTAATTGTAATGTGTGTGTTTGTGTGTAGTGTAAATGCATATTTGACTGTGAGTATATGTGTTTGTAATTATTATAGTTTAAGAGTTTCAAGTTCCAAAGATTTCTTGTTATCTAGGCTATAATTTTTAACAAGTTTATGGGGAATAGAAAAACTAAAAACATACACAAAATTAACAGTAATAACAATACAATTCAGAACGCGACTGTACACTGGAAGTGCGCGGGGTGTCGTATCGGTACGGAAGACGGAATACGACTGGAGAGCCAATAAGCGCCTGCGAACTATACGCACACCCTCCCCGCGACCCTCTTACTCCCGCATGATACCTAATTTTCGACTTCTACGCAATAACGTTCACCGCTAGGCTTTCGTGCCGATACTTATACAAAATGCCGCCCTGGGTTTCAACCTAAAGCAGGCGTTAAGCCTCGCGTGCGATTATTACAGCAGCAGAAACCGGAAAACAGCAATGCCGCCAAGCAGTGGCGACAGAAATAAACATAGCGGCAGTACTTCGCCTGACGAGCTCTGTCGCAAAAAAACTCTTCTACTTCTAAGTTACTAAAATGTATATTCTAGTTCAGCATGGCATATTGTCATGAGGTAGTTTTCACTGGCCGTCTGCACGAACGCTTTGTCACCATAACTTCCTTTTGTCACGTGTGTGTATACGTTCGTGCGGAAGTACAAAGGTTACATTTATTTATATAAACAAGCCTTTTTCTTTGTCGCCTAAATCAAGTTAATAAATCATATTTCGACGGTCGATTGGCGCAGTTTGCAGCGACCCTGCTTTCCGAGTGCCGTGGGTTCGATTCCCACAACTGGAAAATGTTTGTGTGATGAGCATGAATGTTTTTCAGTGTCTGGCTGTATATGTGTATATTCTAAGTATTTATGTATATTAATCATAAAAATATTCATCAGTCATCTTAGTACCCATAACACAAGCTACGCTTATTTCGGGGCTAGGTGGCGATGTGTGTATTGTCGTAGTATATTTATTTTATTTTATTTATTCGGAATCATCGCCCATTATCTGCATGTAGCGTATGTTAAATGAACGTGTAATCTTTGGTGCGTTTTGTTCGAATCAACGATTCAAAAGTTTGGTTCGATTCTCCTGGGAAATTGTATTTTATAAAAAAAAAAAAAAAAAAAATGTAAATAATAATAAATAGTTTAAATTCTGGATGGAATTTGGTCATGTGGTAGTTCCGACTGGCCTTTTGCACTAACGCTGGGTCACATATCTGGCAAACCTTCCTCTTGTCACTCACATCGACATATTCTTTAAGAGCATCGTCCCTACATTTGCAGATCCTAGTAGTTAACATCTAGATGGAACTTAGTCATGCGGTAGTTTAGACTGGCCTTCTTCACAAAAACTTGGCTGAAAAACTGGCATCCCTTCGTCTTGTCACCCGTATGGATACGTTCATGCAAGATCATCGTCCCTACATCAGTAGATATTAGTGGTTAACTTCTGGATGGAATTTGTTCATGTGGTAGTTTAGACTGGCCTTCTGCAGGAACGCTTGGCCAAAAATCTGGTATCCCTTCCTCTTGTCACCCGTATGGATACGTTAGCATGAGCATCGTCCCTACATCTGTAGATCCTAGTAATTAACTTCTGCATGGAATTTGTTCATGTGGTAGTTTAGACTGGCTTTCTGCAGGAACGCTTGGCCAAAAATCTGGTATCCCTTCCTCTTGTCACCCGTATGGATACGTTAGCATGAGCATCGTCCCTACATCTGTAGATCCTAGTAATTAACTTCTGCATGGAATTTGTTCACGTGGTAGTTTAGACTGGCCTTCCGCACGAACGCTTGGCCACATGTTTGACAAACCTTTCTCTTGTCACCCGTATGGATACGTTCATACAAGATCATCGTTCCTACATCTGTAGATCCTAGTAGTTAACTTCTGGATGGAATTTGTTCATGTGATAGTTTAGACTGGCCTTCTGCACGAACGCTTGGCCACATACCTGGCAAACCTTCCTCTTGTCACCCGTATGGATACGTTCGTGCAATAGCATCGTCCCCCGTCTCACGAAGGTCTTCTTGCAGAACCTGCATTTGTAATCCCGCTCTGTCTTATGCCGGAACATATGCTTCTTCATATTCGCCAAGCTGTATGTTTCGTATTCGCATAGAGAGCATTTCCGATGCGCTCCTAACATGTGGAAGCTTTTGATATGCTTGTAGAGGTATTGCTTCGAGTTGAAGATCTTCTTGCAGGCGTTACAGTGGTACCGTTCGTCGACGTTGTGCAGCTCGAGTTTGTGTACCGTTAGGGGTGGCTCCGTCATGAACTGCTCAGGGCACATTTGGCACGAGAAAAAAGGTATTTTGTAATGTTTTTTACGTATGTGGTCCGTAAGCGAGCTCTTTACCGTGTACGATTTGTCGCAGTGCCCGCACATGAGATGTTCGCCTTCCTTTCTGTAGTCGTCGCGTTTGAGTAAAAAGCTTTTCACCCGTTTCCCGCCTGAAGACAGAAAAATACTTTTATACTACACCTGCTCGGAAAGTAGCGTCATGCTTTTCTGAAAAAGTAGCAGAATCGGCGTCATTACTGCCATAAAATTAAAAGGAGAAAGTATGAAAATCCATTGTTTTGGGTCTTGTTTTTTAAGCAATTCGTAGACATCAGCTTAGGAAATAATTATTTGGTATATAGCAACACGCTAAGGCCAATAAAAGCATAGCATCAATGAAGAATATTTCAAAATCCGGTGTTTTTTTTTCCTTTAGAGCTACCGCTGCGTGCGCTGCACAAACTGTTAAAGATTCGATAAAATCATGTATAACAATGTCGTTCCCCTTTAAAAACTCTAAGAAATTCCGCGACAGCATATGTTTATCTTTTAATGTTGACTTATACGCGGATAAAGTCGCAAGGGACCGCTAGTAAATAATACTAGCTGACCCGCGCAGCTTCGTCTGCACCAAATGATATTAGTTACAGGTTTTATGACTTAAAAACCCCTAGAAACTAATTGCAGCGCCATCTACCAGGTCTAGTTTTATTTCCAAACTATACATATCCATACATACAGCCATCCTCAAAAACTTTCCTATTTATAATATTAGTGGGATGATAAGCATGCATTTGCCAGTTGTCCCATATGCCTCGCGACTTGCTGTTATCTGTGAGGAGTTATGTCCTTTATCTCCGACAATAGTTATCAGATCTTCATTAAAATTAGACAATGCTTGATAGTATACACTTTCTAATTTTAAAAATTCTTTACGAATTATTCAAATCGTAATCGTATAAATTTAACGGAGCTATGAAGTAAAATTGATAAAAATTTCCATCCCATTTGCCGTAGGAAACTTATTGTTTATCGGAATTAAAAGTATCCTATATCCTATATAACCCGGAATATCAGCTACCACTATACCAAATTTTACTTAAATCCGTTCAGAAGTTTTCACGTGATGCCCGGACAGACAGACAGACAAGCCGTGGGTTCGATTCCCACAACTAGAAAATGTTTGAATTCAAATTCAAATTCAAAATTTCTTTATTCATGTAGGCCTATCACAGGCTCTTATGAAGCGTTCATCCATATATGTTTACATAATTGTAAGGGGATGGTGATAACTTCGTTCGCCAACTTATACCTAAAGCTACGAGGGTTCCAACCTTGCCCTGCTCTTAGAGCCCACAACAAACTTAGCCGGGTAAAATGTGTTTGTGTGATGAACATGAATGTTTTTTCAGTGTCTGGGTGTTTATATGTAAATTTTAGTATTTATGTATATTATTAATAAAAATATACATCAGTCATCTTAGTACCCATAACACAAGCTACGCTTACTTTGGGGCTAGATGGCGATGTGTGTATTGTCGTGGTATATTTATTATTATTATTACTCAAAATTATATAACAGTAATTGAGAAGAAAGAGCACTGCCGTAATGTTTCATTATTTTCATCGTAGGTGTAGTATAGTAAGACATATTATATTATATCAGCAACATCATTTCAACCAATGGACGTCCACTGCTGGACATAGGTCTGGAGTTCCACAATCCACGGTCCTGGGCAGCTTGCCTCCAGCGGCTCCCAGCGACTCGCCTGATGTCATCTGTCCACCGCGTTGGGGGCCGACCTACGCTGCGTTTACCGGTGCGGGCTCGCCGTTCCAGCACCTTAAGAACCAAAAGTCCATCGGTTCTTCTAGTTATGTGCCCTGCCCATTGCCACGTCTGCTTCACGACTCGCTGAGCTATGTCAGTAACTAAAGTTCTCCTACGGATCTCCTCATTTCTGATTTGATCACGTAGAGATACTTCAAGCGTAGCTCTCTCCATCGCCTGATCTCTACTGTGATAATGAAATTACAGTAGAGATCAGGCGCAGCGTAGAGCGATTTCGTGGGAAGAGGCGTAGTGGATATGCCGTCCCGTTAACGTTTAAAAATAAAATTAGATAAATAGCTATTATTTTTTTCTTTCATCTTTTAGTGGCCCACCTTAACAAAAATAAAGTATTAACTAAATTTTCATATCCATATAAACTCGGGCTTAGGATATATTAGTTCATGTTTGAAAGGCCTACACGTTAGCAAAAACATCGCGATATTACATATATCTTATACCTTCAAACGAGCAATTCTTGTATATATATATATTACTAGCCGTTTCCAGCCCGCTTCGCTGGGCGAATTGAAAAAGGAAATAAATTACATTTTATGTTTCATTTTTATTTATTTTTTTCATATTTTTATTATTCTCCTTTTTTTTATTTTTGTATGAACATAAATAGGCCCCGCGGATAGAACTGTAAGCATCGATATTGTTTAGACTTACTCAAATTCCAAATTCCATCGATTTAGCCTGTATCTTTCATCCAGGTGATTTTTCTCACTAATATTCATTGTAACTTTCAATGTGCAATCATTATAACATTTCCGTGCCTTTCTTCCAAAAATTAATAATAATTGACATGAAGAAAAAAATTTGAAATGAGCATTGAAAGTTTAAGTTAAAGTCATTGCAAGTCTCATATGTGAAGTTGAAATCTGTCTAGGTTCAAGTGCGACGAATTTTCTGTTAACTAAAATTTTCTCCGTGACATCAATTTTTTATAGAAAATTAATTGTGCATGTTTTTTATGAATTCTATTGGAATAAGTAACTAAATTTCTTTTCCACATCTCATGTGCTTGGAAAATGCATTCATTTTAATCTGTTACATTTCCGCGATCCCGCAATAAAAGAATTCGTCGGTTATGTAGTCTGCAAAAGTAAAATGAATGTAAAATTCTTAGTCCGTTGATTGGATAGCTACATGTAAAGTTAAGTTTTTGAAACCTCTCAATGACTTTTTCTCCGCTGCCAAAAAGACGATTGTTGTAAGGAAATACACGAATATCCCTACATACACGAAGATCCCCACCAAATTTGGAGTCTGTAGAAGTTACAGGTTAGAAATAAAATTTTTAGATTTTAACACCCACCCCCGCAATTCCTGTCGGAAGTAGACTTTATTAAAATCCATTTTGAGATGTTCTTTATGTGAATAATAAAAGATTTAGAAAGAAGAAGATATTTAGAATTTTTAGAAGATATATTTCGAAATTGAAATTTTTTATTGTTAACACTCACCCCCGCGAACCTTATTGGAGGTGATTCATTGTAAAATCCGCTCGAAGATCATTTTTATATTACATATAGAATACTCTCACTAAATTTGGAGTCTATAGGAGCTATCGCTTGGAAATTCAGAATTTTTATTGTTAACGCCCCCGCAATCTTCTTTGGGGTGGGATATCGTAAAATTTGTTCATAAATCATTTTTACATCACTTATAGAAAATTCCTACAAAATTTGGAGCTTGTAGGAGCTTTAGCTGGAAAATTAAAAATATTAATTGTTAATACCCACCCCCGCAACCCCCTGTGGGGTGAGCTATCGTAAAATTCGTTCATAGCCTATTTCTACACCTCTTACAGAAGATTCCTACCAAATTTGAAGTGTATAGGAGCTATAGTTTAAAAACGGGAATTGTTCATTGTTAACGCCCCCGCAATCCCCTTTGGGGAATGAATTTCTTAAAATCTATTCATAGCTGACCTCTACATAGCAAAAGTAATATTCCTACCAAGTTTCACGTTTCTAAGTCTTATGGACTATGGTTCCCGAGATTTCGTGGTGAGTGACTATATAGATGGGAATTCTTCGATTATCATCGAAATTTTTAACTTTTTATCGCGCTTTTTTAAAATTTTCTTACATACAAAACTTTCTCCTGACAATCCTGAAGATAAAAAAAAGCCCAATTGGTCCAGCCGTTCTCCACTACCGTGAGTAGATTCTTAGCTGAATGTAAAAAACCATAATCCGTTTAATACACTCTGTTGAAATCCATGAAAACAAAAGAATCAAGAGAAAATGCTTATCTTTTGTTTTTATTAGCGGGATAAATGTTCATAAAAGTAAAACAGCAATAAAAAAAATGAAGGAATGTTGGAATTCAAAAAATAGATAGCCATAAACCATCTAGGAAAAATTTCGCATCGATTGGTGGTAGTTTCATGTCGATACGATCAGTGGTTTAGGCGTGATTGAGCCTCAAACGAAGACCATTTTCAATATATATATATAGATATATATAATTGGAATCTCGGAATCGGTTCCAACGATTTTCATGAAATTTAGTATACATGGGGTTTCGGGGGCGATAAATCGATCTAACTAGGATTCATTTATATATTATCCTTTTTAAGAGATTCTGACGCGTGCGATGAGTGAACGGTAAACGTTACGCCAAACGACGGAAGTATGTAGTAGGCATATCGTAATTGCCGGAATAGTTGTATCTTTAAAGTTCTCAAAAACAGTCCGCGAATGATCGCGGACACATATACGCGACTACTACGACGGTCTGCTAGTTATCTATATATGTAACATAGCGATGTTTATAAAATTATGATAACATCGCTCCAACCATTGCAGTATCACAATATGTAATTTTCTAACTTAAACAGTTCACTGTAGAAGAAAATACTTACAAGTCGTTCTTAGTAGGAATTTTATATGAAATTTCATTTGACGGTCTAATAAATTTCGCGTAATAAAAACATTCCTAATCTAAAACAGTATTTGACGGCCGTATTGATTGATAGGCGCTGTTTGCAGCGACCCTGCTTTTTGAGTCGAAAGCTGTGGGTTCGATTCCCACAACTGGATAAAGTTAGTGTGATAAACATAAAAGCTTTTCAGTGGGTGTTTATCTGTATATATAGTATACAGATGATAAATATTTTTATTCATTCAAATATTTATTAGTATCCATAACAAAAGCTACGCTTACTTTGGTGCGATGTGTGTATTATTTTAGTATATATTTTTTTTTTAAATAGTCCGAACTAAAACCCACCCATTAGAGTTTTATAAATCATACTCCTTTAAGATACATATGTAGTTCATTTTAGCACAAAATGCAAAAAAAAGTCGTACCATTTAAAATAAATATATACGGTCTAATTAATGTCAAATAAAAAAGGGACCAGTTTTAAATTCAAAAATTCAAAATTCATTTATTTCAAGTAGGCCTAATATAAGCACTTTTGAAACGTCAAGTCTGTCTGTGTTTAGTGACTCTACTACCGGTTCGGAAGGCAGATTCTACCGAGAAGAAGCCGGCAAGAATCTCAGCAGTTGCTCTTTTCCAACATCAAAAATTTACATTTTACATTTCAAAATTAATTTTTCTATCTTGTGAGAGATGAAAGCGGAGCCGGATGCTTCCAAGCAACCTTGTCATTAAGAAATTCATCAATTGTATGTACCTCGCTGTAATAAATGTGTTTTAACACATTCTTTAAACTTATGCATTGGTAGGTCCAAAATTACCTTAGGAATCATATTATTTTCATATTTTCAAATAATGTCAGTATCAATTATTATTTAATTAGATATCATTTTTGACGACGACAGCTAAAGTGGGCCCCGGCAACAAAAATATTGTTAAACATCAGTCAGAAATCACCATTCCAACAGTTATTATCTTTAACACTCTGAAATTATACCTGTACGTAGAGAAGTAAGACCTTAAGAAAAATATAGTTAAAAGCTTAAATTATGAAAAGTACAGTGTATTTTCTGTACCTTTTTAAAATTATTTTAGCACAATTCGTGGGTAAAACGTTCTTTCTAGTATTTTCGGTTAAAACAATAAACGGTCGATATAAAACGGTCCAATTTTTCAAAAATTCATACGTTTAATTCTAAAGTAATGTAAAAGTACGATTCATATTTCCTGAAGATGTTTAAGGCCTACCGTAAGAAAAAACATAGTAAAAGCTTAATTTATGAAAAATACAGTGTATTTCCTTTACCTTTTTTATATAGTACGGTTATTTTAGCACAATTCGTGCGTAAAACGTTCTTGCTAGTAACTTCACTTAAAAAGTTAAACGGACGGTATAAAACGCTCCAATAATTCAAAAATTTCACTCAATAAAATAAGTTGAATTCTAAAATAACATAATGTGCAGGTAGCATTTAAGTTCACTAGTTTGTTATGTATTAGAGATTTATAAAGGCCTAACTTAACAAAAATATATTTAAACATTGGTTAAGAAATCACCATTCTAAGCGTTATATTTTCTTTAACACTCTGAAATCATAACTGTACGTAGAAGTTAGATTCAATTGTTATTCTATATTTCCTCAAGATTTTTAAAGTCCTGCCTGAAGAAAAAAGATATTTAAAGCTTAAATTACGAAAAATACAGTGTATTTCCTGTACCTTTTTTATATAGTACGTTTATTTTAGCACAATTCGTGCGTAAATCGTTCTTGCTATTAACTTCACTTAAAACGATAAACGGACGGTATGAAACAGTCCTTAGTTAAGAAATCACCATTTCAACCGTTACCTATATTTTCTTTAATACTCTGAAATAATAACTGTACGCAGAAGTTAAGATTCAATTGTTATTCATATTTCCTGAAGAGGTTTAAAGGTCTACCTTAAGAAAAAATATAGTTAAAGATTAAATGACGAATAAAACAGTGTATCTCATTTACCTTTTTTTTTTAATATAGTACGGTTATTTTATCACAATTCTTGCGTAAAACTTTCTTGCTAGTAAATTCACTTAAAACGATAAACGGACGGTATAAAACAGTCTTTAGTTAAGAAATCACAATTGTAACCGTTATATTTTCTTTAACACTCTGATATCATAACTGTACCTAAAAGTTAGATTCAATTGTTATAATATATTTCCTCAAGATTTTTAAAGTCCTACCTGAAGAAAAAAGATATTTAAAGCTTAAATTACGAAAATTACAGTGTATTTCCTTTACCTTTTTTATATAGTACGGTTATTTTATCACAATTCGTGCGTAAAACTTTCTTGCTAGTAAATTCACTTAAAACGATAAACGGACGGTATAAAACGGTCCAATTAATATCACGCATTCAATATAAAACGGTCCAACAAATTTCACTTCACAAAGCACGTTAATTTCATAAATAATATAGTGTAGATAGCATTTAAGGTCAGTAGTTGCTATGTATTCAAGATTTATAAAGGCCTACCTTAAAATAAAGCATAGTTCAAGGCAAAATGGCGTTAGTACTGGGTCCAATCGTCGAACAGTATGTCTCTTCGGGCTATATAAAAGTATACACCTTAAAATCTAAAATGGCATACAATACAAACACAAAACTGCATAGGTAATTTTTAAGAATACGACGTTACACACAAATCGTACGCGTACGTGTTCAACACGTGACAATATATAACAGTTAAGGAATAACTCTCGACTGACTAAACAAACTCTGATCAACGGTGATCTGTGTTAAGCTACCTATGGTGGAGATAGAGCGAATAGGTTTACTGCCATTCACATATGTCCTTATGTCAGTGGATTTGAGACGTCGATCCCGAAAAATATCACAAACGTCTGTTTAATCATTTTAATCGGAATTCAAATCGGCTGCGCCTATCGAGATCCTGGGATCGATTTCCGTGTCGGGCCGAAAATGGCAGCAGCATTTAAGTACGGTAACAAGTAACTGGCGCAACGGTGAGCGCTGTGAATTTGAGTAGGAGGTCCCGGATTCGATTCCCGGCTATTGGCAATTTGGGAATTTATAATTTTCTTCGGTCTGGTCGGGTCGGAGACTTTGGCCGTGGCTAGTTACCTCCCGAACGACAAGCGATTTAGTGTTCCGGTGCGATGTCGCGTTGAGACAGATTAGGGGTGTGACTGCCATACCCCCTAACAGGTTAGCCCGCTACCATCTTAGACTGCATCATCACTTACCACAACTTGAGATTGCAGTCAAGGGATAACAGCGTGGAGGATCCGTGCTCTAAGGGATAACAGCGTGGAGGATCTGTGCTCTGAGACTTTAACATGGTGAATATTATGTGAGTATTTTCTTTATATCTCACATCCTTACCTCAGAGAGCAGGTTAAGCCGTCCGTACTGGTTATTGTTACAAACTTGTGACACTAATCTGTTTTTCTGGCTTTGGCCGTGGATACTTAAGTACCACGTCGTTAGTGTCGCTAGATAGAGACGTGCCACCATGCGATTTAGCGTTTCGGTACGATGCCGCGTAGACAACGATTTGCCATTCCTATCGTGTCTTGGAGAGCACATTAGTCCTGGTTTTTATCACATATGATAACAGTCGTTAAAGCCCACCAATCCACATTTGAGCAGCTTGGTGGGTGTGTGATCTAATAACCGTCTCCGTATGTCGAGGCCTCTTTCCAGCAGTTCGACGTTAATAGATCGCTAACACGTAAGCCCGCTATCATCTTAAGACTGCATCACAAACAAAAAAGAAGTCTGCCGTATAACGTAAGCTAAAATTACATATCTTTTTTATCTAATAAAACCATTCAGCCCATTTTGATGAAACTGTGATCGTGATTAAGTCCACCTTGATGAAAAATCTCTTGAAAGCCGCATTTTTTCTAGCATGGGATAGCACGTAGGTATCACTTTACATCGCGGAAAATAAACGATACCCGTGGCCAGCGGCGTGCCTAGAGGGTACGCACAGGGTATGCAGATGATATAAAATGAAGTAAATCTCCAGTACGGATTATAAATAAATAAATAAATATACTAAGACAATACACACATCGCCATCTAGCCCCAATTTGAGCGTAGCTCGTGTTATGGGTACTAAGATGACTGATGAATATTTTTTATAAATAATATACACAAATACTTAGAATATACATATAAACACCCAGACACTGAGAAACATTCGTGCTCATCGCACAAACATTTTCCAGTAGTGGGTATCGAACCCACGGCCTTGGTCTCAGAAAGCAGGGTCGCAGAAAACTGCGCCAATCGGCCGTCTGTAAATACTTAAGGATAGGAATTATTAGAGTTATAAAAAGCCTACTCTTAAGTATTTACAACTCGTACTGGGGATTTTCTTCATTTTATATCATCTGCATACCCTGTGCATACCCCTCTATGCACGCCACTGCCCGTGGGACACATAAGTTACCGTTTTAAACAATGCAAAAATCGAGTTTTTTTTGCACAGTAGTAAATCAATGATCACAGAATAAAGAAAGGCGCGGCATACACATCGAAATTTCCTCGCGAACGCTGACAACAACTAATATCAAATAAAACCTCATCATATCAACCCATTATAGGTCCACCGCATGGCACTGGTCTCCCACACATGAAAATGGTTTAGGCCGTAGTCCACCACGCTGGCCCAGTGCGGATTGGTGGACTCCACGCGCCTTTGAAAACACTATAGAGAACTCTCAGGCATGCAGTTTTCCTCACGATGTTTTTCCTTTACCGTTTCAAATAAAACCTATTTCGATGATATTCTTTTTAATAACTGTCGAGTTCACGGCTAGTCGCATAACGCGGTGTTCCCCATCGAGGTTACTGGAGATTAAATGAGGCTACAACAATGACTTTAAATATTTAATACCTTGATAGAAATATTCGTTAATTTTCTACTTTGCATATACACATTAAAAAACACTTTAACCTATATATATGAAACTAAAACGTCAAGTCGAGAGTACATCCTTCTGATTCGAAAACCATAACCAAACCTTTTATTTTTTAATCAAAAGACCAATACAATAAAAAGTATAAATACTAAATGCGCTAGAGAAAAGATTGGCGAGACCTGATTTCTAAATTCTAATAACGAATTCATTTGTATGTAACGTCTTATTATATATATAAACCCATTGTTAAAATCTGTGGACCCTTTGTTCATTTTTGTTTGTTTTCACGTTCAATGTTGTCCCCGATGTTTGGTTTGAGGCGCGGTATATAGAAGCGGCAAGAGGTCTCATCATAAACCATGTGAAATATTACGTTAATATCGTAACAGTGGCGCTCCTTAACGCTTGTATAAACCGCACCTAACACGTCTAGTATGTAGATCGAATAGAAATTTCCAAAACACATAAACACTACAAGGTCTAACTTTCTAACCTCATGTAGATTCTCGCGTGGAATGGATTATGTATTTAACCAATTATAAGTTGCTCGTTTTTTTTATGTTTATTTATTTAATAATGAACCAACGAAAAATATATTTTTCTAGGGAAATAATAATTTCAAATTAAAATTAATATTTACAATAAATTGTTGTAATATGTCTACCTACCCACATTTTCTTAATTTTTTTACATTTACGTCACTTTTCAGAGAAATGCGTATTAAAAAATCCAAAACTCCCATCATGGTTCTGTACACTGGTACAAATCTACTGAGTTGACGTTTCAATAGTGCTTATAAACTTGGCCTACTTGAAGTAATGAATTTTGAATTAAAACGGCTTTGATTTTGTAAATTATTTGTCTTTATGAAGGTGTGATTTTTCATTCAATATAAATATAAAAACGGGAAGAATGCGTCAACAATCGCGATACAAACCTTCATCTTAATGAAGAATCTTTAAACTACGTTAAAAAGCAAATTCATAGAGCGACATCTAGTGACCGTACTGGTTTCACAATATTTTAACGAGATAGCGCTACTTCGACAATATACAAATCGTTATTAAGTTCACTTGGTAGAATAAGTAAACGTACAAACTATATAAAATAAATAACTTCCTCATACATTTCTGTTTCAAGTAAGTTTGTGCGAATGGAAATTTCTATTTGACTTAAACTATTCGTTACTATTATTCGCTAGAGCCTTTTAACAACACGCATACTCTATTCGCTATAACCCGCCATCACGCATTGGATTAACTTGATGGGTCAAAACTCTACTTCCGTCTCTCCTTTGAAAGCATTAGGACATTAATTGGGGATCTAGTATCTATCGTATTCCACTAGATGGCGCTGTTCCAAACCTTAGTATAAATTAGTAGTTTCTTGGCGAAAAGCTCTTATTTTGATGAAAATAAAGTCTAAAATGGAGTGCAAGTTTTTAAATTTTATAATCCATTACTCTAATCGGCGTTCTATTACCTAACAACTTAGCTGAAAGAAACTCACTGATTATTACCCTGACTTTTTATGACATTGATATCGCAACTAGTTGGTAATTTGTGACGTCATATATTACAACAATTGACGTCACATTTCGGAATGACAAGACTTTAGTCATATCGAATTAGGGCGTTCGCAGGGGCAGTTCTATTGAACCGTAGTTATAGCTAATAGATTTTTGAAAGGCATCCTGCTAAATTTAGCCATCCAGGATTCGAACCCGGTATATCGCTTTTTTATGTACCTCATAGTTACGAACATAGATAGTACTTGAGGTATAACTCCTATTAGAACCAGATTAGAGTTTTTTTTTTTTAATCCGGGATTTGAACCCGTGATCACTAGGTTTTGAGTTATTATAAGGATTCACGCTGTAAGATACATGTCCTCAAGGTAACACACACACATTAATAGGATATTACACTTTCACAATCCGATTTTTTTTTTTTATTTCACTACAAGTCAGCCTGTGACTGCAATCTCACCTGATTGGTAAGTGATAAGATATTATAGTCCGCGCTAGTGAATTAGGGTAAACCCTGTAATGCTAGTCGTGAGTTAAGAATACATAAATAAATAAAAGAGTTTTATATACAACGTGTAACCGAATTACAAAGGTGCATATACAAGTATATTATATAAGTATAATAAATAAATATACTACGATAATACACACATCGCCATCTAGCCCCAAAGTAAGCGTAACTTATGTTATGGGTACTAAGACAGCTGATGAATATATTTTTTTTTTATGAATATAATACACATAAATACTTATAAAATACAGATAAACACCCAGACACTCAAAAACATTTATGTTCATCACACAAACATTTTTCAGTTGTGGGAATCGAACCCACGACCTTGGACTCAGAAAGCAGGGTCGCTGCTCACTGCGCCACTCGGTCGTCTACTGTCGATAATACTGTTCAAAGGTGCGTTAGTATATTTCATATGGAATCAACTTCCAAAATATAAGATCAATATTTATTTTTTCACACAAACGACTTCAACCAAAGTGTTTACTTATTTAGTTATGAAAACCCCTATTACGCTAAATCACAAAATATTTTTAAGAGTCGTCTAAAGAATTATTATCTAACACTTTAAGTATGATTATTATATTCCACATTTACTTTCTGTAACATCTTATATACATATTTTTTGTGTGCGTGTGTATGTCACTGAACTCCTCCCAAACGGCTGGACCGATTTGAATGATTTTTTTGGTATGCGTTTGGGTGGCACCCTGGATGGTTTAGATTCACAAATCAGCCCGACAGATGGCGCTGGGGTCCGCTAGTTATTATATATAGTTTTAGTATTATTTATTTTACCGTATAGTTTATTTTATATATGTGATGTTTGTGAAATATGTATGTATATTCTTAGAGTTTTGCGCACCGCTATAAGGATTCACATGTGAGTCAATTCCTCATAATGGTTGCCTGGAAGAAATCACTATAAGTGATAAGGCCGCCTTTTTTACACAAATTTAAATGACTTATACCTTTGTTCTCTTTTTTTATGACGATAAAAGACCGACACGAGCATAGTACCTACGCTTCGCGACGCTTACCTAATAATGATTTAAATTTTGCATGTGATGTTAGGACTGATTACTTTCAGTTATGGAGGGTAGAGGTAAGGAGAGTCATCTGTGTATATGAAAAAGTGTCGTCAAAATGTATTAAATTAGGATGGCGCCACATTTGCATCAGGGTTACTCTTAAAAGAAGCGCCAAATATAAATATTGTTAGAGTAGGCTTGAAAAATAAACAAGGAAGTATGGAGACACAAGGAAGTAAGGTTATATTTACCACAATATTTTGTACAACGTAAGTTGTTGAAATTCTCAATAATTAACTACTTTAGTCGATAATGACATTAAATTTTTTAACTCGGCATACTTCAATTCATCTACGATTGCTACATTCATACCATACCCTGTGCATCCACCAGCGCCATTGTGGAGGATTTTTGAACTGTTATTTAGCGCATACAACTGGACACTTTTTCAACTTTTCTCCCATATAAGATGACTCTCCTTACCTCTACCCTCCATACTTTCAGTAAAAACTATGGCAGTGGGTTACTCAAAACTATTAGCGCTTCTGTTGCACAGATAAGTCTCAGAGACAGCACATAATGTAAACCTCTAAAGCCTGTGAAGTATTATTTCGGTTTTCATTTACACGTTGTATACATATCCCTACTCGAGTTTCTTCAAATCAGTTTTTATTTAACATTAAGACGCGAGTGTAATATCCTATTATATAGAATATTTTTTTTTTAAATCTTAAATATAAAATGTGTACACAGATACTAGTTACGGAAGTTAAAATTGTGGAGAGTTTAAAAGGTCCCATAAACCTAGAATTCAAACCACAGATTAATTATAAACCATAGACTATAGAACTTCTGAAACTAATACTGTAGCACCCTAACTTTCACCAAACATCGACGACTGGCATAAAACATTGAAAACATTAAAAAATATTTACTAAAACTAAAATCGAGATATATCACAATTAACTTTTATATAGATTTCTCAAAGAATTTCAAGCTAGTCACAGTAACGTGTACTCGTATAGGTAGCAAAGCATTGCCTTTATTGTAAAGCATATGCTTTACAATAAAAAATAAAGAAAACAGGTATATTTAAGTCCGGCCTTCAGCACTTTGGACCTGTTGACTCCCTACATTTATAAAAATGACTGCAATTAATTTATTTAATAAAAATGTAGACTGTTCGATTGGTTGTTTAACAATATTGAAATACATATAGAAATTGGTAATTTATATTATTTATTGGTACAATAATTTTAATATTAATAAAATTATATATTTACTGACATAGACATTTGTATCGCTATATCGGTTGCTTCATATTATATAATTATCAATTCACTTCTATGTCATATTTTACATGTAATGTAAATTCAATGGTTATATATTTGATAAGTCTCAAATAGGAGTCATTCCTAAAAAAAAAAACTTCTCGATAATTTTTTAACATAATAATGATTTAAGTTTATACTACAAAAAGTCTAATCTATGTGCCTATTTGAATAAAGAAATATTTGACTTTGACTTTGACTTTACATAATGGTTATATATTCGATAATTCTCAAATGGGAGTCATTCCTAAAAAAAAAAAAACACTCAATTATTTTTAAAAGTATAATTATTTAAGTTTCTAATACAAAAAATCTCATCTATGTGCATATTTGAATAAAGAAATATTTGACTTTTTACTTTATATAATGCTTGTATATACGATAATTCTCAAATAAATCTTTCCTAAAAAAAAAAAAACACGATTTTTTTTAAAAATAATAATGATTTAAGTTTATACTACAAAAAGTATACCCGGGTCCACAGATAATCCCAAACGGGCCGCAAAATGTAAGAGACACCTACCTTTTTTCTCCTTCACCGGTTTCGGTTCCGCTTTCTTTTTTGGCTGTGGCTGGGGTTTTTCTTTCTTCACAGGCGGCGCTTTCGGTTTCGCTTTGGGTTTCGACCGTGTCTTCATGCTTGTCGTCGGTTTTTTTGTAATTGCGAAGTCTTCACTCATGTCATCTGCAAAACAAAGAAGTATATTTTATAAATTTTAAAATGCATTTAAAAAACGAAATTTTTTATATAGGCCAGGAGAATTACGGGAAAATCTTTCAGATATGGGAAAGTCTTGACGTAACTTAGATAACCATTGAAATCGCTGGCGAATCGTATAAGTATTGCATTTCTCGGGGTGCTCCAGCTTGAAAAGGTGTGCTAATTGCATAAACAACGAAAAACTGAAAAAAATGCAAAAATCGCGTTTTTTTCCGGAAACAATCGCGTATATCTCGATAAATATGCATTTTAGAGAAAAAATGTATACTTATAAATTTGTTCGTTATGAAATTTCCTATAAGATAGAGTTGGTCCGATATCCATAAATTTGCAATTCTCGCTGCAAAATGCTCGAAAGTGCGAAAAAAGTAGGTCAAAAACAAGGTCATTTTAAATTGTTTATTGAACAATGAAAAAATTCTTCAATCACGCTATAAATTTCAAGAAAAGTACTTGGTTCCAATACAAATCGAACGCCGTAAGAGCGGTTACGATCGGGCTGATAGTTTTTGCATAATTCTATTGTTAATTAAGCTACCTTGAAAAAAAGACCTTTTTTAAAATTTTGTGCCAGGCTCAAAGTTATGAATCTTTTTTTGCGCCCCCGCTTTCACACCTTCTTGGACCCTTAAACTATCATACGCAATTGTTATCTTAACCATTTTTCAATTTTTAACAACTTTTTGAGCGGTTTTAAAAAGTTGAAAATTTTTGGCTTTTAAATAAATAAGCCTCTGAAGCGGGATTTGCGAGTGTGAAAAAATCGAAAGGTAGGGAAAAATAGTACTCGGAGAGACGCTTCTTTTAAAAAAAAATCATCCAATTTGGTCCGTTAGATGTTGAGATATTACATTCCAAAGTTGGGAAGGGTTTGCGGCGTAACGGTTAATGATGTAACAATAAATTTTATACCAATCGATACGTTTTTCCGAGATCTTTTCCTATGTGCTTTAAAAAATGACATAGGATGTGTGCATCACGCGCAAAAATTAGCATAAACATAATGTAGTGCGCGCTCGGAGGCGCGCTCGGGCCGGAAGTAGGAGGGGTGGGGATAGAGTGCGAAACTTGAAACGGGCGCTTCAAAATCGGCGCGCTCGCTTCAGGGTGACTTATCTCGGCTTCTACTGCACCGATTTTGACCATTTTTTTTTTAAACTGGGGTACAAGAAGGAGATAAATTCAATTTTCGTAGTTGCGTTTATCAATTTTTATAAATAAACAATCTGTATTCGATTTTCATAAACATGCATTTTTAAATGTTGCTAAAAATTAATGCTAATCGTGATATCATTATTGGGCACACATTGTACCTTGTAAAATAGTATTAAATTGAAAAATTTCATGCTTAAACTTTTTTATTGTTTGCTACTATTCTCCTGTCTACGCTAATATCTACTCACGTCGGATAATCTGTACAAGTTTGTGCCTGCCTTTGGCATTGTAAATCGTAATTGCTTTTAAATGACCTTATCCCTTAATTTATTATCTTAGCTATTAACCATGCACCAAGACACAAGATTAAAGTAAATTATGCGGTGTCTAGACAGTCTCCAGGTGTCTACATGGACTTTAGACGGACAGTGTCTCGAGGTGTCTAGACAGGCCCTCATTAGGCCCACCCCTGTCCCACCCCTGTCCCACCCCTCGCCACCTGAATTAGCCTTACCCTGACAGTGGTATAAATATCGTATACGTCGATACGTAAGTCAGTTTGGAAGCAGTATCCATCGAAGCAACAACTAAACGGTTGCCGAGGTATTATTGTGGCTACAACTACAAACAAATATATATTTCAAATCAAAGTGTATAATTGTGTGTGTTTCTGTGTGAGCTGCCGCTGTCGAGTCTCTTTGTATACATAGGCAGCAGGAACCGTTAGGGGTTCTTTTCAAAAGGATCGCAGGTAGCAAGCCGAGGACGGCCGAGCAGAGAAAAATTCGAAGAAGGTCGTCAGTTTTCAAAGTGTGCCCAATAGTGCAACATCGAGTTCTGTAAGGAGTTTTGAAGCCGAAAAGTATCCAACATTGTATTGAGTGTAAATTCTTCAAGTGAAAATTTAAAAATCTGTAAGTACATAATTTAAGTTACGTTACATACACAGTCACATATTTACTTAACCGAATTTATCGCAACATTTAGATTTTAACAATGGAGCAAGAGGATAAAATTTGCATTATCTGCGACGAGATTTTGAATGAAAATTTACGAACGATTCCAAAGGAAGGCATGAAGAATTACATTCAAGCAAGTTTGAGAAGACAGGATAACAAATATTTAACATTAAGAAAGTTTAATTCTATAACTATACACGAGAATTGTTCAAAAAATTATACTAATGAAACTAAAATCGCAGCTTACTTACGTAGATTAGGACATTTGAATGAAAGTTTGCACGACACGCGTTCTACGGAAAGTTTCAATTTTGCTAGTCTGTGTTTCATATGCGGAGAAGATGCGTCCGATGATTTTATTGAAAAACAAAAAAAATACCCTGCAAATAGGCGAAAAATTGATCGATTAGTGCATACAAATGCGACTAGAGACAATCTTATAGAAAATTTTAAAAAATCTTCCAATAGAATGTGCATCGAAGTTATTAACAGAATAAGTAGTATCAGAGATTTAACGGCTGTCGGCGCAAGATATCATGACGCGTGCAACAAAAATTTATTTATAACAAGAAGAGAGTCATCTCAAGGTCTAGATACAGACGCATCTAAAGCTGCCAAATTTGTTTGTGAGTACATTCTTTCCAAAAAAATGGAATGTCAATTTAGTTTAAAAGCGATACTTGCCAATTTCGACGGGGAAACGTGGCCCGATATGCAATATTTGAAAAAAAAATTAACTAAAACATTTGGCGATGAGATTGTCATACATTCTTCTAAAGAAGGGCCTATTATATCATTCACTAACACGTGTGGTAAAATTTTAACTGAAAATTGGTATAAAAACAAAAACCGTGACGAAAAATTAGAGCGTCTTAGAGTAGTTCAAACAGCTGCAAAAATAATACTAGAAGATATGCGCTCAAAATTTTATGATACTAATCAGTATCCTGCCCCAGACTGTTTTCTCGAAAAAGCGGACTCCGATATACCAGAAACTTTAAAAGTATTATTGGACGAAATAATCCTCAAGAACAAAACTTCCGATTCAAATTATCAAACTAAAGTAACTTCTATTGCTCACTGTATCATAGCAGCTACTCGTCCAAGATCTTTTATATCTTGTATTCAGGTTGCTTTAGGCAGCATGCTTAACAAAAAGTATGGATCCAAAGATCTTATACGAATTTTGAATTCTTTAGGATTTTGTTGCTCTTACGACGAAACTCAACTTTTTGAAAGTTCTTTATTAGCTCATCCACAACAAAATGTTTATAATAATGCGTATACTCAATTTGTTTTTGATAATGCAGACCACAATGTCAATACTATTGATGGGCGCAACACTTTTCACGCAATGGGCGGCATTCAAATCGTGACTCCGCATACTTCAGTGACATCAAATAAGTTTATTAATAGATTATCTTTACGAACACCTTCTCAAGAAATTGGAAGATTCGGTAAAATTGATTTAGAAATATTTCATAAACCTACTCGCTCTGGAATGGAAAATATCATTGTTCAAGATTTACATAAAATACGCCCTGTATCACTTGACATAAAATTATCTAAAACTGATTTTCTATGGCTCTTCGGCAAGCATGAATATTCGACAGATTTTCTGGGGTGGAACGGCTATATGGAATCTATTACCAACCACTTGAGTTATGCAAAAAGCAGAATACTTTTTTTACCGTTTGTCAATGCACAGCCGAGTAATTATGATACTATTTATACTGTTTTGAATCAGGCTCGCTTAAAAAGTAGTGAAATAGACCAAAAGCATTGCTTTGTCACTTTCGATCAACCATTGTATTACAAAGCTCGAGAAATAATAGAATGTTGTAAGCACGAGTTAACTTCAGTAATTGTTAGATTAGGTGGATTTCATCTTTTAATGTCGTTTATGGGAACTATTGGATTTATTATGGATGGAAGCGGTCTTAAAGAGCTTTTTTGTACAATTTTTGCCGAAAATTCTGTTGACAAAATTTTAAACGGTCACGCTTATTCAAGATCTGTCAGAGGGAATATTTTGGCTCATTTGGCGTTAGGAAAAATAATGTTATCTTCTTTTGATTTAACAAATGATGAAAACTCACTTCTCCTTGATAAATTGACTTTAGAAAATAGTACTTTAACGAGCATTGACGACGAACATTTTTTGAATATTTATAATAAATTTTTAAGACATGTTGAAGAATTGAAACAGCGTGGCCCGACTGCGAAATTATGGCTGCAGTACTATGACATGGTAACAGTTATGAAACAGTTTATTCAGGCTGAAAGAATGGGTAATTGGAATTTACACCTCGAAAGCATTCGAAAAATGTTGCCATTTTTCCATGCCAGTGGACATTATCTGTACGCGAAATCTTGTCAACTGTATTTGCAAGACATGTATGAACTCGAAGAAAAAATGGATCCACTAGAATATGAAAATTTTACAACAAAGGGTTATTTCACTATTAGAAGATCAGATAAATTTTGGAGCGGTATTTGGTCTGATATGTCTATCGAACAAGTTTTGATGCGTTCAATGAAAACCAGCGGTGGGCTTACGCACGGTCGAGGAATAACTGATTCAGTTCTTGCAAAATGGGTATTGACAATGCCGTTCCTCATCGATGTTTCCAATTCAATGCAATCATTTTGTAATGTAGCTTTTATTACTTCAGAGCAACACGTTGATGCTAGACCTTCACGAATTCAAGAAGACAATCGCGCATTAGACTTAATGTTACAATTTTTCACTTCGTATGATCCCTTCGTAGTCTCTGATGCAATTATTTCACTTAGCTCAGGCGTTAAAGGCAATGAAAATATTAACTGTCACAATGATCTGGAAATCGGGTTAAAAATGATGAATAGTATTGTCGGAAATAATTTTAACGCGCTTAAATTCCAACGAAAAAATCGAGTAATGCCTCTTCAAGCTATTCATTCTATTAAATTAAAAAATGAAAATGTTATTATCAACCCTGCATTAATATTTCAAAGAATTAGTATAGCAATGGAGGGAACAACCGAGTTGAAAGATTGTTTTGCATATGAATTGGCGCCTTATCCACTTTCTATGTTTGACAATGGTATAATGCGTAAAACCGAGAAATCGAAATTGTACGATCATTTTCAACCAATGTACGACGAGCCATCGTTAGATAATTCTTGTCATGTAATTGATGGAGGATTTTTGTTGCATAAGGTTGTGTGGCCACAAAAAGAAACTTTTGAAGTTATTCTTGATCGATATGTAACTTATGTAACTAAATATTTCGCCGCTAATAGCTTTATTATATTTGATGGTTACCCTGAAAATTTAAAAAGTAGTACAAAAGGTGCAGAACGATTACGTCGACAGGCTAGAAATTTATGCGCAGAAATACAATTTGATTTATCCATGACCGCAACAACATCGCAAGAAAAGTTTTTATCGAATGATCGCAACAAAAATCGATTTATTTTATATTTACGAGAAAAATTGGAAGCCGCGGGATTTCACACTAAACAAGCTGGAGAAGACGCTGACACTGTAATTGTTGAAACCGCTATAAATGTTGCAACCGACGAAAAGCCAGCTATTATTGTAGCTGAAGATATAGATGTTTTAGTTATTTTTTCACAACGAGCAGCTGAAGATAAGAAAATTTACTTTTTAAAACCAAGTAGAGGAAAAACAGCTGAAAGGCTTTACAATTCTACATCTTTTATCGGCGAAAATGTAAAAAATCTGGTAGCTTTTATTCACGCGTTCACTGGATGTGATACTACATCTGCTTTTTTTAAACAAGGCAAAGCTAAAATTATAAAATTATTAGAAAAAAATACAAGCTTAAATGAAGAAGCTTTAATTTTTAATAAAACAAATGCAACTGCAGAAGAAATTGAAAACGCTGGCAAAAAAATCATTGCAGCTATGTATGGCGGTACGAAATCTTGTAATTTACAATTAAATGAACTTAGATATTTATGTTTTAAAAGTAGCTCTACGAAGAAAGCTTTTAACTTAGCTATGCTTCCGCCAACTGAATTAGCTGCAAAGCAACATACGTTCAGGGCATACTATCAAGTGCAACAATGGCTCGGTAATTCGTTAGACCCGACACAGTGGGGTTGGAGTGTTAGAGATAATAAATTACAACCAACATATACAACTGACTTACTAGTCCCTGACAATATACTTCGGGACATCAGTTGTAAATGTACTAAAGGCTGCACAAAATCTTGCAGCTGTGTCAAACACGGATTACAATGTTCCGATTATTGCGCAGGATGCCACGGTCAAACATGTAAAAATTGCGAAAAAAATGTATTAGATAATATAGATATAGAAGATAGCAGCGATGTCGATGAGAGGGAAAATGATGTTCAATTCGATGTAGAAAGAAATATGTTAGATGAAGATTGCGTTTCCGACAACGAAGACAGCAACGACGAAATTCCGTGTAAAAAACAAAAATTAACGTAATAAATCAATTTTTTAATAAATAAATACTATAGTTTATGTAAATGTAATGGAAATGTCAATATTTTACAATTATTTATACCTTATCTTCTGTTATTCAATGTATTATAGTAATTCAATAACAATAAAATTAATTTATATCATTATTCCGCATAAATTTTTCAATTTAATACTATTTTACAAGGTACAATGTGTGCCCAATAATGATATCACGATTAGCATTAATTTTTAGCAACATTTAAAAATGCATGTTTATGAAAATCGAATACAGATTGTTTATTTATAAAAATTGATAAACGCAACTACGAAAATTGAATTTATCTCCTTCTTGTACCCCAGTTTAAAAAAAAAATGGTCAAAATCGGTGCAGTAGAAGCCGAGATAAGTCACCCTGAAGCGAGCGCGCCGATTTTGAAGCGCCCGTTTCAAGTTTCGCACTCTATCCCCACCCCTCCTACTTCCGGCCCGAGCGCGCCTCCGAGCGCGCACTACATTATGTTTATGCTAATTTTTGCGCGTGATGCACACATCCTATGTCATTTTTTAAAGCACATAGGAAAAGATCTCGGAAAAACCTATCGATTGGTATAAAATTTATTGTTACATCATTAACCGTTACGCCGCAAACCCTTCCCAACTTTGGAATGTAATATCTCAACATCTAACGGACCAAATTGGATGATTTTTTTTTTAAAAGAAGCGTCTCTCCGAGTACTATTTTTCCCTACCTTTCGATTTTTTCACACTCGCAAATCCCGCTTCACAGGCTTATTTATTTAAAAGCCAAAAATTTTCAACTTTTTAAAACCGCTCAAAAAGTTGTTAAAAATTGAAAAATGGTTAAGATAACAATTGCGTATGATAGTTTAAGGGTCCAAGAAGGTGTGAAAGCGGGGGCGCAAAAAAAGATTCATAACTTTGAGCCTGGCACAAAATTTTAAAAAAGGTCTTTTTTTCAAGGTAGCTTAATTAACAATAGAATTATGCAAAAACTATCAGCCCGATCGTAACCGCTCTTACGGCGTTCGATTTGTATTGGAACCAAGTACTTTTCTTGAAATTTATAGCGTGATTGAAGAATTTTTTCATTGTTCAATAAACAATTTAAAATGACCTTGTTTTTGACCTACTTTTTTCGCACTTTCGAGCATTTTGCAGCGAGAATTGCAAATTTATGGATATCGGACCAACTCTATCTTATAGGAAATTTCATAACGAACAAATTTATAAGTATACATTTTTTCTCTAAAATGCATATTTATCGAGATATACGCGATTGTTTCCGGAAAAAAACGCGATTTTTGCATTTTTTTTCAGTTTTTCGTTGTTTATGCAATTAGCACACCTTTTCAAGCTGGAGCACCCCGAGAAATGCAATACTTATACGATTCGCCAGCGATTTCAATGGTTATCTAAGTTACGTCAAGACTTTCCCATCCCAACCTGTAACCCTCCTGGCCTAATATGCATTTTAAATTTTATAAAATTGATAATTCCTTAATTCCTCCTAGTGCAGGTAAAAACACTAATAAAAATTATAAAAATACAAAAAAAAGCAATGTGTCATCTCTTGTTTCAAACGTGTCTCATTGAATATGGACCTTTGAAAAAGTAGATCGAAACTACAACGTTTCCTACTAGATGGCGCTACAGTCGCTATAAGACTGATGTGAAAGGCATATACTAATTTCGACATCGTTGATAGGAGAGCCGTAGCTTAATTGGTGAAAGCGCTCAGGCCGCGATTGCCCGAGAGTCGCAGGTTCAAATCCTGTCGGTTCCGAAAATTTTTATATGCATTTTAAAATTTATAAAATTGATAATTCCTCCAAGTATTAACTAAAAATGGCATGCCACATTAAGACTCATCATAACAATCATCATCATATCAACCCACTACCGGCCCACTACCAGCCCACTACCAGCCCACTACAGGGCACGGGTGTCCTCCCACAATGAGAAGGTGTTAAGGCCGTAGTCCACCACGCTGGCTCAGTGCGGACTGGTGGACTCCACACACCTCTGAGAACATTATGTGGAACACTCAGGCACGCAGGTGTCCTCACCATATTTCCCTTCACCGTTGAAGCAAGTGATATTTTATTTGTAAACTTAGAAAAGTTAAGAGGTGCGTGCTGGGATTCGACCCGGACCCCCCCATCTTAGTAACTGTACTAAGATGACCCCAATTTCGATTTATTACTTTTCAACTGTAAGAAACGTTATAAATATTTTTTGATTTTTTTTTTTAATTTTCAGATCTGCTGTCGCCATACTGCACAACTACTTTTTCTACTATTGTCTTATGTCATTCTAAAGTTTTAACATACCGTCGTCATCGTCTCTGTCCATAAAGCTGTCGTCGTCGTCGTCTTCCTCCTTCTTTAAAACTGGAATAAGACAATTCATTTTATTAGCAGCTCACGTTAATATGGATTATTCCTATCTGCCCCCCTGCACTGTCTCCTAAGGGGGACAAATAGGAATAACAAGGGCGGTCTGACCCGTGCCCCCTACGAGGCAAATCAAACATTTTTTTCGGTCTGGCAGTTTACTTAGGGGTGGATACGTTCTTTTTTTTCGTTAACTTTATTGCGCAGTAAAAAATACAATGTACAAAAGGCGAACTTAATGCTTAAGCATTCTCTACTAGTCAACCTAAAATCTGTTTTGGACTCAGTATAAACCGAACCCCAGTAAAAAGATTCAAAATATATTAAATGTACAGAAACCTTCCAGTTAGTTTTATTATAAGTATAGATAGATTACCTATGGTTTCTATATCATCATCCGAATGGTTGTCATCTATGGACACTTCAAGTTCTTCTTTCACAACAGTTTCTGTGTTGAGACCTGAAAACAAAATAATAAGTTCGTTATAAGGACAGATCTGTTAGTCACACACAGCAGTGTGCACTTCATTGTTACAAAAGACAACAGTACGCTAACAAATACTTCAACCAACGTGTAAATGAAAAGCGAAATAATACTTCAGAGGTTTTAGAGGTACATTATTTACTGTCTCTGAGACTTATCTGTGAAAACGAAACGCTAATAGTTTTTCGAGTTCCATAGTTTTCACTGTAAAAAGTCAGATACAGCCCTAACATCACATACAATAGTAAAATCACTTTATTATGTACACGTCGCGTATTAAAGGTACTATGCGCGTGTCGGTCTTTTATCTTCAATAGGGTTGTCATAAGTAAACACACAAGTAGTTTGTATGGAAAAACAAATATTTTAATTTAATATTTTTCTCCTTATAAAATATATTTATGCACTCTTCAACAGTATTTCGTAATTCCGTTACACGTTGTATATACAATATTGTCAAAGCGTGGAATTTATTTTTATTGACTGCAAAATTGGCGTAGTGGGCAGCGACCGTGCTTTCTGTGTTCGAAGGTTAGGATTCCCACTACTGGAAAATGTCAAATCTGAAGATTTTATATAAATTATTCATAAAAAGTTCAGTCACCTTAGTACCCATAACACACGCTACGCTTACTTTGGGGCTAGATGGCCATGATGGGTGTATTGTCGTAGTATATATTTTGACGGCCAGTTGGCGCAGTGGGCATCGACCCTGCTTTCTGCGTCCAAGGCCGTGGGTTCGATTCCCACAACTGGAGATGTTTGTGTGATGAACATGAATGTTTCTCAGTGTCTGGGTGTTTATCTGTATATTATACGTATTTATGTGTATTATATTCATAAGAATATTCATCAGTCATCATAGTACCTATAACACAAGCTGCGCCTACTTTGGGGCTAGATGGCTAAGTGCGTATTATTGTAGTATATATATTTATTTATTGTAATTAATTCAAACTGAATATCTGCCAGCCATTTAAAGAAATAGGTTGAAATGCTGTGGGACTTGGATGATACTTTTGACGACCTCCCTGTTGCAATGATGTACACTGTGAATTGAAGTAGGAGGTCCCGGGTGCGATTCCCGGCAGAAGCAGTTTGGGAATTTATTTTTACTGAATTTTCACCGGTCAGGTTTGGTGCTTTTAGCCGTGGCTAGTTACCACCCTACCGACAAAGACGTGCCGCTAAGCGATTTAGTGTACAAACTGATTAGGGGGTATGACTAAGATACTCCTAAACAGGTTATCCCCCTACCATCTTAGACTGCATCATCACTTACCACTTACACTTACTTACTACCAGGTAAGATTGCAGGCAAGGGCTAACCTTAATGGGGCCATCCATAAAGTACGTCACACGAATTTTAGAACTTTTGAACCCCCCCCCCCCCCCCTCCTGATGTGACGTCACACATTTTTTAAATTTATGTATGTATTTAAAAATAATAGAGAGAAAACAGCTATTTTCATTTTTTACTTATTTTTATTAAATAATACTCTAATACAATCAAAATTTTTAATTCACATCCAAACTTTGCGTTTTAGTATTTTAAATTTTAACTTGTGACGTCACAAAAGTATTGACCCCCCCATGCCCCTTGTCACACGATGTCACACTTCGGTGATACCCTCCCTCCCCATTAACGTGTGACGTACTTTATGGATGGCCCAGTGGAATAAAAAAAAAACACTCAAAACCTTGTTGATGTCCATAACCAAACGTGTACACGCAACTTTTCATTGGTGAACCATGGCATGTTAAAGCATTTTACATACTTTGTTATTCTTACCAGTACTACTGAAATTTATTGTCTGAACTTTCAACGTACCTTGTATAGCGTTCTTGTAGTATAGCGTCATAAACCTCTGCTCACAGTCTTGTACTTGCTTCTTGAAGTTGCACGCATCCCTCAGCCGTGTTATGCACGCATTGCATATTGAGTATGTTATTGCGCATAGCTCGCCAGGGACTGGGGGTATCTGTGCCGATATTAATAAAGTTTAGTAATGACACTCCACCTTAATGTCTGATATATGATGAATGAATGAATGAACTAAATAAATATACTTTTATTGCACACCATAAAAAGTACATAGATAAGAAAAGAAAAGTATAACAAAACAACGTATACAATTGGGGGGCCTTATCGCTTCATAGCATTATCTTCCAGGCAACCAATGGCAAAGATAATAAACATAAACAGGTACAGACAATAGTTAGGTGGTGCATGTACACATATACCCATAAAAAAATATATACATATAATATAATAATAATAATAATAATAATAAAGCTTTATTTATTCCATCTAAATTTTCAATTTTCAATCCTTACTGTGTTTGTGATTGGTTATTTTGATTTTCAATAAACAACGTAATTATATATAAAATATAGTATATATACGTACATATATGTAGGTGGTACCCTCTCCTTTTTTTTATGAATAATTGTCAGATGGTAAGTCGTAAACGGCATGCAAGGAATAGATCCTTCGAAGTAGCAACCTGTGTCCATCAACCACAGGAATAGGTGCTAAGCCTGATCAATCATATCATCCCATTACCAGCCCACTATGGCCAAAGCACGGGTCTTCTCCCACTATGAAAAGTTTCTAGTAGCAGTAGAAGTAGAGCTTTTTGTAACAGAGCTTGCACAGAAACAAACTACTCCCACATTTATTATTTATAAATATTTCTGCAGACAAGGAGCATTTCTGCATTCCGGTCTGAAGAGTGTGGTTGCCATTGTTATTACAGGCACATGAGGATTACCGAAAGTGGTGATAGCGCAGTGGGTAAGACTTAAGACTTAGCTTTTTGGGTCCTGAGGTTGAATCACACATCAAAATTTGACGGCCGATTGGCGCAGTGGGCAGCGACCCTGCTTTCTGAGCCAAGGCCGTGGGTTCGATTCCCACAACTGGACAATGTTTGTGTGATGAACATGAATGTTTTTCAGTGTCTGGGTGTTTATCTATATATTATAAGTATTTATGTATGTTATTCATATAATTATTCATCAGTCATCTTAGTACCCATAACACAAGCTACGCTTACTTTGGGGCTAGATGGCGATGTGTGTATTGTCGTAGTATATTTATTTATTTTATTTATTTATTTAAATTATGCGTGTTATAAATGCTAAAACATTACTTGCTTCAACGTTGAAGGAAAACATCTTGAGGAAACCTGCATGCCTGAGAGTTCTCCATTATGTTTTCAAAGGCATGTGAAGTCCACCAATCTGCACTGGACCAGCGTGGTGGACTAAAATATGAAGTGGAGCAAAACATCGAGAGGAAACCTGCATGCCTGAGAGTTCACATAATGTTCTCAAAGGTGTGTGGAGTCCACCAATTGGGCCAGCTGGGCCAGAAAGGTGGACTATGACCTAAACCCATTCTCATTGTTGGTTGATGGAGGTCCTGTAGTGGCCCAATCATGGGTTGATATGATCATGATGTTGACAGATAGCTCAGACGCTTCACAATAGATTGTAACCGATGAATGTGATACCAGGGACCAGACGAAACCTAAGCCTGAGTATCACAATTCCTATGGGATATAGATTTGTTACTGTTCTTCACAGAGCAAGAGATCAACATATTTTACTGCTTAATTCAATTCCAAATTCAAATTCATTTATTTCAAGTAGGCCTACTTTATAAGCATTTTTGAAACGTCAAGTATGTATGCTTGTAGTGACTAGCACCGGTTTGGAAAGCAGATTCTACCAAGAAGAGCCGGCAAGAAATTCAGTAGTTGCTCTTTTCCAACATCAACATTTACAATCATTTTACTATCTTGCGGGAGATGAGCGCGAGGCTGGTTGCTTCCAATCTACCTTGTCATTGAGGAATTCATCAAATGTATAATAACCTCACTGTACTAGATGCGTTTTTACACATTTTTTAAATGTATGCATTGGTAGGTCAAGTATTTTCTTAGGAATTTCATTCTTACTTAATTCCATTCTTGTTTATGGCTTTTCGTGAGCCCCGACATAATGTTGGGCCAAGTGGTTCAGGGATCAGTGACTAACACAAGCACACATAAAAATTTCCGCAATAACAAACAAACTTCTTGGAAACATCTAGTATTATTATAAATTCAAAATTTCAAAAGTCAAATTGTTGACATAATTTTTATAAACTACATTCATAAGAGTAAATTAACTGTATTGATTTTCATAGTAATCGGATACAGAAGTTCCATTCAAATAAAGTTGTTTAGTATTTTCGGTAGCGTTGTACTAAGCAAATATCTACCTAAGTGAAAACAAACAACATTTATTAGATTTAGAATACTGCTGGATCTCGATAGAGCACCTCAACTAGAGCCACATATGAAATCCTACCAATACAAATATCCACTCTGCCTCAACCAATAATAAGAATCTTATGTTGTGAACTGTCGAAAGCCTAAGTGTACCGGTTATTGGGATAATATACCGGCCTTAAGAAACATATCATATATAAAGTTAAATAATTAACCTGTGCATTTATACTCACGTCAAGATCGAGGCATTCTCTAAGCATATCTGAATAAACTTCTTCTTTTTCCAAAAACGTACGCGGTTCGGCCAAGTTGTCGAAAGTGCCTTCGGCGTGACAGCACCGACAAAGGTCCTTTTCTATTTTCCAAGTTTTTGTCGCCATTGTAACACTAAATATAACTTAAAAACAATAAAGTAATCACTTATTTCTAACAAAAATTAAAACTTTCGCGTTATTTTTACAATAGCGTGCATCAGCCATATTGTTTTTGGTAGCGGGGCATTTTTTTTTATCATCCATTAGAATAATAAAATCTCCATAGACGTCAAAGACAATAGTTGTAGGTATTAAACTTTAGACAGATCAGTATGATGGATTATAAATAGGAAAAATCTGAGGGAAAAATAGATATTATGTATGTATAGAATCTATTGTGATAACGAACAAAACACTTTTGCTTGCCTACTAATGATGGCTTTATAGGACCTGATTATCAAACACTGAAGACATAGCGGTACGGTGGTATAACTTTGTCTTCTTTTGCCTACTGGTAAGTATAAGAGAGTTTAACGAATAAATAAAAAAGGAACCCCCTTCGCTTTTTGCTTTGGGAGTTTTTGCCTTTTTTCCATTGACTGACAATATAACAGAGATTTATAACCACCAAAGATTATCCCGCGCACTATTCAATAGCTATAAAAACATAGATACTTACAAAATATATAAGAAGATATTACATCAACAATGGAAGACATTTGAATTACCTTTATGCCTTGCAATCCAATAAAATAGCACTAACGACATGGCTGTACGGTGATATGCCGTTGCCTTCTCCCTACGAAATAATAAAGAAAAAGAATTGTTCCGTCAATGTCAACGTCAAACTTACGTCAAATTCAAAATGGAATTTTCTTCTCGGTGTTTTGTGTTTTCTTTTTCTAGTTAATTTTATTAATGTAAAGTTATGTTTATTACTAATTAAACTTAAGTTAGATAGTAAGTTTTTCAAGATGGACTCCGCGATAATGGTGGAATCTCTGCCTATATTCGGCACTTGCAGTTTGTGTCTCGTAGAAGGCGTCGTAAAGAGTATGCTAATCAAACAAATCACAGAAAATAAGACAGAATCTTATACTGATATGTTGCTTAAATGCTTTTCCATTGATGTAAGTAACCGCTTGATTACTCTTTGATCAATTATATAATTTAGTAACTCGTAAATGTTAAATCCATTAAAAACATCACAAAGTTTTCATCGCATATACATAAATTTTCATCAAAATCTGTTCTTTGTTTTTCGTGCGAATAGGTAACAGACCGACATATTTATTTTCGAATTAATATTAGTATAGATATGCCGTGATAGCCTTGTTATTTGAACTTGACCCATTTTGGGCAGACCAAGTTCGATCTCTAGTACGCACCTCAAACATTTCGGAGTTATGCGCGTTCTAAATTTATGCAATTAAATATCACTTGCTATAATTTTGAAGGAAATATTGCGAGTAAACCTACACGCGAGAGTTCTTCCTATTCTCATTCTGAGAATGGGAACGTGTCTCCAACACATTCCCTGTAGAAGGCCGGTACTGGTGAATTTTAATATGGATATCTGTTGTTGCAGATGGCTGCATTAGATTTAGATGATACAAAAAGACTAATATGCCACATGTGTATTAAACAGTTGGAGAGTTGTCTAGAGTTTAAAGAGCAGGTGGAAGTATCACTGAAAACTTTGGAGGAAACCATTCAATTTAAAAGTAAGTTATCATTGATCACTAAAAAAAAAATACCACAACAATACACACATCGCCATCTAGCCTCAAAGTAAGCGTAGCTTGTGTCGGCCGAATGTCGCAGTGGGCAGCGACCCTGCTTTCTGAGTCCAAGGTCGTAGGTTCGATTCCCACAACTGGAAAATGTTTGTGTGATGAATATGTGAAATGTTTTTCAGTGTCTGGGTGTTTATCTGTATATAATAAGTATTTATGTGAATTATATTCATAAAAAAATATTCATCAGCTATCTCAGTACCCACAACACAAGCTACGCTTACTTTGGGGCTAGATGACGATGTGTGTATTGTCGTAGTATATTTATTTATTTAGTATATTTATTTATTTATTTAGCCTGTGTTATGGGTGTTAAGACAACTGAGCAATGACAAATATACATAAACACCCAGACACTGAAAAACATTTTACTGTGGGAATCGAACTCACAGCCTTCGGCTCAGAAAGCAGGGTCGCTGCCCACTGCGCCAATCGAATGTCAAATGACTTGAAATATTTTTGATTTGGCAGCATTGTATTTCTCCGGTTAAAAAGTGTGCGTACTTATGTACACGTAAGTTATACTTCTTTAGCGTAACAAGATAAAAATCTTTCGCCTTATTCTACCTTTGTAGAAAAAACTACACTAACATTAGATAAAAGGTATTGTCTGAATTATTGAAAGTCAACTGTCAAAACTTTTTTAGAAAAACTAAAATGTTGACTATAGCTTCTACAGGCTTCATGGTGTCGGTTTTTTGTGACGGTGCGCGCGCATTGTAAAAATTTACTCTCACCATTTTTCCCAAACGCGCCAAAATAAGTATAACTTCAAAAAACCAACCAAACCGGGGACCAAAGCGGTATGAACGGTAGAGAAAAGGCATGCACCCAGTTTTAATGAATAATGAAACCTTCTTTTTTTAATTTCAGAAGCAGAACAGCAAATACACAATTGTGTTAAAGTCGAGGCAGCGTCTGATACAAAAATTCATGGTAATTATGATTTATTTATTAACTAGCTGCTGCCCGCGACTTCGTCTGCGTTTGATTTTGTTTTTGATGTGGCATTAAATTTAGTTGTAGATCTAAAAATAATAAAGTATTCAGTATCGCTAAGCCTTAAATGAGGGGTTTGCTGCTGTCCTCTGAGGAGTTCTGGGTTCTATCTCCAACCACAGTTTGGGCAAAATTAAACACATATTATAACCTCTATAGTACAAAGATAATTATTAAAATCGGTTATGATTTGTCGGAGTTATGGTGTAAAATCGTTCAACACTCATCCCCTCTCCTAAAAGAACAGAGCTTAATGTCGGGATAAAAAAGTATCCTATATTACTTCTAACTTCTAACTTTATAAACTTCTAAGAGCAACTGCTGAGTTTCTTGCCGGCTTCTTCTCGGTAGAATCTGCCTTCCGAACCGGTGGTAGAGTCACTACACACGGACAGACTTGACGTTTCAAAAGTGCTTGTATTAGGCCTACTTGAAATAAATGAATTTTGAATTTTGAATTTATAAGAGGAGGATTTCTGCCGATTTATGCAATTTTCCTGCTTTATACATACCTTGGTAGGAAACCCCAGTGAACGCCACAGCTTACTGTCGTTGCCATTGCTAACCTACCGGGAGCCACCCCGGGAGGTTAACAATGGCTTTATTTCATGAAAAGACCATATTTTATGTACATACAAATTATAAGTTTTAAGCGATTAAAATGTCGCTTGCTTCAGCAGTGAGGAAAGGTGCATGCCTGAAAGTTCTCCATAATGTTCTCCATGTAGCCCACCAATCCCCACTGGGCCAGTGTGGTGGACTACGGCCTTAACCCCTTCTCATTCCTCCCTCTTTGACAGCCGATTGGCGCAGTTTGCAGCAACCCTGCGTCCAGGGCCGTGGGTTCGATTCCCACAACTGGAAAATGTTTGTGTGATGAGCATGAATGTTTGTCAGTGTCTGGGTGTTTATATGTATATTCTAAGTATTTATGTATATTAATCATAAAAATATTCATCAGTTGTCTTAGTCCCCATAACACAAGCTACGCTTACTTTGGGGCTAGATGGCGGTGTGTGTATTGTCGTAGTATATTTATTTATTATTATTTATTCATTGTGGGAGAAGACCCGTACCGGTAGTGGGCCGGTAATGGGTTGATATCAGTGGCGTGCACTTCATACATGCACATAAGCACTGCCTATCCAAATTATTTTATATAACTCGTATTGGTGGGGAATTTTTCCATTAAATGTCATGGTCCTGCTTTACGCATACCAGGCCGAAGATCCTTTGCACGCTACTGGTGAATATGATGAAGCGCTAACGATATTAAACTTAGTGATAGGCGTCTTACCTTAACTTGAAGGTAATATCATATGTACAGGAGCTATGGTTATACGCTCGACCGAAACAATAGGAAGATCTTCCTCCGAGCGGGTGATCGTGCTCGAGGACCGAGGTCCGAACGTTCATTTTTGGAAGTTGTATATATAGGCTTCGTGAACGCTAGCGCGATGCAGGATTTTTTTGGCGCCATCTAGTTCTGTAATGTGGAGACTGCTACATCAA
Organism: Pararge aegeria; assembly: GCF_905163445.1. Classification (NCBI taxonomy): domain Eukaryota; kingdom Metazoa; phylum Arthropoda; class Insecta; order Lepidoptera; family Nymphalidae; genus Pararge; species Pararge aegeria. Next base: position 6,830,011 of record NC_053205.1, read on the forward strand.
ATATATATAAAATATTTATTAAAATGAATAAAAATATTTTTTACTTTAATTTTAATAAAGTACTTTTTAAATTTTGATAATACATTATGTTTTTACTTATGTGTACCTATTAAAAATAAACGTAAGAAAATTATCACAGGTTAGAAATTAAAGTTTATTCATCTAGTTCTGTAATGTGAGACTGCTACATCAAATATATTTAAAATACATATTAAAATGAATATAAATATTTAAGCCCATTTTTTTAAAACTTAATTTTTTACAAAGTATAAAAAGTTTTCATCATATTTTATAATTTAATTTTAATGTACTTTTTAAATTATGATTATATTTTGTTTTTACTTATGTGTATTAAAAATAAACGTAAGAAAATTATCACAGGTTAGAAATTCAAGCTTTTTTCTGCGATTTCAGATACCAGAAATAGATCTTTACGAGATGTGAAAAAAGAATTGGCGTCAGCGATCGGTCTGTCTAAAGACAATTATGTCGACAACGATTCAGGTGAGGAAATTTCTATTATAGATATCAAGTAATTCCAAATCTTTAGGTTTATCTAAGTTTATCTTAAATATATCATAATCGGAACATCTATAAAATTTAAGAATAAATGTGTCTGCAATAATTTAAACATAAAGTAAGAATAAACTTACTTAATACTAGTTACTAGGTTACATAAAATTCATAATTCGTACAATATCCGATATACCGATTATGGTATCGAATATGATATCGATTATTTTATCGATTATAATAGCGATTTTTATAGCGATTACAGTTATAGATTACGATTATCGATTTTTATATCGATTATAATTATCGATTTTAATATCGATTTTTTATCGGTTATAATATTGATTACAGTTATCGATTATAATATCGATTTTTATATCGATTATAGTTATCGATTTAGATATCGATTACAGTTCTCGATTATAGTTATCGATTACAGTTGTCCACCAAAAATTCACTCAAATCGGTCCAGCCGTTCAGGAGTTCAGTAGTTCAGTAGTTCTATATAAAGATTTATCGATAATATTCATATTGATTTTGATATCGATTATGATATCAATTTTTGTATCGTTATAAAAATCGATTTTAATATCGATAATTTATCGATTTTGATATCGATTACAGTTATCGATTATGATATCGATTTTTGTTTCGTTATAAAAATCGATTATGATATCGATTATTTATCGACTCTGATATCGATTATGATATTGATTACTGTTATCGATTTTTATATCGATTATAGTTATCGATTTTTTTTTCGATTATAATATCGATTACAGTTATCGATTACGATTATCGATTAGGTATCGATTTTTATACCGATTATGGTGTCGATTATGATATCGGTTATAATATTGATTACAGTTATCGATTATAGTTATCGATTTAGATATCGATTACAGTTCTCGATTATAGTTATGGATAACAGTTGTTGATTTTGATATCGATTACAGTTATCGATTATAATATCGATTTTTATATCGATTATAGTTATCGATTACATTATCGATTATGTATCGATTTTTATACCGATTATGGTGTCGATTATGATATCGGTTATAATATTGATTACAGTTATCGATTATAATATCGATTTTTATATCGATTATTTAGATATCTATTACAGTTCTCGATTATAATAGCGATTTTGATAACGATTACAGTTATAGATTACGATTATGGAATTTTACTATGGGGTAATGCTGCTGATATTGGCACTATTTTCGTGCTGCAGAAGAAGGCTGTTCGTACGATCTATAAAATGGGTCCGAGAGAGTCATTGAAAGATAAATTTAAAGATGTTAAAATAATCACACTCTATAGCCAGTACATATTTGAAAATTTAATGTATGTTCACAAAAATATATCAAAATTTAAAAGAAAATGTGACTGCAATAATTTGAACGTTAGAAGCAAAAATAAACTTGCAGTGCAGTACACTAGACTACACAAAATAAGCAATCATTTAAAGGAAATTGTATACAATTTTACAATATATTACCGGTTGATATCTTGGGGATGTCACTAAAGAAGTTCAAAGTTTGTATTAAAACTTTGAACTTCTATTATTAATATTGATTTGGATGTCGATTATGATATCGATTATTAATATTGATTTGGATGTCAATTATGATATCGATTATTTTATCGATTATAATATCGATTACAGTTATCTACTATAATATCGATTTTTTAAATCGAATATAGTTATCGATTTTGATATCGATTACAGTTATCGATTACGATTATCGATTATGTATCGATTTTTATACCGATTATGGTGTCGATTATGATATCTGTTATAATATTGATTACAGTTATCGATTATAATATCGATTATAATATCGATTATAATATCGATTTTTATATCGATTATAGTTATCGATTTAGATATCGATTACAGTTCTCGATTATGATATCGATTTTTGTATCGTTATAAAAAACGATTTTAGCGGACCCCAGCGTAATCTGTCGGGTTGATTTGTGAATCTAAACCATCCAGGGTGCCACCCAAACGCATACCAAAAATTCACTCAAATCGGTCCAGCCGTTCAGGAGTTCAGTAGTTCAGTAGTTCTATATAAAGATTTATCGATAATATTCATATTGATTTTGATATCGATTATGATATCAATTTTTGTATCGTTATAAAAATCGATTTTAATATCGATTATTAATCGATTTTGATATCGATTACAGTTATCGATTTTTGTTTCGTTATAAAAATCGATTATGATATCGATTATTTATCGACTCTGATATCGATTATGATATTGATTACTGTTATCGATTTTTATATCGATTATAGTTATCGATTTTTTTTTCGATTATAATATCGATTACAGTTATCGATTACGATTATCGATTAGGTATCGATTTTTATACCGATTATGGTGTCGATTATGATATCGGTTATAATATTGATTAAAGTTATCGATTATAGTTATCGATTTAGATATCGATTACAGTTCTCGATTATAGTTATGGATAACAGTTGTTGATTTTGATATCGATTACAGTTATCGATTATAATATCGATTTTTATATCGATTATAGTTATCGATTACGATTATCGATTATGTATCGATTTTTATACCGATTATGGTGTCGATTATGATATCGGTTATAATATTGATTACAGTTATCGATTATAATATCGATTTTTATATCGATTATTTAGATATCTATTACAGTTCTCGATTATAGTTATCGATTACAGTTGTCGATTTTGATATCGATTACAGTTATCGATTATGATGTCAATTTTTGTATCGTTATAAAAATCGATTTTAATATAGATTATTTATCGATTTTGATATGGATTACAGTTATCAATTTATGATATCGATTTTTGTATCGTTATAAAAATCGATTATGATATCGATTATTTATCGAATCTGATATCGATTATGATATTGATTACTGTTATCGATTTTTATATCGATTATAGTTATCGTTTTTTTTTTCGATTTGAATATCGATTACAGTTATCGATTATGTATCGATTTTTATACCGATTATGGTGTCGATTATGATATCGGTTATAATATTGATTACAGTTATCGATTATAATATCGATTTTTATATCGATTATAGTTATCGATTTAGATATCGATTACAGTTCTCGATTATAGTTATCGATTACAGTTGTCGATTTTGATCTCGATTACAGTTATCGATTATGATATCAATTTTTGTATCGTTATAAAAATCGATTTTATTATCGATTATTTATCGATTTTGATATCGATTACAGTTATCGATTATGATATCGATTTTTGTTTCGTTATAAAAATCGATTATTTATTGAATCTGATATCGATTATGATATTGATTACTGTTATCGATTTTTGAATCGTTTTTTTTTTTCGATTATAATTTCGATTACAGTTATCTATTATAATATCGATTTGTATATCGATTTTGATATCGATTATGGTGTCGATTATGATATCGGTTATAATATTGATTACAGTTATCGATTATAATATCGATTTTAATATCGATTATAGTTATCGATTTAGATATCGATTACAATTCTCGATTATAGTTATCGATTACAGTTGTTGATTTTGATATCGATTACAGTTATCGATTATGATATCGATTTTTGTATCGTTATAAAAAACGATTTTAATGTCGATTATTTATCGATTCTGATATCGATACTGATTTAGTTATCGATTACGATATCGATTATAATATCGATTATGATATCGATTACTATATCGATTATTATAGATATCGATTATATATCGATTTTTATACCGAATATCGATATTGATTTTGATATCGATTATGATATCGATTACAGTTATCGATTATAATAGCGATTTTTATAACGATTACAGTTATAGATTACGATTATGGAATTTTACTATGGGGTAATGCTGCTGATATTGGCACTATTTTCGTGCTGCAGAAGAAGGCTGTTCGTACGATCTATAAAATGGGTCCGAGAGAGTCATTGAAAGATAAATTTAAAGATGTTAAAATAATGACACTCTATAGCCAGTACATATTTGAAAATTTAATGTATGTTCACAAAAATATATCAAAATTTAAAAGAAAATGTGACTGCAATAATTTGAACGTTAGAAGCAAAAATAAACTTGCAGTGCAGTACACTAGACTACACAAAATAAGCAATCATTTAAAGGAAATTGTATACAATTTTACAATATATTACCGGTTGATATCTTGGGGATGTCACTAAAGAAGTTCAAAGTTTGTATTAAAACTTTGAACTTCTATTATTAATATTGATTTGGATGTCGATTATGATATCGATTATTAATATTGATTTGGATGTCAATTATGATATCGATTATAATATCGATTACAGTTATCTACTATAATATCGATTTTTTAAATCGAATATAGTTATCGATTTTGATATCGATTACAGTTATCGATTAGTCATCGATTATAGTTATCGATTACAGTTGTCGAATTTGATATCTATTAGAGTTATCGATTATGATATCGATTATGATATTGATTTTGATACATAATCGATAATCGCAATCGATAACTGTAATCGTTTTCAAAATCGCTATTGGGGATGTCACTAAAGAAGTTCAAAGTTTGTATTAAAACTTTGAACTTCTATTATTAATATTGATTTGGATGTCGATTATGATATCGATTATTAATATTGATTTCGATGTCAATTATGATATCGATTATAATATCGATTACAGTTATCTACTATAATATCGATTTTTTAAATCGAATATAGTTATCGATTTTGATATCGATTACAGTTATCGATTAGTCATCGATTATAGTTATCGATTACAGTTGTCGAATTTGATATCTATTAGAGTTATCGATTATGATATCGATTATGATATTGATTTTGATACATAATCGATAATCGCAATCGATAACTGTAATCGTTTTCAAAATCGCTATTATAATCGATAAAAAAATGATAACTGTAATCTACAGGGTGGGTCACGGGAATAGGGCCAATAACAAAAAGGCATAAATATGGATATTTTAGGAGTACAATAATTTTATTTACATTTTTTGGTTTAGAAATACAGTGTAAACTCTTTATAACGTTATCCTTTATAACGATAAACTCCCTATAACGTTGGAGTGAGCCCAAGTTGGTTGGTTTGCGTTAAAACTCACATATTGAAACACTCTTTATAGCGATACGCCATTCTCTATTACGAAGAAATGTGTTCATATTTATAGACAGTAAATATTATTATCGGTATTATTGTTTATGTTATGTTATCAGGTAACAAAAGACTTTGAAGCTCCGAAACATCCGAGGTCGGTCTAGCTTTTGTTATCCTTAATTGCCTTGTACACGTGCAGTATGACGCATTGTTTTCTCGGAAGTGATGGTCTTCGACCAAGCATACTGGGTACCTATCGTATTATCAGTCGTAAACCTACTTTGAAACTGTTAACATGGCCAGTAAACGGAAAGCGATTAGTGTTGACGAAAAAATTTGTGTGATACGTGCGATTGAAAAGGGAGAAAAGAAAAGTGACGTTGGAAGGCGTTTTGAACTAAGTCAATCCACTGTTGCTGTCTTGTTTTTTTTGTTCACTCCATATAACGATAACTCTCTATAACGACAAAAAATGCTCAGTCCCTCGAGTTTCGTTATAAAGAGTTTACACTGTATCTGCAATTTCAAGTTTTAAAAATTACATCGCGCATATGGTGTCCATCTTGTTCATAGCATGAAGCAAGTCGATCCATGAAGTTATCGTGAACGCGCTTCAACAATGGTTCATCAATTGATGCGATGTTTTCTCTTATTGCATTCTTAATTTCGTCCAAAGTTCGTGGTTTTGATTCATAAACTCGTGACTTGAGGTACCCCTAGAGGAAAAAGTCACAAACCGTCAAGTCAGGTGACCTTGGAGGCCACAGCACATCCCCAAAACGTGATACGAGGCGGCCAGGAAACATTTCGCGTAAGACGTTCATTGTAACAGTGGCAGTGTGAGGTGGTTCCATCTTGTTGAAACCAAATATCCAAATGATTGACAAGTGCCCTTCTTCTGCGCAGCTCGGGTCCCAAGAAGTTGTTAATCATGTCAATGTAACGGGCACTAGTGACTGTCACAGTGTTTCCTTGTTCTTCAAAGAAGAAGGGACCAATGATAAATGATTTTGAAACTGCACACCAAACGGTCACTTTGGGGCTATGCAATGGTCGTTCGTGCAGACCTTGAGGGTTCTCTGCAGCATAATAACGGCAGTTCTGCCTATTCACATAACCGTTGAGGTGAAAGTGTGCTTCATCACTCATCAAAAGCACCATGTCGTCATTCACCTCGAATAAAGTCAACATGTCTAATGCAAATTCCGAACGCTGACGGTAATCAGTAGGTTTCAGTTGCTGAACAATAGCCAACTTGTAAGGATGGAATTTCAACTCACGTTTGATGATACGACGAACAGAGGAACGATCAATCCGTAGGGCCTGAGCTTGTTTGCGCACCGAACGTCCTGGACTCTGAACAACAGCTGCTCTCACCCTCTCCACATACTCTGGAGTTGTAGCAGTACGAGTGGGGCCCGGTGGTTTTTTTTTCATAATGTTTCCAGTTGTTCTAAAAGCATTGACCCACCTCATAACGGTTTTCCGATTAGGAATAGCACCATGACGTTCAATGTTGAAGCGTTGTCTGAATGCACGCTGCGCCGCAACGACTGATTCATTGCTCCTCACAAATTCGTCGTATGCAAACACGCGGTGAACAACACAAACAAAAATCGATATCATCATCGATATATATACGACGATATAGTTATCGATTACGATATCGATATAGTTATCGATTACGATATCGATTATAATATCGATTAAGATATCGATCTAAATATCGATATCGATATCGATACTGATATAGTTATTGATTACTATATCTTTTGTGAAGTTAAGATATCGATATCGATTATAATAGCAATTAAGAAATCGATTACGATATTAATATTATTAATCGATAACTGTAATCGACAACTGTAATCGATGACTAATCGATAACTGTAATCGATATCAAAATCCATTTTTAAATCGATACAATAATCGATATCATAATCGATAACTGTAATCGATATCAAAATCGACAACTGTAATCGATAACTATAATCGACATCCAAATCGATATCGATAAACGGTATATAAATCGGTATATAATCGATATCGTAATCGCTAAAACTAATCGATATTTTAATTGTTATTTTAATCGATAACTATAATCGATATCCAAATCGATATCTATGTGATAATCGATAACTATATATTATAAATAACTATAACTATGATAACAGATTACTATAATCGATATAAAAATCCAAAGCATAATCGATTCCTAAAATCGATATCTTAGTTGATAGCTGTTATCGCGAAACACGCCAGTAAAGGTCTGTTTAATTATTTCGGAGATGTTTGAAAACCAAGTGTTAGTATATTTAATTATTTCAGCCGAGAGACAATGAATTTATAGGTACACTAAAACCTTCCTCATGAGTCACTCCGTCCAATAGTAAAAACTTTATGAAAATCCGATCGGTATTTTTTTTAGTTTTACGCGCCCTTACAGACACGGAGGGTGACTTTGTTTTATAATATCTCAGGATAAGGAGAACATTAATAATTATTATAAAAATTGGTTGCCTGTAAAGTCGGTATACGGGCGAAAGTTTTACGTGACAACGACTTTGAGTGGTAAAATAATTTTAATGTGAATATTCATTCGTATAGTAGGAAGAAGGATGAAATAATAGTAACAATTTAAAACATTTATTTATACAAAGAATTATATTTAAAACATTAATTTATACAAAGAATCTCGCACTGAATTTCATATTAACAAAATTTTATTTTTACCTTTACACATACATACGTATTTATATACAAATATACATACCATAACTTGCAATACATTTGCGTACAATGAAACAGCGTATACTACAAAGGGACGCGTGCCTTTCACTTTTTATGTCTGTCTCTCTCGCTCTTAGGCGGGCTAACCATGCCAGAGTGGAAGGGACGCGTGCCTCTCACTCGCTCTCATTGTGAGCGCATAACGTGAGCGGAGCGTAACGCAGTTTCTTGAAGTGTCACCCGGCAAACCAATTTATAAGACGTTGTCACGTCAATACGTATTTATATATTTTTTTACAGATAATGAACGATTAGTATTTTCAAATGTCAAACAAGAGTCTTTGGACGACAGTGATTTCGACGACCACACAAGTGCGTATAATTTTATTTTAGATATTTCCTCCCTATTGGAGAATTATATCATACATTTTATTTTAGATTTTATTTTTGATATTTCTCATCCTTGAAATACCTAATAAACGACTGAAGATTCTTTAAAATTTATTTTCACGATTGTAATAACTAATTTCGACGGCCGATTGGCGCAGTGGGCAGTGACCCCAAACCGTGGGTACGATTCCCACAACTGACAAATGATTGTGTGATGAAAATTTCAGTGTCAGTATGTTTATCTGTATTCTATAAGTATTTATAAAATATACAGCAGTCGTCTTAGTAGTGTTTATTGTCGTAGTATATTTATTTTATTTATTTATTTCTCGAGGAAGGTTGTTGATTGTGTAGCTGTACGCTGCGTTCCGTAGTTTACTCGGATGAAACCGAAGGGCACAGCTAGAAATAATAAAAAAATATGCAAAAAAAAAAAAACTATTCTTTGGTTTTTTTTTTGTTTTTACTCACGGACCAAGCATATGGCACACCTGATGGTAAGTGGAAAACCATCGCCAAACAAAACAACGCTTCGCTGGGCATGCAAGGAGCTCGTCGCAATATGCCGCTTTGTGCCTATTACACCGGCATCCACGCCCTTCAGACCGGAACACAGTATTGTAATAATGCTGCTTAGCGGCAGAAATAAGCATGTTGTTTATAGAGTAAGCGAAGCTTGTGTTATGGCTACTAATATAGCTGATGGAAAATCCCTACTAAAATTATAAATGTCAATGTGAGTTGGTTTCGCTTTCACGCAAAAGTTACTCAACCGATCCTAATGAAACTTTGTACACATATTCTTGGAAGTGTTAGAAGTAATATAGGATACTTTTTATCCCCACATTAAGCTCTGTTCCTTTGGGAGAGGGGATGAAAGTGTTTGACGATTTTACACCATAACTCCGACAAATTATAACCGATTTAAATAATTATTTTTGCACTATAGAGGTTATAATATGTGTTTAATTTTTCCCAAACTGTGGTTGGAGATAAAGGACAGAACTCCTCAATGGACAGCAGCAAAACCCTCATTTAGGGCTTAGCGATACTGAATATATTAATTTTTTTTAGAACTACATGTAAATTTAATTCCACATAAAAAAAACAAAATCATAAGCAGACGAAGTCGCGGGCAATAGCTAGTAGTTATATAATACATATAAATATCCAGACACTGAAAAACATTCATGTCTATCACACAAACATTTACCAATTGTGGGAATCTAGCCCCACGGCCTTGGACTTAGAAAGTAGGGTCGCTGCCCACTGCGCCAATCGGCGGTCGAAATTTAATTTAAATAAAGATAAGGCCTCTTTCAGTTCTCAACGATCTCATAATAAAGAAGGAGTTGGACGAGTACCGGCCACGGACCAGACAGAAAACCCGAAAGAAGACTTTGTCCACATCGAAAAAGAAAGTCTCATACTCAACCAAAAGGCAGGCGGACTTGAGCGACACGGAAAAGATGCTACAATCCGGCCTGTTCCCGTTCAAAATAAACAAGAATCAGATATATTCATGCGCGATATGCCCCGAGAAGTCCGCCATTCTGGACGACATAAAAACCCACATAATGGAGCATAACATATCAAACATATCGCTGGCGTTCAAAAAGATGCTTTCCTCGAACCTGCAAACGTTTTACAAGTCCTGTCAGAAGTTGCGCTGTAAAATATGCAAGACGGAGATACCCGATTACGACACCTTGAAACGTCATATAACATCGTGTGTTAACTCAAGTTCTAGATGGAACAATCTGCCATTCAAACTCGAGAAGGACCAGCTAGATTGCCCGATATGCAAGAAGACCTTCCTGAACTTCGTCAGTCTAAACACCCATATGAACGTGCATTACCCGAATCACATATGCGACAGCTGCGGCAAAGCATTCGCCTCGAAAGCCAGGTTACGGGGCCACATGCGTACCCACGAAATAGGCGATTTCCCCTGCAGATACTGCGACGCGGTTTTCGACAGGGTGACAAAAAGAGAGAACCACGTGTCGAAGGAGCATAAATCTGGCATTAGATACGCTTGCAAGCGATGCAATATATCGCTCACCTCGTTCTACGCGCGACAGAAGCATCTAGCTGAAGTACATAACGAGGAGTTGAAGAGGTACAAGTGCAAAGCGTGCACCCAGAGTTATATAACTCCGGGGCACCTGTCGAGTCACGTGAGGCGCGACCATTTGAACGAGAGAAACCACAAATGCAGCAAATGCGATCTCGCGTTCTACACGCGCAATTCCCTCAAAATGCACATGATAAAGCATGACGGTGAACGTATACACGCGTGTAATATATGCAATAAGTCGTACCAGAGGAAGAAAACTTTGAGGGAGCACATGAGGATACATACAAACGATAAGAGGTTTGTCTGTCCGGTCTGCGGGCGGGCTTTCACCCAGAAGTGCACGCTGAAAGGACATTTGAAGGTGCACGATAGGAAAGTGGATTTGGTGGACGAGAGAATCCCTCAGCCTTTGCATTCGATTTAGGATACCTTGAGACATTAATACAGCAGGCGTTTACGTAATACAAATCCATGAATTAGCTGAATTAGCTTTAATACGCGATTAATAGAAAAAAATAAGGAGTTATTTATTAGTTTTTATACTTAAAACAACACAGAAGGCTTGAAATTGTCCTCAAATGAGGATTCCAACATTTTGCCTCTGAATCAGTGATCTTCCAAATATGCTCTTAAGTGAGAATTCTTCGGAGTATGCTCCCTAAGTAGGATCTTCCAAAAGATGCTCCCAAATGAGAGATCTTCTAAAATATATTCTCAAATGAGAGATTTTGACGGCGCAACGGTGAGCGCTGTGAATTTAAGTAGGAGGTCCCGGATTCGATTTAGGCAGCGGCAGTTTGTGAATTATTTCAGAATTTTCTCTTGTCTGGTCTGGTCTGGTTACCACCCTACAGACAAAGACGTGCCGCTAAGCGATTTAGCGTTCCGGTGCGATGTTTCGTAGAAACCGATTAGGGGTATGACTACCATACTCCCTAACAGGTTAGCCCGCTATCATCTTAGACTGCGTCATCACTTACCACCAGGTGAGATTGCAGTCAAGGGCTAACTTGTTGTGGTATAAAAAAATATCTTCCAAATAATCTCCCAATTGAGACATCTTCAAATATATGCATATGAGTGATGACGCACACTCGCGTCGCCAACAGAAAGCGGGATATAGAAAATTATTTAGTGCAACAAATTAAGGAAGGTTATTAAAAAAAATCCTTTAAAACAAACGTCACAATGTATTATGTCGACTGCGCGTGAAAATAACCGCAAAGACTTTAAATCTGAAATTATACAAAAGTATTATTATAAGTTATTGTTTATTTGTATAATGTTTCTTACTTTTAAATCTGAATTTGAAAATGTGTTCTACGTTTTATTTGTGGATCTGTAGAGGGGTCGGCTCATTTTTGTTTATGTATACGTTACAATGGGGTCCGCCTTTTTGACTTTATTTCTATCCTACGACCAATGCCAAATATTTGAATCGATGGAAGACTTCATAAAATTTATTTACTGTGGCAGCAACTATTAGAAACCGAAACAACAAATTTTAACTAAAGTCAAAATGGCGGATTCTCTTATGTAGGTTTTGTTATACCTACAAATATTTAGCGCCAATAAAAAATAGGTTTATAAAACACATGTATACTGTGCGAAAGAGAAAGCACGACATCGGTTGCCTTTTATAAATCTATTCATAAAATAAGAAGTCATTCATGGTCTCCACGATACAGGCTACCTAGATTGGAGACTAGCAATTGATTGTTTAATCTTTTTGAAAATAAAGCTATTTTTGAAGTTATACTTCTTTTGGCGCGTTAGGGACAAATGGTGAGAGTAAATTATTACGATGCGCGCGCACACCGTCACAAAAAACCGACACCATGAAGTTAGCTACAGGCAACATTTTAGTTTTCCTAAAAAAGGTTTGACAGTTGACTTTCAATAATTCAAACAATACCTTTTTTCTATTGTTAGTGTCGTTTTTTCTGCAAACGTAAATTAAGACTAAAGATAAAATTTCAAAAGATTTTTATCTTGTCACGCCAAAGAAGTATAACTTCTCACGCCAGTTAAAGTACACATACGTTTTTTTTTTTTTTCTTTAATTGCGCAGTTTATTCCAACTCCATACAAAAATGAGCCTCGTTTATGTAATAGACGTTGCCATTACTAAAATTATTTTCATACGCAGTCTGTTTAAAACATATTTAATATTAAAACCCAATATAAAGCGAACTTAATTTAAACATTCACAATTATGCTATTATGTTTAGGTATTTAATGGCAACCTCTATGATCAAATCTTAAATGGATTTGTATAATGTGCAATAAAAAACTATTATTAAATTTTACAGAAAATAAAAAGTTTAAAAAAATATTTTTTTCTTTTATTATTGTGACCGTCGCTGGCAAGTAAAAAAAAATATTTTAAAACACCCCACTTTATCTAGCATCCATACATTAAAATATCGACCCCTGATTTGAGCCTATAGTTCATCAGAATTAAAATCACTAGAACTACGATTATTCTCATAACTTGCTTAAAAAAATTTAGCCCAATATAGTCGGCCATCAGAAAGTTTCATACATCCCAGCTACTTCTCGATAAAATATGTGCATTAAAAAACTATTATTACTATTTACAGAAAGAAAAAAGTTTAAAAATATAATTTTCCTTTTTATTATTGTGCATGTAGATTTGGTCGCCGGCAAGTAAAATATTGTTTAAAAATACCTCGCTTTATTTGGCATCCATACATAAAAATATCGACACCTAATTTGAGCCTATCTGATCAACCATCAGCATCCAAGTCGTAAATATTAACTTTATTGAGAGATAAATTTAAAGGTTATAGTCAGTACACATTTGAAAATTTAAAGTATGTTTATAAAACCATTTCTACATTAGAAGTAAGATTAAACTTACACTGTAATATACTAGGTTACATAAAATTCATAATTCGTTTAAAGGAAATTGCATACAATTCTACAATAAACTACCCATTGACATCTTGGAGATGTCTCTTAAAAAATTCAAAGTTTGTTTTAAACGTAAGCTTACAGAAATGACCTACTATAGTATAAAGGACAACGTAATCGATAAAAAAGCTTGGGTGTGAATTATTGCTCTAACTCGGTTGCTCTTCTAATTATTTTAAATGACAATGTGAGATGGTGATAACAAAAAAAAACACCCGGCTAAGTTTGTTGTGAGCTTCTTCTTAGACCAGAACGCGTTTGGAACCTTCATAGCTTCAGTTTTAAGTTTACGAATATGGTTTTCGCCATCCTCTCACAACCGTGTAATTTTCATGTAATGTACGCATCTAAAATTCCACCTACGGGCCTATATGAATAAAGTAACGGTTTTCACTTTGACGGTTTCATATTAATCTAAGAGGTTTGGAAGCAAAAAAATACACATTTGGATAATAGATTATTGTATTATTTAATTTCTTTAATCGGGATTTCAATCTTGTTTAACTTTCCTCACTATGCCGCCATCTTCCTTTTCCGATTTCCCGCGCTTCATCAACAGCTCCTGAGGGATCGGCATCTGTCCGCGGAAGTCGACGCCCGGGCCCGGTTTCAGCTTCATCCTATATTCGGGCAATCGATATGGCGATTCGGACGGCAGGAATCGTATACAGCCATTGTGGAAATGTAAATCCCTAGAAGGACTTCAATTGATTAAAGGTTTCTTCAGTACAAAGTAATATAAACTAGGCTGAATCAACTTTTAATATCAGCAGGTGGAAAAGTGATGAATGTTGTGCTCTGAACTTTTAATCTAAGTTATATCTTTAAACGAGCAACTCTTGTATATATATAATTGGAATCTCGGAATCGGCTCCAACATTTTCATGAAATGTAGTATACAGGGTTTCGGGGGCGATGAATCGTTCTAGCTAGGATTCATTTTTAGAAAATGACATTTTATTCGTGATTTCCGGTAATAACCGATTTAGCTGTGTATATTATTCATTAAAATATTCATCAGTCACCTTAGTACCCATAAAACAAGCTACGCTTACTTTGGGGCTAGATGGCGATGTGTGTGATGTCGTTAGTAGTATATTTATTTATTTATTATTCTTGGAGGCGCGGCGTTCGTACTAAACTCTAGTCGAAAAGCGTCACTCAACTTATCCATGGTCTCACCTGGTGGTAAATGCTGATGCAGCAAGATGGTAGCGGGCTAACCTGTTAGGGAGTATGGTAGACATACTAATCGGTTTCTACGCGACATAGTACCGGAACACTAAATCGCTTAGCGGGACGCCTTTGTCGGTAGGCTGGTAACAAGCCGCGGCCGAAGCCTCCCACCAGGCCAGAGAAAATTGAGAATTTATAAATTTTCTAATTACCCCGGCTGGGATTGGAACCCGGGACCTCCCATTTAAATTCACGTTGCGCCAGGGAGTTCCTCAAAGCACATACGCTACACAAGCCTTTGAGAAAGTTACGGAGAACTCTCAGGCATGCAGGTTTCCTCGCGATGTTTTCCTTCACCGTTGAACCAAGTGATATTTTAATTAAAACGCACATAACTCAGAAAAGAAAGAGGTGCGTGCTGGGGTTCGAACTCTGAAAACTTGTATAAAAATGTATTAACCAAGTCGTTTTTTTGCTAAAAAAAAAGAGAAATATTTTTTATTTTATTTTTTTATCTAGACCATTAGGTTGTGGTGCTATGTAATATTATATTTATATATTATTTAGAAATACTTAATCTATACTTATAATAAAACTTTAACTTGAAGATTTCTGTACATTTAATATATTTTGAAAATTTTGATCGGAGGATGCTTTATGAATCGATACTGAGTCCAATACAGATTTTTATTTAATTTTTGTCTGTCTGTCCAGGCATCACGTGAAAACTACTGAACGGATTTAAATAAAATTTGGCTTAACGGTAACTGATATTCCGGGTCAACATATAGGATACTTTTTAACCCGATAAACAATAAGTTTCCCGCGGGAAACGGGATGAAATTTTTTATCAATTTTACTTCATAGCTCCGCAAATTTGAACCGATTTTAATAATACTTTTTTTATTTGAAAGTGTTTACTATTAAGCATTTATTGTCTAATTTGAATGGAGATCTGATAAATATTGTCGGAGATAAAGGACATAACTCTTCACAGATTACAGCAAGTCGCAATGCATATGGGACAGCGATCGAATGCATGTGTACCATCATACTAACATTATAAATGCTTAAGAAATAAAATAATATAAATATTAAGTTTGATTATATACCTGCAAATTCATTTTTAATTATTCAAATTGAGCCTATCGCTTAGAAGTTGCGACGGGTAACGAATAACACGTACGGCGACGACGGGCCGCAAATAACATAGTTTGGAAATAAAACTGGACCTGGTAGGTTTTTAGGTTTTTTTAAGATATTAAAACGATTTGGTGCGTTATAAATTACAAATTTTAAATTAAAATTACACCATACAGATTCTCCTGCTTTTCGCGGAGTATAGCAAATTAAGCTTAATTTTGATAATATATCATGGATTTCCGCAAAGTAACGCCTGCTTCTATACAATATTGACGAAATCGGTCGGGGTACCTGTTTTTTTTTTTTAAATTTTACTTGATGATGAATGATGATGAATTTTGATGAATTAAGTATACCTATTACCACGTACCGGCTACAAGGAAACTGGAAGGGTGCGAAAACGCGTTTCTCGACGTTTCTCTTGTACTCCACCCACCGGCAGCGAAGCAAATCGTTACGCTCCAAAGAGTAATGATTCGTGTATACGTAATCAAAAAGGCCTTTCTCGAACGCGGGCAAGGTCCTATAGTTGCGGCCGATTTCCTTTGCTATTTCTACAAGTATTAAAAAAGTTACAGTATACCGAAGTGCGCGATCAAGTACCGAAACACAGCAATTTTTGGCGGTAGAAATAAATATCGTGGCTCTGTAACAAAAACTCTACTGAATTTAGATGGCAGCCTAGAAATATAGAAAACTACGTTGGTAAACTATAAAATAAACCTCGTAGGTTTTCAAGCAAACCGAAGAAAGAAGCACACAACCAACTAAGCCAGGTTTCCCATTACTTTTGTCGCCAACTCATAAAATACTGATTTAGAACAGAGCCACATTTTAAAATTCTACCAACCGTACAGTACGATTCAAACGTAAATGCGCTCCTGAAGTTTGCGCTCGACGTTGCGCACCACACACATTTTGGGTGTCCGGTGTAGCGGGGTGTTAACAGCGCACGTCCGCTAACTTCACGCAGACGCATTTAAGTTTGAATCGTACAGTCAGTGGCGTGCATTGCATATATGCAAATAAGCAGTGCATACCCTACCCTCAGGGTCTTAAAGAACCTTCAGATAGGACCATTAAAGTTTTGTAATTAAAAAAACACTAAGTAAAAAATATATGAAAGCGCCATCTAGTAATGAGCGGCCAAACTTCTAGGTCAATTGTCGCTAGACAGGCGACAGCGCAACCAGCGCGCGCGAGGAGTAGGTATAGCTTATAAAATAAAATTTTCTACTTCGTATTTTAATTTTTAACCGTAAATGCTAAACATTATCTTTTAAAACACGTAAAAATACCTATATTATCATTTAAATCTCATGTTATCGATTGCAGGGTAAATCAATTATTATGAATCACTCGACATATGACGCCATCTACTGTTGCATAGAAATATCAAATAAAATAAGCACGCCCAAAGAAAGAATCGTTCTGCTAGATGTGTGCGTGCAAGTTAGTAGTGTGTGTCGTGTAATGTTATAATCGTGCGCTTGTACTTACAAGATTAGCATCGGTCTTGTGTGAACAGTTTCATTCATAAATTCTCTATGTATAGGTGTCTATAAGCACTGCTTACGGAAGTGGATAATCAATTACGTGTTTGATTTTTTTATGAAAAGTATTCCAGGAATTATTGGAAAGTGAGAAAGTTAACAATAATTATTGTTTATATTTATTGTTGACATATAAAAATAAAATAGCGTTCGTACCCTTACTTACAAAAAAATTAAAGACATATTTTGACTAAATTCGATTGCAATATTATCATTAGCATATTCAATCGCCATTATTGTTTACCTTCGAACAATGCTCTATGGCGTTGGTGATAAATAAAAGGTTAACGTGCATAAATACAGCAACTTATAAAAGTTTGAGTAGTGATAGTTTAATGTGTTAACGTTATTTTATAGTTTATTCATTCATTTTATAATGAAAGCATATTCGTGCGGTCTTTGTTTGGGTTCAGTGTGCCTGGAAAAAGTACTTAGAGAAAACTTTAATTTCTATCCCTTTATCGTAAAATTAGAAATCATTCGCAAAGGAAGGTGTGTACCAATGTTACAAATATCCACAAAAATAGGTGATAAAGTAAAACGTATGTGTAATAATAAATTTTACGAAAACTAGGTATTCTTGACTAAGCGGCTTTGTACACACCAATCGATTATTTTGCTTTCCTTTTGTTTTATTGTCCAATATACGTAAAGTTTGAAATGATAAAGGATATTGTGATATTAATAATTTTCATCAAGACGCTAAAAACATGTTGGAAAAAAATATTATCATCTTCAGTGTGCTTAGAAAATGCTGCCGAATGGTGTGTCATAATTTTGTGACGTAAATCAGGGTATGTACTTTTATTCAATTAGCAGTAGATAGACGATAGTATTAAATCAATCAAAAATATAACTTTCGTAAAGTAATTTGAATATAAACCGACATATCTAAAATATAAATTTTACTTTATGTTTGTGCTGAACACCTTGTGCATACCCTGGGTCCAAGGGCTATGCACGCCACTGCGTACAGTATGCTTGTTTTATGAAAATTAAACTTAATTTGCTATACTCCGAGAATCTGTATGGTGTAATTTATAATTTCTTCAATCCGTATACTCCACACCAAAATGTACCCTACATTGCCGAGGATCTGTTTGGTGTGGAGTATACGGATTGAAGAAATTATAAATTACACCATACAGATTCTCGGAGTACATATAGCAAATTAAGCTTAATTTTCATAATATATTATGGATTTCCGCAAAGTAACGCCTGCTTCTATCTAATAATCAACACTCACGCCGATTTTGGTGTAGTAGGTATTTATGTACGCCGTGATAGTGCAGTAGACGTAGCACGCACCTCAAACTTTTCTAAGTTATGTGCGTTTTAAGTAATTAAAATATAACTTGCTTCAACGGTGAAGGAAAACATCGTGAGGAAGCCTGCATGCCTGAGTGTTTTACATAATGTTCTCAAAGGTGTGTGGAGTCCACCAATCCGCACTGGGCCAGCGTGGTGGACTACGGCCCTAACCCCTTCTCATTTTGACCCTGTGCTCTGTAGAGACCCGGTAATGGGTCGATATGATGATAATGATTTATTTATTGAAGCGGTAAAGGCCTCGTGGTTAGGTAGACATTCGGCCTCCTTTAAAGGGGACTGAGTTCCCGGCGCGTACCTCGTAACTTTTCGGAGTTATGTGCGTTTTTAATTAAAGCATTTCGAATGTAACATGCTTTAACAGAGAAGGTAACATCGAGGGGTAACGTTTTTTTACTATTACGACGTCCTAAAGCTAGTGCGCTAGCGTAGCGTAGTTAGCTAGCGTTAACTACAAAACCAAGTTTCGAGATATGAGCGAAAAGGCGCGAAAATATAAAGAAACGATGCCATTTGACAACGAATAAACATTTACAAAACTTGAAAGTATGAAAATGTAGATGTAACAGAGCACTTTCGAATAACTGAACGGAAGTTTCTAGAGTAAATAATAACTAAAGCAGGAGATTCTTGTCTTATTAGTCTAGGATTTTTTCTGATAAAGGCTTGTATGTATATAACTCAAATATCGTTAGGTTACTCTTTAAGATGTTTTTGGCTTGGATCGCATTTAATTATTTTAACTTTTTACGAAATATTAAAAATAATTTAAAAGTCTAAACTAAAATGACTATTAAACTGTTTTCAAAGCTTTTACGTTCGAAAGGACATTCAAGAAACATCCCACTACAATTTAGCCCTTGACTGCAATCTCACCAGGTGGTAAGAGATGATGCAGTCTAAGATGGTAGCGGGCTAACCTGTTAGGGAGTATGGTAATCGTACCCCTAAGGTTTCTACGCGACATCGCAGCGTAACACTAAAACGCTTAAATTTTAAGGAATGAAATTGATACTCCAAAACTAATTAGTAGAATTGGTTTTGTTTGTCCAAAAAATATTATATCTAGGCGAAAATCCCCTCCATTTTATTTGCCCTTAGTCAGATCAAAATACGCTCTTAATAGTTATATTTATAGAGCTACTCAAAGCTATAATAATAATTTCTCGGATTTAGATTTATTTAATCTTACTCTTGCTCAGTTAAAAAAACATCTTTATTCTAAATTCTAACTTCTAACATTGTTCTACGTAAAAGTACTACTTATGTTTTCACATATCCACTTTGATGGATATTGTTAATAACGGTCTTCCCTTATTTACATTATCTGTGAATAATATGTGTTTTATACATATTCTAAAGTTTCATAATTAAGTTATAAGTTTGCTGTCAATTTTTTTTCGTTAGATTTATTAGCGGCTACTTAATTGGTGTATGTGTTATTTTCTTTGTACTAATTTTGAGTATTAAGTATACTGTTTGGGCCTTAATAAATAAAATTAAAAATTAACGGCACTCCTTTGTCGGTAGGGTGGTAACCAGACCAGAGAAAATTTAGAAATTATAAATTCCTAAATTGCCTCTGCTGGGAATCGAACCGGGACCTCCTACTTAAATTCACAGCGCTCCTACTTAAATTCCAGCCGCTGCGCCAGGGAGTTCGTCTAAAGCACCTGCATGCATGTTCTCCATAACGTTCTCAGAGGCGAGTGAAGTCCACCACTCGGCACTTGGCCAGCGTGGTGGACTATGGCTATAACCTTTCCCATTCTGAGAGGAGACGGACGGAACGGATTTATGTTATTTATGTATTTATGTAAGTATATTATTGTTGTCGCACTTCTGGTTGCCGCTGTTCCGAACGGAAACGGTGGCGCCACGTGACAACTATAGCGAAGTTTTACGAATGCCACCGAAGCGCCATCATGAAAAACAAGGATTTGAGATCAGAGGGTCGTGAGGTTAAATACTTTTTGCGGAACGGACGTCTGGCAGGCAAGAAATATGCTTGTCAGACGAAAAAGAGTGACAGAGCAGAATTATTGGACAAGCGAGGAATATGAGATAGACTTTCCAAAGAATGTAAAGGTTTTGTTCTAATGTAAGGTTTGGTGATAGTAAATGTAAATGCTTATACGATGATAACCCATGTGTACTCTTTTAGTATATTATTCATAAAAATGTTCATCAGCCATCTCAGAACCCATAACACAAGCTACGCTTACTTTGGGGCTAGATGGCCATGTGTTTATTGTCGTTGTATATTTATTTATTTATTTAAAATCACAAAACTACTGACTTGATGATGATGATACTTAAGCGCGTATGTAGCGGATTCCACGCGTTTGACGCAATACTATACAAATTACCTTCTGTGACACGAACGTCTGGTTTACCCCGTTTAATGTGTCGACATTCCGCATACAGTTTCATATCATCCTCGAAAGCTTTGCTCATTATTATAAACAATTAGCTACACTCAATTGCCTAATAGAAAATACACGAGATATGAGATTTAAACGAAACAATACATACAAAAACTGCTGTGAAAATTTGACATATAGCCTGCCTGTATGTCAAATCTGAATCATGAACATTTTTCAGTACTTTTTTTTATCGATTATGTATAGAAAAAGATTCATTAGAAGTACTTAATCGATAATTTTTTTAAATTTTTTACGCGTCGCCACCATATATGATGGAATATATATGTACGATACGAAGTTGAGTTGTCGCAATGTCATTTTAATTTGTTTTTTAATAAAAATGTAATTAACAGTCACTATTTTATGGCACAAATTTGTAATGCTTTATCTTTTCAGTACGCAATACTGTTTCACAATGCCAGGCGTCCCGTGACAGCTCACACATTTTTTAAATAGTTAGTAAAGTTAGTAAATCGGGCAACCGGCCGTAGCGTCGCCAACAGTTGTTGAGCAACCAAGCGGACACTAAATAAAGTACCCTAATAAAGATAACTAATAAAGATGTCCATGTGAGTTAAAGCATTAATTATAATTCGGCCGTCTGACCTAGGTTTATTAACAACACAATTGCAACAATCAACCAAATGTTTATTTCTCTGGTGACGCATCCAAGAGTCTTTCGACTTAAACCTCGCTTCCCATTTACTACAGGAGTAAGATTTAACGTCCTCGTGACGTTTTCTATGCCTTACTTGATCAGTGTGCTGAGTGTGAGATTTTTTATCTATTCGAACGCGTAAAAGTTAACTATGATTTGTATGGCGTCGAAAGAGCGCCACCTAGGGACCAGGAATCATAGTTAAATTTTACGCGATCGAATAGACGAAAAATCTCGCACTCAACACACAGTTTTAGTGAAAATCGCCTGTCGCATATAAAATTTCAACAATCAACCAAATGTTTATTTCTCTGGTGACGCATCCAAGAGTCTTTCGACTTGAACCTCGCCTCGCATTTACTAAACGAGTAAGACTTAACGTCCTCGCGACGTTTTTTATGCCTAACCTGACCAGTTTTGGTGAAAAACGCCATTCGACACTTGTCGCATATAAAATTTCAACAATCAACCAAATGTTTATTTCTCTGGTGACGCATCCAAGAGTCTTTCGACTTAAACCTCGCCTCGCATTTGCTACACGAGTAAGACTTAACGTCCTCGTGACGTTTTTTATGCCTCACTTGGTCTGTTTTAGTGAAAAACGTCATTCCACACTTGTCGCATATAAAATTACGTTCCCTCACGTGAACGGAACGTATGTGAATTCTCAAATTCTGCGGCGTTGTGAAGGTTTTATCGCATTGTGAACAGTTCGATATCGGCCGCTTTGCTCCATGCTCTTCTACTTTATGCACTTCGAGCATGTAAGAGTGCTGAAATGTCTTTCCGCAAACCACGCAGTATCGCTTGTAAGAACCTATGTTGTGTACAGTTTTCATATGCTTCAATTTCGCATAGTTTTTGCTAAACTTTTCGTTGCAAAGCGTGCATTTTTTTAATCTATGCTTGTGTTTGTAATCTCTATGGGTACGGAGGTTTAAACTGTTGTAGAATGACATACCGCACGTTTCGCATACGTGATTAGTCGAGTGTGTGTTCATATGTGTGGATAGAGGGACGAAAGCGTTGTAATTTTCTCCGCATATAACACATTTGAAGCCATCCTCTAGTCTGTAGGGGACAAACATGTGTTCTTGTGAGGAAAATTGGATTCCGTGCATTTCTATCAAATGACTCGTCAAGTTTGGCAATCCGCTGCATTTTTTTGAACACAATTTGCACTTTAAAGATGATATATCAGCATTTTGGTATACATTCCCTGGTAAGTTTATGTCGAATTCATCATTTTTTGCCTCCAAATGACTTTTGCAGTGTTCACGAAGGTCACATATTTTGATGTAAGCCAGTTTGCAAAAGTAACACTGGTATTTTGTTTTTAGCGATTTGAATAGGCATATGTTTGAATATTTTAATAGTTTAACCGAGTCTTCTCTGATCTCCTCCTTGATTTTGAAATGCTTCGGTTTGTCCGATGTTTCTGAATGGACATCTGGAAAGAACAAAAGTTGTCATAAACATCTGCGCGTTTAATGTCCGATTGGTAATATAAGTATCATACCTCAGAGAGAGCTTGTAACTCTGGAACGCTCGTAGCTTTAGTTTTAAGATGACGAATTAACTTATCGTTTATATATATATATATATATATATATATTTATTGTTTTTATATGTCATTTCATAACTGGACTTCCCTCAACTAAATAGGTACTGACAGAATACCAGCGTTGTGGGTACATTAGTATCCGGAGCATTAAGTTGAGTCAGAACCTTTTTATTGGCACGACACATCATAGACTTAAGCTATTAATAATTAAGTACAAAATTTTTAAGTTACTCCGTATGTAAGTCTGTTTGTGTTGTTCTGGTAAATAAACAAATTCTATTCTATTCTATTCTATCGCCATCAACTCACTTCTGCGTCATATTTTACATGTACCTAATGTACGCACCAAAATTGCCATCTTTGTGTCTATTTGAATAAAGAAATATTTCACTTTGACTTTGACTTTGAGAATAATGAAGAGCTTAGTTCCAACGCGCTGCTCTAATCAGGGTTGGCAGATTTAATTATAAAACCCCACATAATGTGCTGGAGAGCACGTTAATGGCCAAAATTCCCGTCCTGATATCATTGGTTAACATTGCTTATCCAACTAAGCGTCTAAGTTTGCAAGTCTGTTAACTCTTCGTAATTTATAGAATAGCAACATATTGTCAAAACCGACAATTAAAAAAAAAAAAAAAAACGACAATTTTAGACTCGGACGGTATTTGGTACGTTTACCTACCAAATGAATTTATTAACTTATTTTTTTCTTCAAGGTTGAAATTAGTTTTTTAGTGGTCGAGGGTAAATGAAACCATGTAAAAATTAAAAAATTAAATATTTTATTTCAGTTTTCATTCAAAGGTGCGTTTTCATTCTACACGAGTTAAAAAAAAAACAAGAAACAATATAAATATAAATACCTTGGCTTACCGCCATTTTCTTTTTCTTTCGAAAAAGCTTGCCTACCTAAAATCTCTGGCTGAATGAATCCTGAACCTACATGACTTTTCGTCTCATATTACGGGTAACGTTTGCTAAATTATTGATTACTACAGGTTTGAGGCATGGCTGTTTTGAAAAAAAAAAATTACACGACAGTTAATAAGCTGGACTCCCAAGTTACTCAAACTAATTTATCGCTATTGTGAGTAAAAAAAGGACAGTTGAACTAATATCCAACATTACATGTCAAGTTTTTATTCTTTACAATCAATGAATGAATGAATGAATATACTTTTATTGCACACCACAAAAAGTACATAAAGAAAAGTATAACAAAAGAACGTATACAATTTGTCCCTTACGACTTCGGCGTATAAATCACGGACGGATGGTACGGACTGCGGACTTTTAAAGGGGTATAATTCCGTCATACCTTATTTTGACCTTTGGCCATTTATGCATCGCACACATCGTAGGTTCTCAATAATTAATTTGTACCCTTTTTTGAAACATTTTTCATTGATGATCCGCTCCTATTGATCGTAGTGTGAGGTTATGAAGCCTTATAGCCTTCCTCGATATATGGACTATACAACTCACAAAGATTTTCCAATTCGAATCAGTAGTTCTCGACGATAGCGCGCTCAACCGCCAAACTCTTGCGTCATGCGTTTTTGCATTGCGTCGTAATGGTTAACCAGATCCATACTGACAGACAGATTCTAAGGTATTGCCAGCTTAAGCTGGCAATACTTTAGAATCGGATACACCCATCTGAACGCTGTAGACTTATGATCTACAAGCGTTTCTTTTCATATGCCTGCGCAAAGAATCCTTTGTAGCGAAAGCACTGTGGCAAAGAGAGCAAGAGAACTTTTTCTCACCCGTATGAGTTACCCTGTGTCTCAGTACATCCGATTTAGTGTAAAAAGCGTTGTGGCATACATCGCATTCGTGCTTCCTCTCTTTCTTATGCACATTTTTAACGTGATTGTTCAGCAAACTCCGCGTTATGAACTCCTTGAAACACAACGGACATTTGTGCTCGGGCCGAACCAATCCGTGCTTCTCAACCAAATGCTGCACCTTGAAGTTCTCTTGGAAGAACCGTTCGTGGCAATAAGGACACGGAAACCGCTGCTTCCGCACAAACTTCACGTCATGCTCGATTGTATCATGGTGTCTCTTCTCGGAACGACTTGGAAAGTTTAAATTGCATTCCTCACATCGGATTGTTTTGTGAGACCGCGTCTTATGCAAGTTCAAAAAGACTAAGTTGGCAAAACTGGTGCCGCAAACGTCGCAAATATGATTCTTGTAATGACGGTTTACGTGTATGCTTAATAGTCTGAAATTACTAAAAGTCTCCGCACACATTTGACACTGCAATCCTTCCGATTGTATTTTGTAGGCCACTAACAGATCCTGACCATCTCCCACTTTTATTTCGTGGATATTCTGTAGGTGCTGCCGTAATTCCTCGAGACTGGTTATCTGTTTATCACACATCTTGCATTTTAACAACGAAATCTCTACTTTAAGTAGCTTGTTCCGCTGATTTATAATTTTCTTTTCGATAGTTTGCAAGCTATGTTCTAACATGTGGTCTCTCAATGAGCTGATGTATATAAAAGGCTCTTTGCAGCAGAAGCAAGTGTATCTGCTCTTGTTCCATTGAAAGACAAACATTGTGGAGTTCTCTATGAGCTTTAAAGAGTTCTCGCGGAGAATGGGTCCTGCTCCACGCCTCTCTGTTATTTTCGACCAGTCTTTTTCAGTTTGACCTAGAAGTTACAGAAATTCTGTTAAAGATATCAATTTATACAAGTCTTTTAAAATTTTATGAAAACATTAGAAATTAGAGAATAGCGACTGCCCGGCTGTATGTGTGTTTATCACGAAAGCTTTCTCTATCGATTGAAGAAAGAATCACGATTTGGTCCAAAACATCTCGAAGAAATTCGAATGTGTGCATATAAACTTATGAAGAAACCGTAAATGGTGACCGATACCTCTCAATACCTCTTGTGATAAAGAAGGTCTATGACTCTGAAACGATTAATTATGCTGATAATAATAACAAAAATAGCAACTTATAGAAGTCCACTAAATATGAACAGAATTCTAAGTTGTAAATTTAACCAATTTCAGTTTTAAGCCGCTTATGTAAATAACTTACTACATCCGGAGCAGTACGGTTTTACTAAAGGTCGTAGAACTACGGATGCAGGCGCTAAACTTTTAAAACATGTGTACGATGCCTGGGAACGTTCGCAGAATGCCATTGGTGTTTTTTGTGATCTATGCAAAGCATTCGATTGTGTTGATCATAAAACCTTGCTTCTTAAACTAGCCCACTATGGTATCAAAAACGTTGCACTAAATTTGGTTGCCTCTTATCTCAGTGACAGAACCCAAAGGGTTTGCATAATAAGTCGCAGGGGTCGGCTAAGTCAATGGGTGTCCCACAGGGTTCAATTTTGGGTTCCTTCCTATTTTTGGTGTATATAAATGATCTACCACACCATGTCAGTGAGACCTGTGACATTGTACTGTTTGCAGATGATACACCTCTAATTTTTAAAACTGATAGAGGTAGAGATAACTCTGACGATGTAAGCCGTGCTATGTCGCATGTGTCGCACTGGTTTACTCTCAATAATTTAAAATGCAAAAAAAACGAAGTGTGTGGAATTTATTTTACCTAATGTAAAGAAAGTTAATAAAAATATAATAAAAAATTGAGAATCACTAAAAATGGAAGATTCCACAGTTTTTCTGAGCATGACCTTAGATTGCAAGCTTCAGTGGGGTACCCATATAGATACACTAGCAGGTAAACTAAGCTCGGCTGCCTACGCCGTCAGGTCACTGACGTAGAAACAGCAAGACTTGTTTACTTTGCGTACTTTCATAGTCTTACGGGATCTTGTTATGGGGTAAAGCAGCTGATATCGAAACTATATTTATATTGCAGAAAAGAGCTGTACGGTCAATATATAAACTTAAATCACGCGAATCCCTCCGTGAGAAGTTTAAAGAAATAGGCATACTTACTGTAGCTTCACAATATATTTATAACAATATAGTATTTGTAAGACAACATATTAGTCTTTATAAACAAAAAGTGGACATAAACAGTCGACTTACAAGAAATGGTCATAAATTAGTGTCATCTGCATATCGTCTGCGTAAGGTGCAGAAGTCATTTGTGGGATTGAGTATACGCTTTTATAATATGATTCCTAAGGTAATTTTGGACTTACCAATGCATAAGTTTAAAGAATGTGTTAAAAAACATTTATTACAGCGAGGTTATTATACAATTGATGAATTTCTTAATGACAAGGTTGCTTGGAAACATCCGGCTCCGCTTTCATCTCTCACAAGAAAGAAAAATGAATTTTGAGATGTAAAATGTAAATTGTTAATGTTGGAAAAGAGCAACTGCTGAGTTTCTTGCCGGCTTCTTCTCGGTAGAATCTGCCTTCCGAACCGGTGTAGAGTCACTACACACAGACAGACTTGACGTTTCAAAAGTGCTTATATTAGGCCTACTTGAAATAAATGAATTTTGAATTTTGTATTTTATGACCCCATCTTCGGCAAATCCCTCAATCCATCCATCAACACAACGATTGCTTTAGCGGCGTCATCATACAGACAGATACTTATACTTTAGGTCCGCATTTATCACTCTGTTCTTCTACATTTAATTGATACAAAATCCACGTGAGACTTGGTTTTTAAGTATACTGCCCTTACCTCGTTCACCGCAATTTTCTTGACAATTTTTCAGCTCTTCAGCAACTTCTTCTAGCAGATTATTTTTAAAACCTTCAACAGATTCTTGTCCATTAGATGTTTTGTGATATACAGGATCTAAAACAACTGTTTTTTCAGTGATATTATTGTAAACTTCAAATTGAAACATAGGAAGTTCAGTAATTTCAATCACACTGTCAACTTTATTTTATGTAACCAAAAACTAGTGACACTGTTTTCTATCAGTACTAGTGGTGCAGCTGTAAACATCCTTTTAAAGTGCAAGAATCTATGTAGTTCCTCACAGCAAAAAAAAGGATTTGTTATTTCTGATTAAATTGTTGTTCACTTTACACGATTAGAGAGATAGCAATGATGAACTACAAGAGTTGCGAGAAATAAGAGATTTTGGAGTAACTATTGACAGTAAAATTTCTTTTAAATCGCACATAAACAACATTCTTAAAAAAAGCCGGCTTCATTAAACGTAACTCAAATGGGTTCTCCAGAAATACAAAAATGGTTCTGTCTCGAGTTTTCAGATGTAATCTCGAATCCTTTAATTAACATCCATTCTCAGCGTGTTGAGAGTATACATCGTGCTTTTATTAGACATTATCATTCCATGCAACTTGTATATCACATAAGACAGCCTTACAGCCATAGACTGGCCGAGTATAAAATGTTATCTCTAAGCGACAGACGTAACGTCCTTGACATGTGTTTTTTGTATAAAATAATATACATTAAAATAAAGTGCGTAATTTACTTGAACGGATCTATCTTTCTGTCTCAAGTAGATATCCCCGTTATTGTACAATTCCGACACGAAAAACCTTTCATAAACCTTTCGCTAGGACGCATCTTGGAAAACAAGCCCTGATTTTTAGTTAGGATTCCTAACTCAGGAATAACAATTTTGGTTAAAAATCTATAATAGAAAAAATATAAGTAGACATAACTGAGTATTGTAGAGAACACTTAAAAGAAAAATATGATGTACCTACCTAATCGATGACTTCTAAAGTGCAATAAAAATTGCTAATTTCAACGTTGCATACTGAAATTGAATCATGGTCATTATCTTAAGAGGTTCATTTATACTACTGTAACAAAATACATGGGATTCACTGAAGCTTATCAGAATTGTTTATACCTACATAGTTTCATGGTACAGAATAATACTTATAAAATTAAATAAATAAATTAAAATAAAATAGATATAGCATTTGTTGACTTGAAAGAAGAAAAAAGAAGAAAGAGGTTTTAATGACATCGTCCGGAAGTTATTTTATAAAAGGAATTACAACCGGTCGAATGCAAAGAGCAATACTACGCAAAGAGATAAATAAAATCTGTTTGAATTAACCAATTTATTGTATTTTTGTAACAATTTTTCGACCAACCTAACAGGATATTTAAAAAACACAACTACTTAAATCCTATTTAATCAAGAATCACAGTTATAACTACATTTAAAAAAAGAATTTGTAAAGCAGATCAATATCATAAATGAATCAACATAAATATCTCATATGAGACGAAATAGGAAAACTTTGATGATTTTTCTTGTGCGATAGAATAGGACAGTTACTTAGTTCCTGTCCTTTTCTTACAGCAACGGCATATATTGTATCTTAGTTCGTAGTTTTACAGCATAAGCACATCTCAAACTACTGATTATGTTATCAAGGTCATCTTTACTTTATAAAGGATTACCAAGCTATGATTATTTTATATAAATAAAAAGCTACGTGTGGGTTGCCCTATGTATCTTATAGTCAATCCTATTCGTAAATCCAGTCCAACATATCGCACATGTAAACCTAAAATCCGGGCTATGTTTACTTTTCAAGTGATGTTTTAACGTCCTTTCGTATCTGTAGCACTTTTTGCACGCTGGGCACACGTAGTTCCTTTCTTGAGTATGTAACGGCATGTGCTTCCTCAAGTGACAACGCTCCGAAAATGTTTTCTTGCATATCTCACAGATAATATTCTGCGTGTGGTATTTTATCACGTGCATGCTTAGGGCATAGCGGGTTTTGAAGATCGAATTGCAAGTATCACAAGTGTAAGTGAAGGATATACCGTGGACTTCTTTCAAGTGCTTCACCTTCTCGTAATGGTGTTCGAATCTTACCAAACATTTGTGGCATTTGGACAATTTTGTCTTCCCCAACGTTCCGTGGATTTTGGCTGTGTGATATTTTAATTTTGAGATGCTTGGGAAGGTCATTTTGCATTTCTTACATGGATACGTTCCGTTCTTATGGCTCTCAATATGTGTCACCAATCGAGGGTAAGATAGGAATCCTTTGCCACAAGTGTCGCATACTGCATTGCTGTAATGAACACTGATATGGGTATTCAGTAGGAAGAAACTCTGAAAAGTGCTCGAGCAAATGTGGCAAGTGAAGCGTTCATTCATAGTTTCTAGGTTAAATGCAACCATGCCATTGCCTGCCATTGTGAATATCTTATCGTGAACATCCACTAAATGTGACTGAACACATTCCAAACTTGTAAAAGATTCGTGGCATAACCTACATTCTAAAATCGAGATGTCAACCTTAATTTTCTTTTTGCCTTTCTTTAAAATGTGCTTCAAAATCATATCATGTTCCGGCACTTCATGTTTTCTGGAATGGTCTAATAATGTTTGCAGTTCCGAGTACTTTTTTTCGCAGAAAAGACATTTAAATGAACTTGGGTATATAAGGTACGTAAACGGTGTGACGGTAGTGTATTCTAAGAGGAGAGCTGCATTTTTTCTTTCCGCCAAAGTCATGGACCACTTACTACTTGTAGGAAGTTCTGTAGATGACACTGTAATAGAATATTTTTTTTAATTAACACACTAAAACTATTGATAACTTTAAATTTAAATAAGATACAAGATAAGATGTCAATAAATTGATGTGGAATAGAATTTATTTATAATTGACAACCTAATCTTCAGTTGTTTCTTCTGATTGCAAGGAAACTATAATAACAAATGAATGATCATTTGCTAAAACTACTCTAATAAACGCAGTCTTTTTAAAATCTTTTTTTAAGAATCTTTTAACCACGAGGTTATGTAACAAAATGTAAATGAATATATTCGTCATACTGATTTATTTGTCTTCAATCTTCAACTTCATCAAACGTATGCCACTCCTTCACATGTTTCGAATAATCATTCTCATTATCAAAGCCTGTCATGCATTCTGAGCAGGTGAATTTAAAAACTGGTTCATGAGTTTTCATATGTTTCCGCAAGGTCATGCTATGCATGTAAGCATTCTTACATATCCGACACACAAAGTTCCTTTCTCCAGTGTGCCCACGCATATGTTGTTTCAATTTGGAATCTATGCTAAAGCATTTAGAACACAATTCGCATTTAAACTTCTCCGTGTGGTATCTAGTTGTGTGCTCGGTTAACGTTCGTCTCGAATTGAAGTTCGTCTTGCACATGTGACATTGAAAGCTGCTAAAAACTCCGTGTACTACCCTCATGTGTACCATTTTACCGTAATGCTCTTTAAACGTTTGTTGGCATAAATTGCATTTCTTCATTTTCACTTTCCCTTTTCCTTTGTGCACAACTTCGGAGTGATACTTCAATTGACTCTTTTTGACGAATACCTTATCGCATTGCTGACAGTTGTGTTTTGTATGCAAATGCTTCTCTCGATGCTTCAGCAACATATGCTGGTTGAGGAACGCAGCACCGCAATTCTCGCAAACAACCTTACCGAAATGAGAGTTCATGTGTGAATTTAGAAGTGAGAATGAAGGGAATTCTTTACTGCAAATATGACATACAAAATAATCGTTTTTAGCGACCATATTGTATTCCGTCATCCCGTTACTTGCTGGCCGAAATAGTTTGTGATGTTGGTGCGTCAAATGACTACGTACTGCATCGAGGTTTGGATACGCCTGATCACATAATCGACACACCAGATTTGATATATCAACTTGCAAAGTACGTTTACCTCTCGAAACGTATTTGTCTAAGATCAAATCTCGATTTAATATCTCGTGTTTGGATGTGTGATCTAATAAACTGGGCGCATCGGAGAAATATTTTTCACAGTAAAAACATTTAAAACTCCAGCCCATAAAGATGAACGGCTTCACTGTAGTGAATTGAATGAATGTTGCCGCGTTGTTCCTTTCAGCTACCGTCAGTTGCCATATACTCGTCGATCTACAGCCTGTGGAAGAAAGATTAAATTCAGATAGTCTTAACGATATAGCTAAGACATTGGCTACAGGGTGATAAGGTTGGTGTCATCATCACATCAACTCATTACCGGCCTACTACAGAGCACCGGTATCTTCCCACAATGAGAAGGCGTTAAGGCTGTAGTCCACCAAGCTGGCCTAGTGCGGATTGGTGGACTCCACATACCTTTAAGAACATAATGTGAAAATCTCAGGCATGCTGGTTTCCTCACGATGTTTTCCTTCACCGTTGAAGCAAGTGTTATTTTAATTCATTAAAACACACATAGCTCAGAAAAGTTAGAGGTGTTGGGATTCGAACTGGGCCCCCCGAATGGTAAGAACTGCCCAATGCGCTATCACGGCAGGGTTGGTAAGAAAAAATATTTGCTAGCTACGCAAATATTTTTTCTTGAAAATTTATACTCCTGAATCCTTTCAATAGATGGTGCTTTGGTGGGCCTGTCATTTGACTATAGGTAGGTTGTTTGATAATAATTCTTAACTATCAATTTGAGATGGTACGAAGTTCAACAGGTATTAATTTATGGGTAAATTCCAACTAGAAATTTAATCGTTTACCCACAGAAGATACCTTTCAAAGTTGTAATTTAATGATGAAACTAGAAGTGAGCAAATTATACTTTAATTTGCTCACTTCTAGTTTCCTAATTATAGTGACCTAAAGAGATCAAGGAAATCCCATAGGGAGGCATTTGTCTTTCTATGAAAGTAATTTCCTACGTATACCAATAGTGATAGTGACCTTACCCAATTCAAAAACTAAATCAACCCAAAATAGCACTGCAGCCAAATTTATAACCTTGAAATAAATGCAAAAAAAATACCCTTGAAAACCTTTAAAAGGAAGCTCTTATTGTGATTATGTTATAAACTATTTTATACCATCGCAGAATACCTTAGCTGTTAAGGGTATCATGAAATACCTGTCGTTAATGGTTAATTTCGACATCTTAGTAAAAAAATTATTTTTATTGAATTTATTTCACATTAAAACTTAGAATTGCAATGTAATAAATAATACAATGATTTAATATGACGCTATAAATGTGAGAACATTATTTTTATTTATTATTATTAATATAATTTAATGTTTACATTTTGGTATGTTTAAGTATCAGCAGAATATGTTGGAACTTTATATCCTAAACTCCATATTTGGCAAAGTAAATATAATTTAATTTCAGAAGCAATCAAGCAAAGCATTTCACTGCTAACGGTCCCAAATCTTTCAAAACGCGTAATATGGATATGGTTACATCGAACTGGGCACTTTACTGGCAAATAATATTGAATTTAATAATGGTTAAAGAAATTCTCAATTTGCTAAAAGGGCCCTAAACTTACTAATTCAAAAGCATATGACGCTTCGACAACAAAAAAATCGTCTCAACCGAATCTTACGTGAAAATAGCAAGAGCAAAAGCTGGTCATAATTTAAAGGGTGGGGAACAAATTTTTAAATGAAAGATTACGACAGAAAAGTCATACATTTATTATCGTTATGGAAATAAGAAAATTAAAATTAAGCATGCTTAAATTAAACAGATAGAGACCTGTATCACAGTTTTTCACTAATCCTAAGAGTTTTATTATTGATTGCTACATACAAGCACGTGCATCTTTAAAATGGAACGAATGAACTGTAGCTGCACTATTGCCTACATGAGTGCCTGGTGTTAGATTTTCCTATTCGAACGAAGTTAGCTAGGAATTGTATGGAATGGAATGTGAAAGGGTGCGATCTAGTGTAGATTTGTTTCCTAGTATTGTAACTAGATGGCGCTCAAATCCTAGTTACCTATCACGCGATCCAATAGCAATAATATCTCATACTTAGCACTCTGAACTAATTCTTAACCTAACTTGTTACCCCAGATCCAAAGTTCTTTACAATAGTCCTGAACTGCCACTGGGGATGCCATTGCTTAACATGCTTGTTATAATCGTTACGATTGTGAAACCCGTTCCCGCATTCAGCACACGTGTACTTCCAAACTGGTCCGTGTACTCTCATGTGCTCCCTTAACGTCCTCTCATGCATATACGCCTTGTGACATACCGTGCAATAGAAATTCCTCTCCCCTGTGTGTCCCCGCGAATGCATCTTCAACAAAGATTTCGTCCCAAAACATTTCCCACAAACTTTACACTGTATCGTCTGCGTGTGCTGTTTAGTCGTGTGCTCCGTCAAAGCCCGCCGAGTAGGGTACACAGCTTTACAAACTTGGCAATCAAAAGTAAAGGTGATCCCATGCGCCTCCTTCAAGTGCGTCATCTTTTTATAATGCTCCGAAAATCTCTCCAAGCAATGAGGACATTTCAATGGCTTACTCTTTTTAGAATTGGGTTCTTCGTGCTTCTTGAATAAATGATATCTCAATTTTAGTTTCGTGGGGAACACTTCCTGGCATCTGTCGCATTTGTGTACACCGTTCTGGTGCACTATGCGATGGTTGATCAAACGTTGGTGAGATATGAATCCAAGGCCACAAGTCTCGCATACTACGTTGAAATGGACGTTCATATGTCTGTTGAGGAGGAAGAATGAGTTGAAAGTCTTCCCACATTTGTGGCAGGAAAGAAGGCCTTTGGTCATGCTTAAATCGTAAGCCATCAAACCATTCCCCGCTGTATTAAACTCTTGACTGTGGAGAACGACTAAATGTTTTCTGATATCATCCAGGTCGGAAAACCTTTGATCACAAACCCTGCATTTTAGGACAGAAATATCAACTTTAATAACGCGTTTGCCTTTTCTCAAATACTGTTTTAGTAAAGTAGATCTGTCAGGCACTGGATGTAGGGCCGTATGCTGCAACACTGAATGGATTTCTGGGAAGATTTCAGAGCAGTAAAAGCATTTGAAATTCGCTTGCTGATAAAAGAATGGCTTGACTGTGGTATGCTCTAAGAATGTCGCGGCGTTTAACCGTTCATATATCGTCATTTGCCATATACTGGTGCGTGGCGTCGGTCGCTGTGTGCCCGGAAACACTGTAAACAAAAGTTATTTCTTTTACTCCTGCCTCCTAAACTCCACTCTCTACGAGTACATATCCGTGCAGAAACTACGTACACAATACTGACCTATGCAGTGCCTTCTGGTTCAGAAATTAATGAGGACGTGTTCACGAACCTATTATACTACTTAGTTAAGCTTTTATACAGAAAAATGTTTAGGTATGTCAAAATGGGAAAAAGATAGTGAGTTTTTAATTAATACAGGTAAAGTAGTTACGCTAGTCCATGTGAACGACTCAAATGTACGACCAACGAAGCATGATCCCCGCAGTCCAGACAGCACACGGAGCACACTTGGCCGATCTCGTGAGACTTCATATGCTCCTTTAAATTCTTCCTCCTTGCGTAAGCTTTCCCACAGACCTCGCACTTAAAATTCTTCTCTCCTGTATGTATCATCATGTGCCTTGATAAACAGTACTTTGAGAAGAACCTTGAATGGCAGATCCCACATTCTTGATTCCTCTCTTGCATGTGTACAGATCTTATGTGTATAAGTAGCTGATATTTCAAGTCGTACTCCCTTGCACAGGTTTCGCATTTAAACAGCCCCGAGGTTTGGTTATGGACAATTCGCAAGTGTTTCGTTCTTTGGTAATTCGAGTTAAATCTCTCGGGACAAATTGGGCAAGTCCTGGGACACTGTTTAAGATGCACTCCTCTCATATGCATTGTTCGTTTCGCCGAGTTACTGAATACCTTATCGCATACTTCGCAAGGAAAATTTCCCACTTTATGTGTTTGTAAATGTCGTCTAAGGAGATGTAAAGACACAAAAACCGCACCACAAGTTTCACAGCTATAGTTATTGAAGTGTTTGCTCATATGTATTATTAATAAACGGAGTTTAAGAAAAGTTTCATCGCATATCTGGCATTGGAAATCATCGTCTCGTAATTTGAAGGGAATCATGTTGTCCTTGAAATCAGGTTCGATCTTCTTATTATGACCTTTTAAGTGGCTCTTTAATGTGTGAAGATTGGGCGATATGCTTTGACAAATTCTGCATTGTAGCAAAGTTACATCTACTTTTAAAATTTTATCCCGTACCCTGTTGTTTAATTCATTTCTATAATCTTTTACACAATGATCCTTTAATGAGTGTTCTCTTAGATGAGATGTATCCAGAAACACTTTGGTACAGATGAAACATTTATATTTATTGCACGCATGGATAAAAGGATAAACGTAAGAAAATTCGAACAGAGTCAATGCGTTTTGTTTCCATATTTGATTTTCTAAATCTGAAGTCCTTCTTCTTGGGGATTTTCGTAAAGTTACGTTATTTATATTAACATTACAAGTCACTGCTTTAATGTTACATTTTTGACCTAATACCATCTCATCAAGGGCCAATGGTTCTTTTAAATACGAAACAGCGTTAATTTTTTCTATATTATGTTTCACTGATCCAGTTACATTACGTTTTTTGAACTTTTTTCGTTTCATCCCGCCTATATCGTTTAAAATCAAGTCTTGATTTGGTGTTTCCTTTTTATCTTCGTATTCACATATTAGATCTTCAATTTTAATGGGTTTCTTGAGTAGTTTGAGTTTGATCTCACTTCCATCATCATCCTTTATGACTATCGATGAATCAGTCTCTATGATGACGCCTAAAAAAGAATAATTAACTGTGTATTATGACTGCAATTACTGTAGTTGTTTTAGTAGTAATAATTATTGTGTTATCTAGTTTTGTATTCATAACTTGCACACAGAAAATGTAAAGTAAAATAAATCTATAAAATAATTTATACAATGGGGTTAATTAATCATAAAAATTTATAACAACTTTTAACATAAAAATTTTATTTATTCATTTAAAAATAGCTTCAGGTTACACTACAACTACATTAAATTACAACCACGTGCATAAATCTTGCACGTCAAATGTGTGAATAAAATTAATGTACATTCGAGTTATTATCAGAACATTATACACATAATTAGAGAGACCGCATAGATAAATAGAATTTAATTTAATATTAATTACACTACATTAGAAATGATAAGTACTACGTTTTCGTTAAATAATAATGAGGATCATTTTTGTGATTAATTAATTGTGATTATAGTTGTTCATATTGTTTTTGAAATTAAACTACATCGTGAAGACGCAAATGGTCTTTTAAATTCTTCCGTCGCAAGAAAGCCATCCCGCACAAATCGCATTTATGATTCTTTTCCCCCGTATGAATCACCATATGCCGTTTGAGTGTTTCCTTATTACAAAAACGCTGTAAACAAACTTTGCATTGATGATTCCTTTCCTGTAAATGAACAGATCTATTGTGACATATCAAATGGTATTTTAGATTGAAACCGCGACCACAGGTCTCACATTTATGGACCCTTGTGGACTGATTGTGAACATTTTGGAGATGAATAGTTCGTCTGTAGTTCGAATTGAACCTCTCTGGACAAATCGGACATCGTCGTGGATACTGTTTTAGATGCACGCCTCGAACATGTAAAGCCCTTTTATAGGTGGTGCTAAACACTTTGTTACATCTGTCGCATGGGAAATTCCCGGTCTCATGCACTTCTAGATGCTTCTTCAACAACCGCAATGTCATGAATCCTGATCCACAAATCTCACAGCTGTAATTACTGAAATGCACGCTCATGTGTATAACTAAAATCCGAACTTTTATAAACACTCCTTCACATATAACACACTTATATGCACCATCTTCTTCCTCTAATTTAAACGGTATCATATTGTCTTGTAAATCGGGGTCTATAGGTTTCTGGTGATCTTCTTTTAGATGATACTTAAGCTGTAATAAGTCTTTGGGCTTCACTGAGCATAGTTTGCATTCTAGCTCACCCACATCTACTTTGAGGACGTTTTCCCTTCTATTGTTAACTAAACGTTTCAGAGGTGCAAACGTATGGGTTTCATTCATATGTTGCCTTAAAAGTAATGTTTCTAAAAAAGGTTCAGCGCAAACGAAACATTTGAATTTGTTATTTCCATACACAAATGGATAAACTGTGGAGAATTCAAAAACCGTTAAAGCGTTCTGTCGATAATCTGAGTGCTTTTTGGCTGCTAAAACTTTCACGGTTCGTGGAACTTCCACAGGAGATGGATTCCTTTGAGTAATAGACACTGGCGATGGACTCCGCGATGGCGTATAATCTCTCATTGTAAGAGGAGATGGTGTGTTGATCCGGTCTTTTAGTCTTAACTTTCTGAAGGCAGTCACAGTTCCCAAAGGTTTACAAAGGCTCCGATCGTAGGCCACTTGAAATAGAGGAACTATTCGTTTAGCTGGCGTCGGTCTATCCGTCGGTAAAGAGTCCGTGCCTAAAAACAAAAACAAATGTTTGTACTTTTTCCCACTACGACGTACATGCAGAGAATTAGGTGTAACAGTTATGTGCATATTAGTCCCACCTCCATCTACTATAAGAAACTTGTATTTATAATTTCCGAGTCCCCATCGTGTAGGTGTTTATTAAATCTTATTAATTAATCATTATCAGTAATTTATTATTTCTAGTTAAAGAATCGGATACTATTTTATGTGGAGAAGTATAACTTATATACTTGCCAAGTATTAAAAGTGTTTATAAGTTTATTAATATACGACAGAATACGTTATTTATACGATATACTCAAGAAACAAGAGTTTCGAATTCATCGGTCTTAACTGACGGATGGTTGACTCTGACGTGGTGTTTCAATGTGCATTTCTGCACGAACGATCCTCCACATATTGTGCACACAAACCGCCTATCGTTCTGATGTATCCGCATATGTTCTCTCAACGTATACTTTCTAGCATATGCTTTAGCGCATATACTACATTTAAATTTTCGCTCTCCACCATGT
Source organism: Pararge aegeria (assembly GCF_905163445.1). Taxonomy (NCBI): domain Eukaryota; kingdom Metazoa; phylum Arthropoda; class Insecta; order Lepidoptera; family Nymphalidae; genus Pararge; species Pararge aegeria. Next base: position 6,869,408 of record NC_053205.1, read on the forward strand.
CTAACCATGTGATCTTTCAATTCTGTTTTGGAGTAAAATTTCCATTCACACACTTCACAAGCATGCCGTTTAATCTTCAAATGAACCGTTTGGACATGAAACCCTAATTTCCCACTAGTTGTAAAGACTCTGGGGCACACGGAACATTTAAATTCTTTCAATTTCATGCCGTGAATGTTTGATATGTGTTTGTTCCTTTGAAAGTAATTCCTGAACATATCTGGGCAATAAGGACATCTGTGTCGCTTCACTTTTTTATGGACAGATGCGTGGTGCTCGTTCTTTGCATTCATTGACCGAAAAACCTTATCACAGCCTTCGCAAGGGAATGTCCCAGTTTCGTGAGAAAACGCGTGAGTCCGCAAACGATCTGGTGTTATGAAACCTGTGCCGCACTGCTCACAAATAAAATTTTGATAATGCACGTTCATGTGATGATTAAGTGTCTTATACTCATCGAATTTCTCATCACAAATTACGCATGGGAAATCGTTTTTACTTATTTTAAATGGAAGTACACCATCTTCTATTTTGAGATCACCGCTAAAGTTATGCTTGTCTATCAAATGTTGCTTTAGATCCTCAAAGTTATTAGCTTCTTTGGCACACAGTTTGCAAGTCAAATCTGATATATCAACCTTAACTAATTCGTATTTTTTCAGCTTAGGTAAAGCTGCTTTTATTTGTGCTGACGTTTGCCTATCGTGCTCTAAATTGTGATGTCTTAAAAGCGCCGGATCAGTAAACTGTCTGTCGCAGTAAATGCATATAAACAAATTCTTCATCCATCTAAATGGACAAATCCCTGTGTTTTCTAGCAGTACGGCGACATTCCGCTTCTTGACTTTTGTAGACTCATTTAGCTTTCTTTCGTTTTCTGCGCATATATCCATTTTTAAAGTCTCTACGCCATTATCGTCCTCAATTTGACCTAAAATGACAAATACACGTTCATGAGCGTAAACTCCTTACAATGTACGTACATGCAATAATCACTTGACCGTGTGATTGATTTCATCTCCTAAACTCTTATCACCCATTTCTGGTTCTATCAGTGGCATCGATATATTTGACACTTTTATTTGGCAACCAATTTATGTACAACAATAATACGAAAAGATACAGCCCTACTAAGGAAAGATCTCCCGCAGCGTTTTTCTATTTGATAACGCTAATCTTAAAAAAATGCTAAATGTTTTTTTCAAGCCTTCAGCAATAGTGTCTGTCCAGAGAGCTTCTTACTTAATATAAACATAGTATCAACACATAGAAACGTTTCCTAAGCTTGTAGTAGTCATTAAAAAAATGCTTTTTTAATTGCGTATTTAGTGGTTATTTTAAGTCCATCAATGTCCAAACCATCAAGTTCAGCTAGATTGTGATTTTTAAGAAGTACTTATAAGAAAATAATAATTATAAGAATATCTTCGTGGCAGTGCACCAGTAAGAAATAAGAAAGTTAATAAAGGAGTTGGAGTTTATGATAATTTCACTTTCGAAGAAAATGTAATAAAAATACGAATAAAAAGTGAGTAGAACTTTTTGTCTCTTTAATGAAAATATTCGAAGGAATGTTGTACGTAGATTAAAAATTAATAAAATCACATTGCATAAATACATATAGGTATTTGGGTACCACTTCAAGCGCCAATTACAGGAATTAAATAACAAGGATTATTATACTAGATTCCATAATTCCAGGATCATTCGACTCTCAAAATACATCTGCCTTAACTTGTATCGGATGATGTACTCTCACATGCTGTTTCAAACTGCACTTCTGAATGAAAGACTGTCCACATACTGGACAAACGAATCTTCTATCATTATTATGGATCCTCATGTGTTCACGCAAAGTCTTTAGTCTGGCGTAGGATTTCTTGCACACGTCACACTGATATATTCTAGCACCTGCGTGCTTAATACTATGTTCTTGTAACTCGTAATTACTGAAGAACTTCATTCCGCAAACTGAGCAACTGTGGTTTCTCTCTTGCAAATGATGAGATCGTATATGGGCGGTGCGACGACTACAGAGGTCGAACACTTTTGGACACGACGGGCAAGGGAATAGCGCAGTTTTTTCCCCATGAACCGTATTCAGATGCTTCATTCTATATTTGTACGACGCAAACTTTTCATCACAAATCGGACATTTGTATCTCTTGTTTAAACGGTGGACCTTCGCTGTGTGAGCGTACAGACTAGCGTATGACGTCAGAGTCTCCCCGCAACGCTTGCAGGGGAAATCCCTGCGCTCGTGCGTACGGGAATGGTTCAACATCCGCTGCATAGTCACAAAAGCTTTGCCGCACGTTTCGCAAATAAAATGCTCGTAGTGGTCGTTCATGTGTTTGTGGAGGCTCAGGAACATTTCGTATCGCTTACCGCACATCTGGCAGCAGTGCTCGTCTCGGCTCAACTTGTACGGCAACACGGATTCTCCGTATGTGTCATCCAGCTCCTTCCCATGATCATTCAAATGAGCTTTCAACGTTGAATAATCGTTTATTTGTATTCCGCACAAGCGGCAAGTCGTCGTTGCAAAATCTATTTTCAGTGGCTCATATTTTTTGAGTTTGAACATTAAATCTACATGTGTTGCCCGCGTGTGCTCTCTTAGCTTTTCCGGTTCCAGAAACGTACTTTTACAAAAGAAACATAGGTAAGTGCCTTTCCTGTACTTAAATGGGCAGGCAGTGCTCGAGGTCATGATTATCTTTATATTCTTCCTAAATGCCGCTCGTCGGGCATTACCCTCTGCCCTTTGATCAATTTCTATAGGTTTCACAACACCCAGCAGAGCATTGTTCTCAGTAATTATTTCCGTTTCCTGTTTTATTTCAACGACTGCTGATTTCCTTCCTAAAAATAGAAAAACAACCGATATAGGGTCTCCTTGCAATTTCCAATCCATGTAACGAAATAACATATGTGTTTAAAATAGGGTAATATGGATAACTATACTTCATTTATAAGTCTTCTAAGTAAAGCTTTCTTGATTTTGTTTTAATCAGCCTATAACCATTAATTTCCTATGATATCCAGAAAAATATCTTGAAAGGAATAGTTCATTTTATTAACAGCGATCTTTACATATTAATAAAGAAGGCGGTATACAGGAAATAGAATAAGAGAATGCAATATTCCAAATATTTTTTTATTAAGGACATGTAAAGATACAGAATAAATTATTCGATCGATATCTTAGAAACTTCAGCATTAGGATGGTGCGTCTTCAAATGGCTTTTGAGGCTGCACTTTTGGATGAAAGAGTTATTACAATATTCGCACACAAATCTCCTGTCATTGTTATGTATTCTCATATGCTCTTTCAATGTCCTGGACCTCGCGTAGCTCTTCTTGCAAACACTGCATTGGAACTCCCGTAAGTCTGTATGTTTGATCATATGGCTTTTTAACTGGCCTGCCGTGACAAACTTGCTTGGACAACAGTCGCACTGGAACTGCTTATGCTTTATATGTACGTTTCTTATATGTTTAGTTCTTTGGTCAGATAGGGCGAAAACTGCTGGGCACAAATGACAGGGATATTCCACATTTTGGTTGTGAAACTCTTTTAGATGTCGCGACCGGTCCGAATAGCGCTTAAACGATAGATTGCAGTACGGGCATCTGTAACGATTGGCTGGAGCGTGTTTTGTGTTAATGTGATAGTTTCTCAAGACACGTGTCTCAAAAACCTCGTCGCATTTAGTACATTTATGAGCTTGTTCATTGGATTCGTGGGTAAGTTGATGCGCTTTTAATCTATGGGCAGCGGTGAAGGATTTTCCACAGTGGAAGCAAATGTTATTCGGATAGTGCTCGTTCATGTGACTGTTTAGCTTGGAAAATAGAGAGAAACGCTTCGAGCAATGAGCGCAAAGCATTTCTTTGTTTCGCAAAATGAACGGAGTCACTCCTATGTCCAAATCTTTGGCTATGGGCTGTTGGTGAATATTTAACAGATGGTCCTTTAGGTGGATCAAATCGTTCATTTTAGCGTAGCAAATAGCACATTTTAGATCAGTTACTTCTACTTTGACAGTGTCGTAAGGTCGAGCGTAGTGCATAGCATCTAATCGGTCAGGATGTTCTTGCGTATGATTGTAAACATCGTCGAAATGTCCGAATGTCCTTGGACAGTGGGAACAAGCGAACGCACCGCGTTTCCATCGGAAGGGGCATACATTAGAGTGCTCTATAATAATTGCGGCATTATGTCTATGATCGTTATACACCCTCCGTCGCCGTTTCCATACATATTTCTTGACCGTCCCTAAAAACAAAAAAGAAACGACTTTCAAAAGACTATTTTGATATGTAAAAACAAAAAATGCAAATTTATTGAGGAATTGAATATTTACCTATTCACTTGTGTGCTTGTATAGTCAAAAAGCTTACTTTTATCTCCAGTCATTTTATTAGAGAAGTTTAAATAATACGAAATCTATTTACGATTAATGTGTTTATTTCTAATATAAACTAAAATTCTTTCTTATATACAATATACTTTACATAAATTTCATCGTCATGTTTAGTGCTGATTGAGTCACCGAAAAATATGGGTTTTATTTTCTGTGATGTTTATAGAATTTTAAATACTTTAGTTCAGTTGAAGACATTTGTGACTAGAAAATGTACCCTATTTGACGGTAGATAAACTTGATTAATGAGAGAATTAAACATTTTGTTTAAAAAACAAATTAGACACCCATTTTCATACTAGTATTGTGAACACGCCTTAAGTGAGAATAGCGGCTTGCTCCAGTACCGAAAATAGCTGGACACAGATTACATTTATACTCTCGTTTCTGATCGTGTACCTTAGCAAGGTGTATTGACCGGGAGTGACAAGAATCCAAATACACGTCGCATATCGGACAACGATACCTTTTCTTTCGTCCATGGGTTAGAGCAACATGTCTATTCTTTAGTACTCGATTCTTAAAAACTAAATCACATTTGGGACACTTGAATTCGCCTGATTCGTGTTCCTTCTGGTGCGTACGTAGCTTGTGTTTCGCTGAATAGCCCTTCCCACATGCATGGCAAATGTAACTTTGGTAATGCACATTCATATGAGTCAGTAAATTCCAACAAGCTTCAAAAATGACATGACAAATAACGCATCTATACTCGGATCCGGTTAAGATGAAAGGTGTCACACCATCACCGGAATCTGCATTGAACTCTATTTCATGTGCCTCATGTAGGTGATCTTTAAGACCATTTAAATTATTAACGTTACTATTGCATAAGCGACACTTCAAATTTGTAACGTCCACTTTAAAAGGGATGGAGTTACGAGCGGTTGGTTTTTCAACAATATCTAGTTTATCATGAATTTTTGTATGGGATCGCACTTCGTTGAGATCTGCGCATAACTTGGGGCAGTAAGCGCACATAAACTTTCCACGCATCCACCTAAACGCAACAGCGTTTGAACATTCTAGAATTAGGGCAGCGTTAGCCTTTTCACCTATTATACGTGGTTTCTTTTTCCATTTAATCGCTATTGTTCTTCTATCCTCGTCATCCGGTCCTAGAAATAAAAAGATTGACAACTTTATAGCAGTTCCTTAATCGTTGGAGTAACTTGCTTCGGTGTGTTGGACATTCTCGTGTTTCATAACGTGCTTTTTTAGTTTGGCTTTGCTTAAAAAATACCGCGAGCAATTTGGACAGTCGTATCTCTTCTCTACAGGCTTATGAGTGATACGTACGTGTGCAGCACGCTTGCAGCTAGTCTCGAACAACTTGCCACAGGCGGAACACTCATAGTGTCTTTTCTGTTGATCATGCCCATCGACTAAGTGTTTTGCTCTCGCGTAATAGGTCGTGAAGACCTCAGGACATCTTGGGCAAGTATATCGAATACCTTTTTTGTGGGCTCTTAGTCTATGGCACATCCTAGCTGCCCTAGTTTCTAAAATTTCCCCACATTCACCGCAAGGAAAGCTACCAACCTCGTGCGATTGGACGTGAGTCCTAAAACGCGATTTAGAAGCGAAAGCTTTCCCGCATGCGTCGCAAACATAGTTTTGGTAGTGGGTGTTCATATGTTTATTTATTTTGGCAAAACTCGCGAAATATAATGGACAGTATTGACACTTAAATCTATCTGCTTCGAGTTTAAAAGGAAGAACGCCGTCTTTAAAATCAGCATGGAAAGGTTTCCCATGCTCTGAAATCAAGTGATTTTTTAAAACATCAATATTCTCCATAAAACTTTTACACAATCTACATTGCAAGCTTGTAACATCTACTTTGACCATATTATTTTCGGTTAGTTTTAAGAATATTCTTTTCGTTGGGATATCCTTTAAATGGAGAGAATGTACGTGATCACGCAAAAATAAAGGCTCTACAAATTTCAAATCACAATAGGAGCAGTAAAATGCGCTTTGAAACCAACGAAAGGCCCACGCTGTAGAACATTCGAGTATAGTCATCGCGTTTTTGCGCATCATTGTTTTGTCTATGCGTTTCTCTGATTCTTCGGGTAGTTCATTGTTGGCACGACGTCTCCGACGCATTTGTCTTGCGCAAACCACATCCTTTAACTTCCTAAAACGTTTAACTTCTACCACTACATCTCCCGAATTCGCATTTGCGGAACCTATAAACAAAACATTACTTTTGTTACTAGATTTCTAGACCATTACCCAAAACCCCAAGCCATGCATATTTCGATAGTTTTATAAAAATAATGTTTCGGGAAAATTTCAATAATTTTATTAAATAGTAAAATACAAACACATTATTATATAGTATTCATTCTAGCACTAGATTTTCTCCAAGCCAGTTAGCATGAAATCACTGATGTCTGGATGATTTATTCGGAAATGATCCACCAGCAATGCCTTCTGGCTAAACATTACACCGCACCATTTACAATTCAGATCCTCGTGCGTTTTCAAGTGCTTTCTCAACGCTCTGTTCCTTGGGAACGTCTTCCCGCAAAGCGTACAACAAAAATTTCTCTCCCCTGTATGCCGGACTATGTGCCTTTTCAACTCGTAGCCAGTTTTGAAGAACCATTTGCAGAATGGACAAGCAAAGTTACGTTGCTGGGGGAAATGTATGGATTTCACGTGAGTGGCACGTTTTCCGCTTGTTTTGAAAGATAGCTCGCAATGAGCACACTTATAAGCAACTTCTTTCTCTCTGTGTGCTTCGTTTAAATGATTCATTCTTTCGTAATAGCCACCGAATCTCATATTACATTGCGGGCATTCATATCGAGGTCCTTTAGCGTGGGCGTGACTTTTGTGGTAATCTCTTGCTGCTCTCATTGTAAAGACTCTTTTGCATTTATCACACGGAAAGGTCCCTGTTATATGAACTTCCGAATGCTTCCTCAGGCGAGGCGCTGTCATGTACCCTTTGCCGCAAGTCGCGCATATATAATGCTGGTAGTGAGTATTCATGTGTTCGTAGAGTTTTAAGAAGTTGTTGAATATCTCATGGCATATAACGCATCTCCAAGACTCTTTGTCCAAATAAAATGGCAGGACACCATCCGGATGTGAAGTATCAATCTCATAGCCATGTTCGGCGGCGTGGTGACGCATTTCATTCACTTCACCATATGGTAAATCACAAATTCTGCACGAGGCTTCAGTGATATCTACATTTATTAGAGTCATTTCTTTAAACTTGCTGTATATGTCTTTGATGCTGTGTTGGGTGGAGCACAGCCTGACATGGGTCCTCAATTTTGTGCAATCAGTAAAGTTTTCCTCGCAATATGCACATTTGAACCTGTTCCTTTTCCATCTAAATGGGCAAATAGACCAACATTCCAGTAATGCGCTTGCGTTTTTCTTGGTAACAAACCTCGATTCGGCCCTCGCGCTTCTTTGATACCGACGTTTTTCAATTTTAAACGTTTCACCTAAATGTAAATTTTCTGTGCTCTCAATTATAACAGAGTTCTCGTTTTCTGTTTGAGCGCGTACTCCTAAAAACAGAAAACTTTTGTCAATTCTTCCACTTATTTCATTCAAACAATTCGTGTCACCTTCCATCTTATTTGGAGTAGATTTTAGAACGCCTTATTTAACTTTTATAAAGTATGCATTTGATAGCTCTTATTCATAAAGGAATATTTTACGTACCTATACACTTTTTAATCTGTAACCCACAGAATTTAAAGTTCGTCCCGTAATCTGTGGTATAACCGTCACAATAACTTCTTGTGCTAGTCTATATTTCATCTCCTACATTAAAGATAAAAATGAAACCCATAAATAATTTAAATAGATTTATTAAATTATTTTATAGCTACATACTTAAAGTAGGTACTAAATAATGCATTTAAATTGTATGGAAATACCTTAATCTAAGAGGATACATAATTTTTATAGCATGTTTAATTTATTTATTTTCTAGATATTTACAGTTCTTGAAAATTATAGTGGTGTCATGTCATTATTTTTTAGTACAGTACGCTCGCAATAGCATTGTTTTCGGGTATAAAACAGTATAAAGTAAAAGAAGTATGGAACAAATCTGCCTTATTTTAACGCTCTTTTTCGTTAACATGGCTCTAAGCGAAACTTAAGAAAATCAATCAGTAGTACACAATTATTGAGTCCAAAACGAGCAAAGTTAATTTTACTGTTTGAAGTTACAGCGTTTCGATATTAGGGGGACCCTTCGAGCAAGGAAAAGCAAATATTTCTTCTACTCATGTTTTTTCTTAATAATAGTATCATTCGATGTTTTACGTAATGGATAGATATTTATGAGATCACGCTAAATACTTCTCGGCACGATAAATGATTGTAACTTTAAAAAGTACAATCCCAGCCGAGCAACAATTGCTTTTCTCACTACTTTTCTTCTGAAATACCCAAAAAGTTAAATTCAAAAACCAATAGTACTAATTTACGGAATCTTTACAACTTAAATTACGGGTCTGAACCTAGCGATAACTAGTTAACATAACCGTAAGACTAAGATGATCAAGTTAAAACAATCGAAGAATGTTTCTACAAAAAGCTACAGTGTTGCAAACCTATTAGGTTTGCAACACTGTAGCTTTTTGTAGAAACATAACGCACACGACATACCGAAATCATTAGTTAAACAGATGATTTCGGTATGTCGGGTGCGTATAATATTTTTGTCCAATATCGTCAGTGGCTGAAGAAAAAAAGTCTTTGAACAGTTTTTGTTGCGAGTGATGATTATGACTTCGAAACATTTTCGCTAACTATATGCCACATTACAAAGCTTAGTCACTCAGCGGTTACGAGAGTATAGTAATCCTTGGAGTATCTCTCGTGATCCAATGAGGGAGGATCAACACGGTACGATCACCGGTAATGAGGAGATCCGAAGTCAACTAGAGTTCCTGACATAAATCAACAAGTAATGAAGCGGAAGTGGCATTGGGCCGAAAACATAGTATTGGCAGTTGGGGACCCACAGTGGTAGGTAAGTCCCTCCGAAAGCCCTATGTTCAGCAATGGAAGTCCATCGAGTGATAAAATAACGATTAGAATTGAAATACAAAAAAGAGCTTTATTTGGTAAAAATACTATAAAACATTTAACAATTGCAGAATAATTCATATTTGCACATATTATATTTAGATCTACTGCGTTTGTTATCCTAATAACTGAACGTATTCAACCCATTCTGGGTTTGTGTATGTATGTAGTAACCAAATTCAATACTTTTTCTTTTTTTAATTTTTGGCTTCATAGTTTATTAATATTTGAAGATAGGACATCGAAATGTACGCACACAAGGGCTGCTAATCAAGATTAAAGGAACAAAATAAATCAATGATTGAAGGAATGAGTAACATCAAACGTGGAAATGTTTCTTCGCTATATGTTTATCGAGAGATAGTTTAGTTGCGAATCCCCTCGCGCAATGTTCGCACGAGAACGCAGAATCTGCCTCTTTCTTAGTACGGTGCACCTTCACATTGTGGTGATACTTTTGGGATCGCGACTTGAACATCATATGGCACGTAGTACACTCGTACATTTCCGCTCCAGGCCGTAAATTATGCACCTCGATTAGATGGCGCCTTCGTAACTCCCAAGATGCGAACCTTGGCAATGGCCGCTCTTTACAATACGCGCACAAGTAAGGCATGGGATGCTGGGTTTTCATATGTATATTCCTCTCCTCCAAAGTCTGAAACGTCGCTTTGCATCTACGGCAGTTGTGCTTATTATCGTGAGGTATCTTTGCGTGAGCCCTTAGCGCCGCTTCAGTGATAAAACCCTCGCCACAAGTGTCGCAAACGTACTTCTGAAAATGTTCAACGGTATGCTTGTTTAGGGATAAGAAATCGGAGAACTGACTTTTACATATGGCACAATGCCAACTCGATCCATCCTTCAGTTTGAAGGGCATAACCCCAGACAGCTCAACGTCATCGTCGATCGGTTGTTTATGGACGTTTTTTAAATGGGACAAAAGATCGTCCAGAGATTCTATGCCCATGAAGCAAAGTTTACATTTTAAATCGGTAAGATCCAATTTAAGGTATTCCTTACGTAGCTTTCTGCTGAACACAAGCTTGATGTCGAAATTCGCGTGACGGCATGCCATGTGTGCACGTAATCCACCAGGATCATTCGCTTGGACGCGACAAAGAGAACAGTTAAAGTTCTGGCCCCAAGTCCTAAACGGCCAGGCCGTGGAACATTGCAAGATGATTTCTGTGTTAAGCCTTTGCCTCAAAGCTAGACCGTATCGTGGTTTATACCCAGATTTGTCACACCGGAAACCACGCTCATGCTGTTTGAGTCCGTGGTAAGACAGGAAGGTGGCGCTACACTGATCGCAAGTAAATATTGTAGCATGACTTCTCAAATGTCCATTCATTTCTGAGAATCCTTCAAACTTTTTCTTGCAATACAAGCACATCCATTCGCCGGCATCGTTCTGTCGATAAGGCAACACACCAAAAGGTATTTCAAAGTTCACTGCTTTACCGTGATCGCGTAATAAATGAGTCATAAATATTTCTACACTGTCTACATCTTGCATACATAGGTTACATTTGAAGTTGCTTATATCAATTTTCAGGTCATCCACTACTTTGTAAAAAGCGCTATTGTGGTCGACCTTTGCATGTTTAGTTTTCATATGATCTCTCAATGTTTCAATATTCTCAAATTCTATATAGCAGTAAGAACAGAGGATTCTATTGAAACGGGTCTTAAACGGTATAGCCGTCGAATATTTGAGAACTAGTACAGCATTTTGTCGTAGAGGGTTCTGCTTAACGGACCTTTCGAATAACCTCATTTTTTGTTTTCTTTCTTTTTCTTTGAGTTCCTCGCTATCCTTTGTAGGTCCTAAAAAAGAAAGAAGCATATCATTATTGTTATTCCAATGCATCCTTTCTTACAAGTAGCGATTCTTGTTACGTCTTATCTAATATGCACACTCGAAGTCAATAATTACAAGCGTCATAGAAGAGTAGTTTTTTATTTTGGATCATTATTTAACCGTATCAGACATCGAAATGTTTTTTCGCAACATGCTTATCCAGAAACAATTGAGTGGTGAAAGCTTTCGGGCAACTGTGGCAGGGGTAATTTAGTTCCGTGTCCTTTTTTATCCTATGCGTCCTCGCCATGTGGTTGTATTTCCCTGACCTAGTTTTGAAAGTCTTTTGGCACGTTGTACATTCATATTTATCTGCGCCAGTTTTATAATTGTGCACTTCCATTAAATGTCTCTTCCTTAGTTCCCAGTTGGCGAATCGCGGTTTTTCTTTGCAGTACACACACATGTAAGGTGTGGACGTGTGTTGAGTTTTTACATGTACATTACGTTCTTCGAGCGTCGAGAACGTGGCTACACATCGACTACAGTTATACTTGTTCTCATGAGGTATCTTGGTGTGAGCAATCATAGCAGATTCTGTTATGAAACCCTCGCCGCAAGTATCGCAAACGTAGTTTTGGAAATGCTCTGAAGTGTGCTTTTTTAGTGAAATGAAATCTTTGAATTCGTTTGGACACATCGTACATTTCCATATTGAACCATCGTTCAGCCTGAACGGCAGAACACCTAACTGTGCATCACAATTTATGGGCTGTTGGTGGTCGTTCTTCAAATGGTACGTTAAGTTTTCGAAATTCTCAATCGGCATGAAGCATAATTTGCACTGGAGATCTGTAATGTCTATTTTGAGAAATTCTTTACCAAGCTTTTTATAAAATGCGGCCTGCACATCATAATTCTCGTGTCTTGATACCATATGGGCTCGTAGGTTACTTGGATCGCTGGATTGAACCCTACAGAATACGCAGTTGAAATTACTCTTCCAAGTCCTAAAGGGACAAGCCGTAGAACACTGAAGAATGATTTCAGCGTTAGTTCGTGGCCTCATCACTCTGCCGTTACGAGGTTTGTACGCAGTCCTAAAACATTTCACCTGTCGTCGATGATCCCGCAACGCGTGCTCGGAAATAAAAGTCGTACCGCATTTATCGCAACTGAAATTCATGAAATGCGTAGCTATATGTCGCTTAAACTGTGTAAACTCTAGATATGTCTTCTGACAGTACACGCACACCCAATGATCGATAGAGTTCTGTTTGTAAGGCAGAACGCCGAACCGTGCATTGTACCTAACCGGCTTATTATGCTCTCTGGACAAATGACCCATCAAAGTATCAACATCTTGTATATCCTGTTGGCATATGTTACATTTCAAATCAGTTATGTCCACTTTGATTAAATTATCCTTCGTTCTATAGAAAACGTTTTTGAAATCTGTATCGACATGGTCGGTTTTCATATGATAACGCAGATTGGCGAGTGTGTTATATTCATCGAGGCAGAAGGCGCATAGTATCTGACTAAATCGCGTCTTAAAGGGATAGGCGGTTGAATGTCTGAGTATAAGTTCAGCGTTACGCCGCTGTGGCGTCTGATATACGAGTATAATTTTCTTTTTCTCACTCTCATTCTCCCTACGCCCACGAATTTCCAATGTGCACCCTAAAAACAAAAAAGAAATTGGTCAATTTCAAAACCAATATGCACCAGCCTACAAGTTACAAATACCATTCAGGGCATTTCAATTAACGAGTAAAACGCTCTCGGAATCTTTTTCAACATTTATTTAAAATAACGCAAGCCAACAACTAAGAATAATAAAGTTAAAATCGTGTTTCAATTTTTAAATGTTATCTCTGGATGATGGGATTTCAAGTGGCCGGTGAGGCTGACTTTTTGAGCGAACTGCTTCTCGCAAACGATACAAACAAAACGTTTCATTTCACTATGGATCCACATGTGCTGTTGCAAATTTTTCCTTCTGGAAAACGTTTTCAAGCATACGTTGCATTGAAAAGGTTTCTCTCCCGTGTGGCCATATCTGTGTTCCTCCATTTGTTTCCTCGTACTGAACTTGAGTTCACAACACGGGCATTTGTAGCTATTGTCGCTGTGCATCAGGGTGTAGTGATTGTAGAAAGGTTTCCTGCAGTTGAAAGTTTGATCGCAGTCTGGACAACCGTACACCCGTTTTTCGCGCCCGTGCACCTCTGAGAGATGGTCCTGCCTCTTCTCCCAAGAAACAAATCGTTCCCCGCACGTGACACAACAGAACGGCCAGCAGGATTTAGATACTTTAATATGTTCTCTCTTCATTTCCAATGTCGGGAAGTCGGTCCAGCACTTTCTGCACACATTACTTCCGGCATGACTACACCGATTATGGTACTTCAACGCCTCATTCGTCAAATACATGCGTCCGCAGACGTCGCACGTGAACTTCTGATAGTGGGAGGTGGTATGTCTGCACAGTTTTATGAGCGATGCAAATTTCTTATCGCACAGAGCACAGGCCCATTTCTCGTTATTCAAACGGTATGGATGCATTCTGATTTCGCTATCTGTATTGATTTGGGAAACTCCGTGTGTGTCACGAATATGTGTGGCAATCTCCTCTAAATTAAGACATGGAGTGGAACATAGTCTACATTTGAGGTTTGATAGATCTACTTTCAAATATTCTTTCCCACCCCCGCAATGTGCAAATGCGGTGGAAACTGTGAACGTTTTGTGATACTCGTCCATATGGTTCCGATAAACACCCGGATCCGTGAACTCTTCGTGACAGTAGACGCAGAGCATATCTTTGCCGCGCACTCTGAAGGGATACACAGTTGAGTATTGCAACACAAGTTCCGCATTGCGTTTCGCCTTCTGTATGCTACTGACCGGTTCCGTGGCTAGAAAAGAAAAAAATCCCTTGTTGACTAATTTCTCCTGGAACGTATGTGATGGATTTTATATTAGTTTATGAAAAGTAACATAATGATGATAAAATGTAATTGCTTTGTTAGAGCCTGCTGATATATTGTTAAGTATAACGACATCGTAATGTGAGATTTAAGTATTAATTTTGTATTCAACATGGCCGTGTATTTAAACGATTTTAAGTCATAGATGTACCCAATGGTTATACTGGGTTTTAGCCTCACCAAAGATAAAAGAGGATTGTACAGCGCCCCGAAAAGTCATCAAGACTTAAGGGTGCCAAGAACTCCGAGAGAGACAGATGTTCTTCTTGTTTGTAAAAAAAAACTGCTCTGATACCAGATATACCCGTTATTTCTCGTCAAGTTATTTTTGAATGCGGAATAATTTAAAGACGATCAATAAAACTTTTCCATATATCAATAAATAAAACAATAACGCCGCAGGTCGGCACACCCTATTTGTTGACACAAAAACAGCTTTTATTGCTCTTGGAGTCAAAACAAGTAATACCCTGATCACGCAAATAATCCAAAATAGAATACTCAAGAATGAGGGTAACAGAAATGTATTACGAAAGGGCTTCCGAGAACGTAGGTCGAAAAAACACACCGAAACCCATGTATTTATCACCACGTAAATGTCGGGGCAATCAAGCTTCACGACAATACGGATTAATCGAATTTAGAAGACCATACATAGCCTTCAAGAATAGTGTGCTCTTTGTAGCAAAGCTACTAATGCAATTTTAAGAACGCAAGAAACTTTCCGAAACCCTGGATGTTAGGGTTTTGAAATTTGAACTCATTTATTTTTTTACTAAGAACCTGTTTTCCCTAAAACGTAAACCTAGTTTTTGTAGGTTTTTGTAGTTTCACATCCGATCATAATGTACAGTTAAATATTTTTTTGCTCGCGATAACATTTCAAGCAAAGATGGAGGCGGAAAGGTTTCTTTTAAGTGTGACTGAATCTGTGTCTTTCCATTTGTTTCTTTGAACTAAACTTGAGATCGCAACACGGGCATTTGTAGCTACTGTTGCTATGGACCAAAGTGTAGTGATTATAAAAGGGTTTCCGATTTTTGAAGGTTTGATTGCAATCCGGACATTCGTAAGACCTTCTTGTTTGCCCATGCACCTCGGTGAGATGCGCCTGTCTCCTCTCCCCAGAAACAAAGCGTTCCCCGCACGTGGTACAGCAAAACGGCCAGCAGGATTTTGAAATTTTAATATGCTCCTTTTTCATTTCCAGTGTAGGGAAATCAGACCAGCACTTTCTACACACATGGCGTCCAGTATGATTGCAGCGGGTATGGTATCTCAACGCCTCAATCGTCAAATACATACGTCCGCAAACGTCGCAAGTGTACTTTTGGTAATGGGAGGTCGTGTGCCTGCATAACTGGATAAGCGATGCAAATTTCTTATCGCATAGAGCGCATACCCATTTATCGCTATTCAAACGGTATGGATGCATTCCGATGTCACATTCTGTATCGAAATGAGAGACATCGTGTGTATCGCGAATATGTGCGGCGATCTCTTCCAATTTATCACAGGGGGTGTCGCATATTCTGCATCTAAGGTTAGTTAGATCTACTTTTAAATACTCTTTCCCGCTGCCGCAATGTGCAAATGCGGTGGAAACTGTGAACGTTTTGTGATACTCGCCCATATGATTCCGATAGACATTTGGATCTGTGAACTCTTCGTGACAGTAAACGCAGAGCATGTCTTTGCCGCGAATTCTGAAGGGATACACGGTCGAGTATTGCAACACAAGTTCCGCATTGCGTTTCGCCTTCTGTATGCTACTGACCGGTTCCGTGGCTAGAAAAGAAAAAAATCCCTTGTTGACTCAATACTCCTGGAACGCTTTTGAGAAGAAATCTTAGTTTTTGATAGTAATGGGTTAAATATGATGGATAAATAAGGTTCTTTTGCAGTCATGAAATAATATTTCAAAGTCCCCGAGTATTACTAGTCATAACTATTAAAGTTTGTTCATGGAGTCAGAACGTTGTCAGGAATAAATTGCTAAGATTATTATCTTCTAGCCACCAAATCTTCACACTGTATTGTTATGTTTTTTAGTTTTGTGAACTTTTTGTGGTATACAATAAAAGTGTATTCAGTAGTAAAATTTTTCATGTAAAAGAAGAAAATCAAAACATGATTCATAAATTATTGTCAAGTACCCACTTAATTTGGTACCTATTAAAAGAAAAAATGACATTTACGATTTCTTTAATTGGTGAGATTTTAATGTAAGTCTATAATATCGCTTATATTCTAGTATCGTGGTGGCAACGATGTTTTAAACCTACTATTTAAATGTATATTTTTAGTAACTTTGTCCTCTTATAAAATCTACATCACTATATAATATCAAACTGCGTGGCTATATCTTAATGCACAATAGCCCATAGATTAGTTAGAAATGAAGAATTTCGTCACATGATACTTTACAAAAAATACCGTCTATTTTCACTTTAAAATAATGATATAGAAAAGAGACTTAAAACATTAATCGAGAAAATGCATCGTTAAAGGCGTTTCGGGACAAAAGAAATAAATGCGGAAACAAATGACCGGATGCCACTGATTTCTGGATAATACATGTACTTTTAAAACTATCAGACGTAACCTTGAGTCAAGAAGAAGAGTTAAGAAATTTGGCCCAAAAGAATGTTTTTGCCAACACCTTAATACCATTCGATTAAGTACACTAGCAATCATAGTCGTTCTTAAAAAATCTAAACGCGAGAACGTTATAGTAAAATAGCACATATGCCCATATGCCCCATTGCATCAAAGTTTATATCGATCTGCTACTGTTTCTGGCAAACGTATGAAACATAAAAATCTGTGGTATAGAATTTGCGACTTTATTAAGTAAAGACATAGGTTTTTCAGACATAATATATAATGTTTCGATAAGGGAAGTTAGTTGCAAGCGTGTTATCTTATATTAAGCATTCTTATATAAAAAATCCGCAAGGCGTCGCAAACCAATACGCATACTTATCAGCGACTTATCGGCATATCCGTCACTTTGTTTCCGCCTTAAATAGTTAACCACAGTACGATTAACTAAAATGGATCAGAAGACACTATCTCAGGGTGATAAGACCTGAGATGGCACTTGAGGCTGACATTTTGAGCGAACTGCTTGTCGCAAACCGCGCAAATAAAACGTTTCGTTTCGGAATGGATCCATATGTGCTGTTGCAAATTTTTCCTCCTCGAGAACGTTTTCGAGCACACATTGCAATGGAAGGGTTTCTTGCCGGTGTGACTGAATCTGTGCTCCTCCATTTGCTTTTTCGTGCTGAATTTAAGGACGCAATACGTGCATTTGTAGCTGTTGTCGCTGTGGACAAGAGTGTAGTGATTGTAGAAGGGCCTGCGGGATTTGTAGATTTGATCGCAGTCTGGACACTCGTAGACCTTCTTCTCTTGCCCATGTACCTCGACAAGATGAGACTGTCTCCTTTCCCCCGAAACAAACCGTTCTCCGCATATGGTGCAACAAAAAGGCCAGCAGGCCACCGAAATTCTGACATGTTCCCTCTTCAACTCCAACGTCGGGAAGTCGGTCCAGCACTTCCTACACATATGAGTTCCGGAATGACTGCATCGAGTGTGATATTTCAAAGCCTCACTAGTCAAATATTTGCGCCCGCAGACATCGCAACCGAACTTCTGATAGTGGGAGGTCGTATGCCTGCAGAGTTGTGTAAGTGTTGCGAAATTCTTATCGCATAGCGCGCAAACCCATTTCTCGCTGAACAAACGATATGGATGCATCCTGATTTCGCAATCCATATTGATTTGGGAGACACCATGTACATCACGTATATGTGCGGCCATGTTTTCCAAAGTATCACACGGCGTGGAACAAACCCTGCATCTGAGGTTGGTTATATCTACTTTTAAATATTCTTTCGCTTTCACGCAATGCGCAAACGCAGCGTTAACTGTGAACGATTTGTGGCACTCGTCTATATGGTTCCGATAATCGTTTGGATCCGTGAACTCTTCCTGGCAGTAGACGCAGAGCATTTCTTTGCCGCGCACTCTGAAGGGATACGCGGTCGAGTATTGCAACACAATTTCTGCATTGCGTTTCGCCTTCTCTATGCTACTGACCGGTTCCGTGGCTAGAAAAGAAAAAAATCCGTTGTTGACTAAATACTCCTTGGAACGCATCTTATTCATACTGATAATTATAGTGATAGTAAAAAGATTTTTTTTTTATGGTTGGCACTTATACTATGGCAAGATGTTGTTAATTATTACGTAATCAATAATTTCATTCGTTTATGTCGGTATTTAAATTGGTGTTTGACAGAAGCAGGCGTTACGGTTTGCTATAGATATATCCCCAATAACAAGATAAATCTGTGTTGTTTAATATGCGACCCGCATTATTGCACTGCCCGGACCAATGGCAAGGCCAGCAGACTATTATCAGCAAAACCATTTCGCAACGGTGAGTGGTGACAGTGACTCACTGTCAACACTCACCATTCCTTGCTAAGCAACGTTCATTGAAGAAAAGCAAACAATACTCACTGTTGTTTGCTTTTCTTCAACTAATTTGGGCTCCGCATAGTTATTAATGAAGGGATGTAAAGGATGGAATTTATCAGGAGAATTCGCTTGGCAAATCGTTGCGCGAGCGTTTGACACGCGAAGCCATTTCGCGCGAACAAAATCTTTGTTTACGAACACTTTGTAATTCCCCTATTCGTACTCACAAAACTGTTTTGTTTTCGAAAAACCACTCTCGCAACGAATACTCCCGATAAGGACCGTCCGAAATTTAAGTTAGTGATAAGAACATATATTTTTGCATCAATGATTGATCACAATGATTTTAAACATTTTAACTTTTCTCCTGCTTGTGTGCATACATCTACTCATAAGCATAACTTTTGTTGTTCAAATCTATATAGCTTACACAGGCATTTTTACAGGTTTGAACTTTTCATTCGATAGCAAATCATACCTAACAATACGATCATTAAATCTGCAAAACACAATACTTAGAGTATATTAAAGTTTATTTCAATAGTTTTGTATTTCGGGATGATGTGCCTTCATGTGCGATTTGTAACTGACGCGCTGGTTAAACTGTTTATTGCACATGTTGCATTCGAAACGCTTGTAGTCGCTGTGTATCCACATGTGTTGCGCCAAATTAGCTTTACGCGGAAATGACTTAGAGCAGACGGTACAGTCGAATAGTTTTATTCCCGTATGTACAACTGTATGCTGCTCTAGGTGACGCTTCGTGCCGAACTTCCTGCCGCACCACGAACAAACGAAGTTCACTCCCGCGTGCATTGTAGCAAAATGGACTCTGTAGGAATTCCTCGATGTGAAAACTTGGTTGCACTCCGGGCACGAGTGAGTTCGAGTCGCTTGGCCGTGCACTGTTGTCAAATGCTTCTCCTTAGCCGACCATTTTATGAACCTTTGCGCGCATTGGACGCACTGGTAAGGCCAACATTTGGGCGAGTTCTCCGCATGCTCTCGCTTTGCCTCCAAGGAACTAAACGTCTGCTTGCACCTTCTGCAAATTCTCTCATCGGGTATATGAGTGAACCTCATATGCTGCTGGAGGGATCCGTTCGTAGTGTAGGACTTCCCGCACTCCGCACAGGTGAAGTTCTGATAGTGTGTTGACATATGCCGACTGAGTTGTCGGAGGCAAGGGAAATTCCTGTCGCAGATCCCGCACAAGAGCTTCTCGCCCTCGAATTTGAACGGCTGAATACCCAAATGAAAATCGAAATTGATTTTTCTGTCGTGGGCATCGTTCAAATGTTTCGCGGCGTCCTCGATTTTTGTGAACTTCCCTCCACACGTTCTACATCGGAGATCAGTGCAGTCAGTTTTGAGGTACCCTTCGTATGGACAGTGGGCGAAAGCTGTTTCCACTTTGAAGGTATCGTGCTCCGAGACCATATGCTGTCGGAACTTGGCGGAGTCGGCGTAAGACTCGCAGCAGTATACGCACATAAGTGACGTCTCTGGCAATCTGAAGGGGTAGGCGGTCGTATATGTCACCATGACTTCGGCATTGCGTCTGGCGAGGGATAACGGACGTATCGCGTCTAGAACAGACAGAAATGCCTTTGGTCAGTTTTCTGGTAAAGAACTCTTCAGCAATACGTCTACGTGCCAGTTTTTTAACATCCAATGCTCGATCTAGGCTGAAAACTTGATCGCAGCCCCTATATATTCCTTGTAAAAACATGTTGTGTTCACGAAGGATTCACTACCCAATAACCTAAATGTTAGTTTGGTGAAAAAGTAGGAACTTCCAGTGGGTTGAACTAAGTATATAGCTCGGCAACATAATAGTAATCGAGTATGCAACTGAGCTTTATTTGCTGAATAAGCTGACTAACATTCCGGAAAGTCGCTTTTTTTCTATTGTGAATTGCATTGTTTTTTTTCACGGCATGTATTTTAACAAATAGAGGGTATATATTATTAAAAATCATCCAATAGATTAAAAATTGTTTATTTTATCACTAAATAATAACTATTTTATCCTGCACAATCGTAAAAACTATGTAACGGAAACAATTTCATAGCATCGTAACATTTAACGAAATCTAAATTAATATCTTATCTATACAATGTCAGTGATCTATGTATAAGTAATTATCTATGGCCCTAGGACGTCTCCACACGCGGTGCAACAACGCATAAGGTTATCTTATATTTTAAGAATTTCTTATGGTGGATGGTTTCTTCATTGCGTTATGCTCATTTCGTTAAGCGACCACGCAAAAATATTTCATGTTCGAACAACAAAATTGCCTATCCACATTGCATCCACACTTGTACGGTTATGCCCAATATGCCAAATGAGTGCGATTTTTGCGAATCATGAAAGTACCGAATGTTATCGCTGCAAGTGATTTCATGAGTGATCCAAGTGTGGGCAGTTTATGCACATATTCGGTGTATTTGTCTCCTTTGATGTGTGCTAAAGAACCGATAAATAGACGGATACGCGTAATCGCCATTCGCATTATGCGTCGTATAAAGAAAATTTAGTATAAACCCTACACAGTTCGCCCTATGCGGGCAAATAAGCCAATAAAAATAAAACTAAACACAATTGTAACTGCCAATGATTGTTTTTACATAAGTTCAAAATACAAACCTAATGTCTATGATTTCCAATAAAATTCAAAATAATATTTGAGTTAAAACATAAAAATATACATTTACAGTCCGGGCGATGAAACAATGCATTCTAAACGATAAAATTTTGTAATTATTCAATCATTAAATTTAGCGCAAAATTTTAATATTTATTGTTATTTGAAATAATTATATGGGGGTATTCGTAAAATACGTGAGATGTTTAAGGGGTTTCATAAAATCTCACGACATCTCACCAGGAGGGGAGGGTGGGACAGAAAATTACAAAAAAACACTTCACGTTATTTATGGACGCCCCCTATACTAATTTATGATAATAATTAAAAATTATATATGTTATTATAACCATGCCATGTTTCTTATTTAATAGCAAAGTTTCAAATTATCATGAAAAAGGACAAGAAGTGAACAAGGACAAGTTATCTCAAAAGAGATTTCTTAAAGAAGCCCTCAAGTATTAATTATTAAAGTCAATATTGAAATAAGCGCTAAATTATGACATTTTGTGTAAGTTGATATATTTAAAAAAAAAATGATTCAAATCAAAAATAGTAAGATATAATATCGTAAATTCAACGCCACATCAAAGTTATATCTTGCATACGATAAGAACCAGTCAGGAACGCATTAATTTCAAAGGCCGAACAATAACAAAAAATAGTGATACAAGCCCCTAATATATTAACACACATTACTTTTAGAGTTTTTCTGGAGTTAATGAAACTTTCCAAAATCATGAGCTGGAGGGGCAAATGGCACTTTAGGGTGAAGGGAAAGCAAGAGAAGCGGCCAGCTGAGGTAGAGTTGGGAAGAGAACACATTTACATCAAACTCAGTTATACTTACAACTCTATAACTTTGAGTAGAGATCAGTAGGATCTTCTACCCAAAGTTGAAGATCATAATTAAGGTACTGATATAGGTAATTCCCCGTTGGAACCCCGGCGATATTGTGACGTAATGCCCGCACTGAGCAATTTCGATTTTTTTTTAGTAATCTGACAAGCCTTTTAAGAACGTATCTAGTCGCAATGATAGGATAGAGTTAGCAAAATTCTTCAGTACATTAAAATCTTTTTTTTCACACCTAGATAAGACGAACAGGAAAGGGGTTACGTTTTTGTGTTCGTCTTTTATCTATGGCGTTATGTGGCCGAGCATAGGATATCAAGGACATATTACAGTAATTTTGGGGGTTCAACTGTCGTAAAAAGAAAACAGGTTATAAACGCACAACTTTCTGCTTGGATGACACCACCATTTCCACCATTGAAATACGCAATATTCGGGCCACTTAGTATTGCGATAATCGCAATGTGATAATCATTCACGATTTCGCGATCGATTAATTAGTTTTAACCTACACTGTGCGACAGAATGACTTTAGCAAAGTAATGTTTGTTAATAGTATTAAAACGCCCGAACATGAGTACGTAGAAATTAACACAGTTTTTTTTCTTTTGTGCGATTTACCTAAAATTATTTCGGCAATAATAAATTGGTATTCGAATGATTACTTAGTGATTTCCGAATTAATCACCAATATCTGTCTAATTTGAATGACACCTATTGTCAAGATAGACACATCGTGCGTGTACCAATTCACTGTCAAATATGAACATAACAGATTTTAAAGAAAATATTTCTTCCGTTCAATATTGCTCCATGTGCTCCTAAAATTATTATGACTTATTAATTTATAGTAGATAATAAATGGTTATATTGGTTTATTTCATACCATGAACATAACGCATTCGGAGCACACGTACCATAGCCATTTTCAAGTTAAGTATTCAAGATAGAAGTTGTGATGAAACTAATAACTATTGGAAGACTTGTTATTTCGTTCTGTAAATGTCTTTATCGACATAAGACACACCAATAAAGTAACTGCGCAACAGATCCTATAAACATCAACATTCTTTCTACTGATCATTCTTCAAAACAGTGAGAACCATTTTGGCCTTATTATTCTGCATACCCTGAAAATCTGCCAAATCTGGATGGTAAGACTTCATATGCGTTTTCCAGCTGACCCTCTGATTAAATTGCTTATTGCATAATGTACAACTAAATCTCTTTAGCTCGCTGTGTATCCACATGTGTTGAACGAGATTCTTCTTCCTCGGAAAAGATTTCGAGCACACCGGACATGGGAACAATTTTTCCTTCGTATGAATCACTCTGTGGTTCTCTAAGTTTCGTTTCGTATCGAATTTGAGTCCGCAGCATGTGCAAATGAAGTTATCGTCTGTGTGCAAAATTTTAAAATGTACGCGATACTTTTTCCTATCGGGGAATACTTCGCCGCATTCCGGACAAACGTATGTCCTTTTCGGAGCGCCGTGCACCTCGGACAAGTGGGTCTGTTTTATTGTCCAACTTAAGAATCTCTCCCCGCAAATGTGGCACAAGTGCGACCAACACCTCTTCGAGGCGCTCAAGTGATCCCTTTTCTCCGTTAAAGAGTTAAAAGTCTTTTTGCACTTCCTACAAATTCTCTCCTGCCCCGTGTGGGAGTAAGCTATGTGATGTTTCAAGGTTGTAATCGTAGCGTAAGATTTACCGCAAGCCTCGCACGTGTATTTTAAGAAGTGGGATTGCGTGTGCCGACTCAACTGTCTGAGGCAGAGGGACTTCGCTTTACAGATAGCGCAGACTAACTTGTCCTTCCCTAGTTTGAACGGTTGCATGCCGAGTTCGAACGAGAGGTCGACCGGTTGTTCGTGTTTATGGTACAGATGTTGCGCTACGTCGTCCAGCGTTTCGAACGGTTCGGCGCACAGCCGACACTGTAGATCCGTACAGTCCACTTTGATGAAGCCCTCGTGACAGTGCACGAAAGCCATTCGCACATTGAACGTCTGGTGCTCTTCGTCCATGTGCTTTCTGTACATCAAGGGGTCATCGTAACTCTCGCCGCAGTACACACAAACCATGGAATCTTCTGGAAGCCTGAATGGGTACGCTGTGGTTAATTTCACGATATACTCCGCGTTGCGCCGCGCCATGTAATACGCATCACTTTTGTCTAGAACAAAAAGAAATGCCCTGGGTCATTCAGTTGTTCGTTTCCAAACCAAATTATTGTTACTCCGCAATTCCTCTTCCAGCGTACGTATTTCGGGGCGATAGTTTTTATTTTTTATTACTAAATGAGTTTTGATTAGTTGTGTTTGTTACGGATTCAGTTTATGTTTTATATTGGATTAGTTAATTATCCCTCATCTTGCTATCTTCCTTCTCTATGGCTTTCCTTTTGTAGCAATCATCTGGTTTTACTTTGTGAATATTAGAAAAACACGTACTAATATCAAGATAAAAACTATCTAGTATTTACCAAACGAGGAGACCACGATAAAACGATACAATTCCGTACCAGGTATAAAATATTATTAAGAAAATGAAAAGTACCTTACTATCAAAACTAAGATTAGAGAAAATATGAGTAGTAGTATGAGAATTGAAGAACACCAAATAGAACCTATAAAATAAGTTATAATTAGTTAATTGGCAAGAGTGTGATGATTCGAAAGAACTTATTTATAAATGAATAAAACCTACGTATTATTTTCAAGATTGGAAGCCAAAAAAGCTATAGATACGTTAATTTCCTATCTTTACACTTAAGTTTACTTTATTAATCCGTCCAAAAGATTCAGTATAATCTAGTGCTGTATCACAATCTTTTCTCTTCCGCGAATCATTAGGTCAAAAGTTAACCAACTCAGGGTGGTAGTGTTTCATGTGAGTCTTCCAGCTGACTCGCTGGTTGAACTGCCTGTTGCAGAGGTTGCATTCGAAACGCTTATACTCGCTGTGCACCCAACTGTGCTGCGATAGATTCTTCTTCCTCGAGAACGTTTTGGAGCAAACCGTACAAGGGAACGACTTCTCTTTCGTGTGTATGACCACATGCTCCGCGAGATTGCGTTTGGTGTCAAACTTGAGGTTACAAAAGGAGCATGCGAACGTGTCGTTCGTATGAGACAGTATGAAATGTGCTCTATAGTGGTGCCACTTGTCGAAAACTTTCCCGCAATCCGGGCAAGTGTGAGTCTTCGGGCTCTGGCCGTGGGCGTCTTTCATGTGGTCGCTCTTGATCCGTCTGGTCAGGAACCTCTGTCCGCATTGCGGGCAACAGAACGGCCAGCATTTGGGAGAGTCGACGACGTGCTTGCGACGCTCCTGCACCGACACAAAGTTCCTCTTGCACTTAATGCAGAGCTTGTAATCGCTGTGCACGTACTGTATATGGCGCTGCAGGTTCTCCTTGTTGATGTAGGACTTGCCGCAGGTCTCGCAAGTGTACTTGTGGTAGTGGCAACTCGTGTGCCGGCTCAGCTCGCGGATGCTCGGCAGTTTGATACCGCACAGCGCGCACACCCATTTCTCCGGGCCGAGCTTGAACATCTGCATGCCCACCTCGACGTCCAGGTTCACGTCTTTGCCGTGATCCTCGGCAATGTGTCGAGCGATCAGGGGTATGTTGTCGTACGGCTGGTCGCAGATCCTGCACGCCAGCTCGCTACAGTCCACTTTCAGGAACTCCGTGTAGTTATTCGGTGTGTGGGCGAACGCGGTATCCACGTTGAAGGTTTTGTGCTCCTCCTTCATGTGCTGCCGGTAATCGGCCGGGTCCTCGATTTGCTCGCAGCAGTACACGCATACCATGGTATTACTGGGTATCCTAAACGGATACATTGTCGTGCATTTCAAAACTACCTTAGCGTTGTGACGCGCCGTGATTAACCAATCCACAACTAGAACAAAGAGAAATAAAGCTCCATTCACTATATGTAACTTATCAGATGACTTAGTTTGTTTAAGGGCTGGGTGGCCTGTCAAATATTAGGTTTAGTATAGTATGATGCACAGGGTGGTCTTATCGAATCGGATACGAAGCGAATATATTAAAGAAAGACGAAGCTGTTTATAATCGGTTTTTAGAAGAAATAAAGCCATCTGTGATTTTTTAATACATTTTATTTTCAATGGTTTTTAGTCACGAAAGTTCCCCGTAGCACTCACTCAGTTCGTAAATAATGCGCCAGAATTCCATTTTAGCAGGAGTAGTATTAATCTAGCCGATAACGATGGCCATCGATCACAATGCGTCAACGACATATAGCTTATATTTTTACCTCATATTATTTCCACTTTATTTATCTTAAATCATAAAATTAATTAAACGTACATTTATGTTTAAAAGGTCGAAAAAATACATTTTGTGGTGTAAGCGACAAAATAATATTTGTGTTCATGATTTTAGTAACACTTACTTTAAATATTAATTCTAAACATAAAGACTTCAGCGAAGCTTCATAGAATTTCAGACGACATTACTCTTATTAGTAAACCAACATCAGATAACAAAAAGTAGAAATTACTTAAATCTTTTATGTGACCTTGAACCTAACCTTAAAATTATTTTTATGCTATTACTAGGCCTATCCATTTGTAATCAAGCGACAAAGTACACAGTTATCAAAAGTCAATATGGCGTTTAGAGACCGCAATAATGGTTTTTGATTACTTTTTTATATTTAGTTAACACAGCCAGACGAAATTATTGCTGCTAGAATCATTACTAGCCATAAGTGTTTCGTCTCAAAGAAACAAACTTACATAAAATTTTACTATTTATATAAACTGTAAAGCACGTTAGTAAATATTAGCAATGTGCAAATCTTGTTCGAACCGAATCTCGAATTGTATAATTATATTCTAAAACGCATTATGCGTTCAACGATGAGCTTATTTTGTTATAACCCTCGACAAGCAGTCTTGGGGTATAATTATTTTTACGCGCTGTAACTGACATGCGTGGATAAATGACGTTTATATCGGGAACGACAAATGAATTTCATGCCGCAATGTTTGCAAACCACACAGTCCTTCGAGTGCTTCAATTTGAAATGTTGGTAGTATGCGCTGCCTTTACTGAAGGTTATATTGCAGTCGGCACAGCGGTCTATGCGCTTGGTCTGACCGTGCTCCGTTTCCATGTGGCGTTTCCTGATCTTCCAATCGTGGAACCTCTCCGGACATTTTGAGCAGCAGTACGGCATGCAGGACTTCTCAGTTCTCCTGTGCTTCTCTTTGGCTTCCATGTTGGGGAAGACTTTGCCACATCTCCGACAGGAGACTTTGTACTCTTGGTGTTTGGAACGAACGTGGCGCAACAAGCCAGTCGTCGCAACGTAACTTTTGCCGCAAAAATGGCATACGTAGCTCAGGAAATGAGTTATTGTGTGGCGATTCAGGTGGAAGAGAGATGGGCAACTCTTTCCGCATACGACGCAATTGAAGACGTCTTTGCGTAGAACGTAAGGCATGACACCGAGTCTCGCGTTTAAGTCTATAGCTTGTCCGTGTATAATTTTCAGGTGGTCCGCGATAATTTCAAGGGTTTCGAACTGCTGCATGCATAGTCTGCAAGTCAGATTAGTGAGATCTGCTTTTATGAATTCTAGTTTGGGGAGGTTGTAGAACGCTACTTTCTCGTTGAACTGTTCATGTTCCACATCCATATGCTTCCTGAACATGTCAGGGTCCTCGTAGAGTTCCTGGCAGTAGACGCAGACTATGCACTTATCGTTCACCCGGAAGGGGTAGGCGGTCGTACATTTTATGATCGTACCGGCGTTTTCCCGCGCTGGGTCGGACCACTCCTCTAAAACAAAAAAAGGACCGCTATACCGACTACAGAGACATTCCATATTTTTGGTGTATTTTTGGTTTTGGATACATTCTTTGTATATTTCCAACGTGTTTGCGGCGATTTACATTAATCATTTTATATAAATTCTTTGAAAATAGAAGAAAATCAACGTTCTCCTTTCCCCTGATTAAAGACCCATTTTTTCAAAACTCAGCGCGAAGCTAGTTCCGGGACAAGACACGAGGAAAGATTTTAATACCGCCCTTAACTATTGACCCCGAGTACTTAAAAGCAAGGTTTAAGAGGACCGTATGTTTTATTTGACGCCAAGGACATTTGACAGCCACTCTATATCTAAGATGGCCGTAATAGTAGGTTTGTGTATATTCGACCTTGAGGATCTTAAATATACAACTCTATTTTTTGTTATAAATAATATCACGAATCGCGATATAAAAAAACGGATTGCAGTGCAATAAATAGTTTTAAAGTATTAAATATGCATTTATCTTGGCTGAAAATATTTATCGATGTAATTCAAAATCTAATGATACCAACTTATGCGCTATTTATTAGGGAAAATTACCAAGCGAAATTGTGGAATGGTGAATACAGTAAATTTCTCTTTGAAATAATCGGGCGAAACAATTTCGATTCGTAATTAATTGAAATATGACATATTATATTATTACAAAATTTTATGGACGAATATTATTTCTTTTTAATTGGAAAAATCAAATTTAACTACTCAAGAGATTAAATTTGACAATCCACTGGTTTATTTTACGCTTCTTCAAATAACATTAAAACTTATGTACAAAATAGATAAACTCAATTCGTCCACCAAATTTATAATTAAAGCATAGACACAGCTCGCAAAATGTAATTTATGAAATCACAGAACATAAGTAAAGTAAAGCAATGTTATTCGAATACACAATGTCTTACTTGTAGACATGAGGTAATTTTAATGTTTATTAGACAAATTGATCTGATCCTACATTTTTAATAATGGGTATATGGGGAAATTAAAAAAAACCATTTTCAAACATTCACTAGTTTATTATTGTAATCAAATACAAATGACATTCATAAAGAAAATACCGCGTTTTTTTTCTACTTCTCTATGAGACAATAAGAAAGAATTCACTCTAAAAACAAACGATTCGACTTTATTGCACTTAAAAATCCACAATGTAATAACTCTTTTACATTCTTCTTGTAAATTAGAACAATTAACAGTTTCGAAAATGATCTCTTTTTCACTTGTATACACTCCTCCGCGTATTCCATCTCATCATTTAGGATCCAGATTTTTTGTTGTTCGTCTTTATTTCTTAGTTTAATCCAACTTAGTTTTTGTTTTTTTTTATTTGTATCAATATATATTGTAATCAATTCATCTATGATAATCGTCGTCTCCTATTAACGTCCAGTGGTCCATCTCTTGATTTTAACACAACTCGCTTTTGTTTGGTATTTCAACCGGCGACCGTTTAGTTATTCCTCCAAATTCTTTAAGCCCATGTTAGCTTACAATTGCATCTCAATTTCCGATTTCACTTCCAAAATCTTTTATTGGAGAAGGATTTTTCAATGTTTCTGTTGAACCCTCGTTCATATATGAACCATCAGTTCAATCCGATAGTTGTATGCGTAACGCCCACCCGTACAAAAGTTTAATCTGTATGGTATACCATTGTGTTGTGTGTTTAGATGGCTCATCGATTCTGCCTTCTTTTTATGTCCGATCATTCCGTATCACGAATATATTAACAAGTAAGTTAGTTTCACTTGGGTCGAATTTAAAAAGATCAAAAGTCAATATATTTTTTAATTTTAGATCATATTTCATAACCCTGTGTTGCCTATATAGTGTACCAATGTATGTAGTATCGATAATATTTGTCTTCTTTTATGTTCTATCATTTTTAATAATTAAAAAGGTCAAAGATCTTATTTTAATTTCAGATCAAATTCCAAAACCCTATGGACGACAAAGTTGCCTAGATGGTGTACCAATGTCTTTTGATGGTTCATCGATAATATTTGTCTTCCTTTTTTGATATATAATTTCTCATAATTTAAAAAGATCAAACGTTAATATCTTTTTTTAGTTTCAGATCATATTCCAAAACCCTGTGCATGACAAAGTTACCTAGACAGAGTAACAATGTCTTTAGATAGTTTAACGTTAATATATGTCTCCTTTTTTTGTTCTATAATTTTTAATAATTAAAAAGGTCAAAGATATTTTTTTAATTTCAGATCAAATTCCAAAACCCTGTGCACGACAAAGTTACCTGGATAGAGTAACAATGTCTTTAAATGGTATAACGTTAATGTTTGTCTCCTTTTTTGTTCTATAATTTCTAATAATTAAAAAAGGTCAAACGTTAATATATTTTTTTAGTATCAGATCACATTCCAAAACTCTGTGCACGACAAATTTTACCTGGATAGTGAACAATGTCTTTAGATGGTACGTCGATAATATTTGTCTTCCTTTTTTGATATTTAATTTCTCATAATTCAAAAAGATCAAACGTTAAAATCTTTTTTTAATTTCAGATCATATTCCAAAACCCTGTGCACGATAAGTTGCCAAGATGGTGTACCAATGTCTTTTGATGGTTCATCGATAATATTTGTCGTCTTTTTTGATACATAATTTCTCATAATTCAAAAAGATCAAACGTTAAAATCTTTTAATTTCAGATCATATTCCAAAACCCTGTGCACGACAAAGTTGCCAATAATTTCTCATAATTCAAAAAGATCAAACGTTAAAATCTTTTTTTAATTTCAGATCATTTTCCAAAACCCTGTGCACGACAAAGTTGCCTAGATGGTGTAACCAATGTCTTTAAATGTCAATGATGATTCTGATGATGATTTCTTCTTTTTTTGTTCTATGATTTCTCATCATCACAACTATTCACTCGTTCCTCTTCATCATTATAAAATCAATACCATCTCACTATACGCCATCGGTCTACCGGAACCTTGTTCAGGCCCTAGTCCACCACAGTGGCTGTCAGGATTGGACTTCACACATCCTTGAAAACACTACAGATAGTATAGGCATATTGTACATACTCCCGATGTTTATTTCCACTGTTTAAAGCGCACATAACTCCGAAAACTTAAAAGATGTCTTACCCATTAAGTTAAAAACGATCGAGCCATGAATATCTCAAGACCTATTTTTACGTAATTTTTCGAAAATTTCATTAGTTCATCCTAAACTTAACCTAAACTTTGCGAAAGAGAATAAAACTTTAAAAATGTTAGGTCCAAGCAGACACTAGTAAGATTTTTTTTTTTTTAATGGGGTGATATATATATATTTTAATACTCCTTAAATGATAATAAAAAAACACTTACAACGTTTGCGCTGAGACGTGTCCATGCTTAAAACTATACCAAAACATGCATTTCATCAAAGTGTTGTTAGCTTTTGTGCTGTGCCACAGTTTAAAAAGTTTCTTATTGTTTGCAAATAGATTGGATTTAAAGATCGTTAGGATATTGTTGTTTTTTTAATGTCATGCGAAATCGTTAAGTTGATGATATGTGACAATGAAAACTAAGGTTGAGAAGACGAAAATATTCACTGCTGATTTTTTTTACCTTTTCCTATATTTTTGAAAACTCAAGGCTTTTAGTAATTTAGATTTTAGTCGGCCATTAATCACAACAACCCATTACCGGCCGGTTTTTTATTTTTTTCTACGCGTCGTCATATTATACAACGTGTCACTGAATTACAAAATAATGTTGAAGGGTGCGTAAGTATATTTCATAAGGAATCACCAATCATAAGAAACATCAAACAAGAAAATAAAAAAAAAACATATTTATTTTTCTATACAAACGAATTCAAAACTTTCTATGACAACCCTATTGAAGATAAAAGACCGACACGCGCGTAGTACCTACGCTACACGACGACAAATGACAGATGACAAATGATTTTAATTTTGCATGTGATGTTAGGGCTGTATCTGTGAAAACTATGGCAGTGGTTTACTAAAAAACTATTACGTTTTCGGTTTCACAGATAAGTCATAAAGTATCTTTATAGCCTTTTACTGTTTCGGTTTTCATTTACACGTTGTGTAAGAATTTGTTTTAACAAGCAATTATTTTATTTAAAGACCCGAAGTAAAGGCCCTTAAATGTTGTTTCTTATTTATTCACAGGTTAGTGAATATAATGTTTAACCTATTTTATTATTATTATTTATCATAAATTCAAATAAACACATAACTAAGAACCTACAGAATCCTAATTCAGCAATTACTGTATGCAGTGCATTGTGTCCAAAAATAGTGAAAACAGCCAGCTCACAAATTTTTTCTCATTTTTCCATTTCATGAAATAATAACTTTCAACTGATAAATGGTAGGAAGTGACTATCCGTTTGTAAGAGAAGCCATTCTAAAGTGGAGTGGTTTTTGATGCTTCATTATTAGTCGTGTACACGGTTTCTGTATGTTCTTAGATCTTTGCAAATAAATATCTTAGTCAACTTCTTCAAGTTTTGTGTGTGTGAATGTGCGTGTGTGTGTGTGTGTAGAAAGCCAACAGCAGAAAAACTAACAATTTATCGTCGACAAAGAGTATTGCTGTGAATTATATTAAAATACATTGTTCAATATTTTTTTACTTTTGAGACGGTGATAACAAAAAAATGGCCACTCTCTTTTATAATTTTTAGTTACCTAAACAATAAATATTCAACATTTAAAATAATTAGGGGTACCTTTATATATATATATAAATACATATTGTTTTAATTTCATCCAAAATATTAATAAATAACTGAGAATTCAAATTTTTGTTTGGGATAAAATTGTCATTTTTTTGTCAGTCATGAAAATTTTACTTCATCGAGTACATAACCTAATTAAGTCAGGAACATGGTGAATATACATTTTTTTCACTACGAAGCACTTTAGATCTGATATAAATTAATAGTTTCTGAACCTCACATTGGATAAGCGTCGTAAGTGCTGTAAAGTGTATTAATTTCAATAATCTATAAAGGGCTCTACCACCCTTAATTAAAAACAAAATATATTAATTTTTCCCGAAATCACACCAAAAAAACCACACCTAAAAACTGGATTGGTGGTTTTCTGGATTAAAAAAAAATTCACAGCAACACCTTTACCGACGTAGATATATTAAGGGCTAGATGCCTACCTTTTTTCTTCTTCGGCTCCGGTTTCTCCTTGCTCGAGCTGGCGATCTGCTTGGTTTTCGCCTTTTTGGACGGCTGCGACTTAATTTTCGACGAGGATTTCCTCTTCTCAGTTATTTTCGCGTTGTCGAGTAAATCGAGCACATCGACTTCCTCCTTTTTGGGTATTTTACTCGCTAGTTTAGTCAATGGCTGGTCGTCAACTGGAATGGAAACTATGCATTAGTTACATGCTACATCATAAAAAGCTCATAACAGAACACTGAACGACTAAATGCCCCTCCCAGCGGAAGGGTTTTGCAAATAATCACCACGCTGGGCAGACGGGTTGATCGCCAGCGGAGACAAGTTGGGAATATATTTGATAATTTAATTTATCTCCATATAAATATAACAAAATTTAAAAAGAAAATGGACTGTAACAATATTAATATTGGAAGCAGAAATAAACTCGTTGTGCAGTTTACTAGGCTACACAAAATTGCAAATTCATTTAAGGGCAATTGTATATTATTTCATAACAAATTACTGAGACGTCTCTCAAGAAGTTCAAAGTTTATATGAAAGGTAAGCTTACAGAAAAATCCTATTATAATATTAAGGATTACTTAAACGATAAAAAAGGGTGTGAATTGCTCTAGCTTCGTAGCTTAATATAAACTTGCTGACCCATTCAATTTCGTTGCACCAAATCGGTTATTACCGGAAAACACAAATAAAATGACATTTTCTAAAAATGAATCCTAGTTAGATCGATTTATCGCCCCCGAAACCCCCTGTATACTAAATTTCATGAAAATCGTTGGAGCCGATTCCGAGATTCCAATTATATATATATATACTAGCTGTTGCCCGCGACTTCGTCTGCGTTAGATTTTGTTTTTAAAGTATTCAGTATCGCTAAGCCTTAAATGAGTATAGTAGTATATATATATAACATGTGACTGTCAATTAATTATAGACAAATAATTTGCAATAAAATAAAATTGCGACTATAATTAAAGATCTAAGCTATCCTATCTCTTAAGTTGGACCAGACTGCTCACGGTGTGCCAATTTAATTTAAAATCGGTTAAGTAGTTTAGGAGTCCATCGCGGACAAACATCGTGACAGGAGATTTATATATATTAAGATAAGAATTGCTCGTTCAAAGATATAAGATTTACTGTGAGACGGTGATAACAAAAAAAATGTACTGTGGCTTTAGGTTTAAGTTGGCGAACAAAGTTATCACCGTACCCTTACAATTATGGTAAACATATATGTATGAACGCTGCATAAATGCCTGTGACAGGCCTACATGAATAAAGAAATTTTGAATTTGAATTTTATAATTTTCGAATTATTCTCTGGTCTGATGTTGAAGATACTAGGCTACGGTCCAAAATAGCCACATAATTAAGAATATACAGAGACCGCATCATCGTCATCGTCGCTTCATACCATTTAGCAGTTGACAGTAACTCTTTTACGGGAAAATGCCAAAAACTTTGTGAGCTAGCAACATTCCGCGGGCGTAAAATGAGACGTGTGCGGAGCGTTTTCACTGTTTTTGGACACAATTCACTGCATACAATAATTGCTGAATGAGGATTCTGTATGTTTTTAATTATGTGTGTCTAGTAATGCTACATCATTTCGCGTAGAAACATATTAGTAGTATTGGTTTAACCAAACTACCATACGCACTAACTACCCGCCACCCAGTGGCGTGCATATAGGGTATGCACAGGGTATAACATGAAGAAAATCACCAGTACGAGTTATAAAAAACTTATGTATAGTAGACTAACTACAACATTTTAACAGTATTTTAATGAACTTTGTTTGTAATTATTTATATATATATAAATAATAAATAATAAATAATAT
Organism: Pararge aegeria; assembly: GCF_905163445.1. Taxonomy (NCBI): domain Eukaryota; kingdom Metazoa; phylum Arthropoda; class Insecta; order Lepidoptera; family Nymphalidae; genus Pararge; species Pararge aegeria. Next base: position 6,904,606 of record NC_053205.1, read on the forward strand.
ATGATATCGATCTAAATAAAGTTAAAATCGGTTATAATTTAAAATTTAGTTTCAGAATTAATAACAAAGTTCATTAAAATACTGTTAAAATGTTGTAGTTGATTAAATAAAATGATAAAATTAGAAAAAAAATTGTGTTTTTTTTGTTATCCTTGATTTTTTAGTTCATCTCGTGGTGTATTTTTATAGATTATTGTACTAAATAAAGGAAAAAAAATGGCCGGAATTTTAATTTTAATATTAAAAGGTCACTCGAAAAAATCTAAAGTCATTTACTAATAAATTAAAAAAAATTATGAGCGACCTTTCAAAATTAAAATTTTTAACTGAAACTTTCAGAAACTTATTTTTTTTTGGTCTATAAAATTATACCGTAACGAGAAAAAAAATTAAAAAAAAAAAAAAAACGATTTTCGATGATTTTCGAAATTTAAAAAAATTTGGAGTGACCTCTTAAAAATTTTTTTTTGAGCTGTCCTTTGGAGGGGGCTCTTAAAACATCAAAAACTAACATTTTTTCATCCGAGACTCAAAAAAAAAAAATAGTCGTTTTTTTTGCGCCACCCTAATGTATAGGCATTGTATTAGTTATAAAAAGCCTACCCTTAAGTATTTATAACTCGTACTGGAGATTTCTTCATTTTATATCATCTGCATACCCTGTACATACCCTCTATGCACGCCACTTCCGCCACCATCTTAATCTGCGTGACGAGATAAGATTGCACTCTTGACTGGTCTAACTTGTTGTAAAGTATAAAAAAATTGATCCAGAAACCAATATCCTAATGCTAAGCCCCTAAAATCCTAAAGCTAAAAAACTTAAAACTAAAACTTCAAAGCTAAAACCCATAAGCTAAAACTTCCAACGCTAAAACCCCAAATGTAAAACTTTTACTCACGGTCATCATAGTCGTCGTCATCGCCGAAATCGGGCGCGTCGTCAAAGTCGTCATCGCTCAGACGCTTCTCCTCCTTCATAACCAATTCCACCTTCACCTCCTTGTCCAGTTCTAGGCTTACTGCAAATTTATCATTATGTTACAATCCTCATTATCGACCCAAAAAGAAATACCTTAACCAACAGAAAAACGACCCAATGTCTCGAGACAGATTGCAGAGTTGCAGTTACAAGGCGCGGGGAACCGTCTCAACTCCCTACAAACTATCCATACAAACAAATTCAAAACATTCTTAGTGTATTATTACACTATGACAACCCTATTGAAGATAAAAGACCGCCACGAGCATAGCACCTACGGTACGCAACGCGTACCTGATAAAGTGATACGATTAACATTAATTTTGCATGTGATGTGATTTCCTTTAGTAAAAACGATGGCAGAGGTTTACTCAAAAACTATTAGGTTTTGGGTTTCACAAAGGCTGTGAAGTATTATTTCGGTTTTCATTTAATAATAATATAATAATGAATGTGGGTATGTGTAAGGATGTCGTTGCAGTAGATAAGGGTCTTACTCCACTATTCCTTGGCAAAGAGAACTGGCGCCAAAAGTACTTAGCAACTCAGATCGTGTGGCGGTATGGAAGAGTAAGGAGTTGCATGGCAGATTCTACAAGGCCCTGTCGGGACCAGATGTAGATCAAATCGCATCTGTATCCTGGTTACAGTTCGGTGACCTATTTGGGGAAACCGAGGGTTTTGTCTGTGCAATTATGGACGAAGTCATCAAGACGAGAAACTACCGGAAACACATTATGAAAGATGGCACTCTAGACATATGTCGAGCGTGTCATCGTCCTGGGGAGTCCCTCAGGCATATAGTTTCCGGGTGTTCCCATCTTGCTAACGGCGAATACTTGCACAGACATAATCAAGTAGCCAGGATAGTTCATCAACAACTTGCTCTTCGGTTTGGCCTTATCGATTTTGAGATGCCTTACTATAGATACGACCCGGCGTCAGTTCTTGAAAATAGCAGTGCATTGCTCTACTGGGATCGAACGATTATCACTGACAGGTATATTACAGCTAATAGACCTGATATAGTGCTAGTCGATCGATCAGTGCGCCGTGCAATAATTGTTGACATAACTATTCCACATGACGATAATCTGGTGAAAGCTGAAAAGGAAAAAGTATCTAAATACTTGGACCTTGCTCACGAGATTACCGCCATGTGGAGTGTTGAGTCGACCGTTGTTGTTCCGATCGTCGTTTCAGTCAATGGTCTTCTCGCGAAAAGCTTCGACCAACATCTCAAGAAGCTTTCGCTTGGTTGTTGGATCAAGGGTCGGATACAGAAGGCAGTAGTCCTTGAAACGGCGCGTATTGTGAGGAGGTTCCTCACTCTGGAGCCCTGACCACCGGTTGCTTGGGCATTCAAAAGCCCCGCAAGCGGAGGGTGGAAGTTTTTTTTTTGTAAATTTTTAATAGTGTTTTTTAATTTATTCTTAAGCATTGTTAATAATTTAAAAAAAAAAAAAGAAAAATAATAAATGATAGTAAATAATAATAATATTTGTTTATTGTTCAATAAAACATTGTATAAAGCAAAGTTGTAAAAGAACGTACCTTGTAGGTCATTTAGTGCGGTGGCAGGGTCGAGGCACTGTACAAAGGTCTTCTCGCACTCTTGGACTTGGCGCTTGAAGTCAGAAGCGTCGCGCAGCCTAGCGATGCATGGCTCGCATATTAGACGACTCTGGCTGTTCGGTCCTCCCGACTTGGAGTATGATATCTGTGAGGAATGATTATTATTACAACTCTGAACAAGAATACATCAAAACACACTTTATTGTACACAATACACAAAGCTATGAAAACCACAATTGATGCACAATATTTGTTGTTGAGATACAATAGATAGATAGTCAAATGTGGTCTCTACCAGGCAACCTACCTATGGGCATAAAATTAAGAAGAAGGATTAGGATGTATACAAAATAATAATAAAGTAATAAATATATACTTCATATTATAGGTACACATATAATAGAATAAATACAATAGAATTTATTTATTATATTTATTAATAAAACTTGTTATGTATAGCCTGTGTTTGCAAAGCACATAAAAATATGTTTGTTCAAATCACATTACAAATATTTGTATTATTATGCTGTTCTTTACCATTATATTATGCATGTTAACTGAATATAAACCTTCCTCATGAACCAATCTATATATTGCTGAAAACAGCATTAAAATCAATTGCATAGCTTATAAAATATCTACAAACAAAGTGATTTTGTTTTATAATATTAAAAAAAAAGTGATGATCAGTGGGGCTGATAAAAAAGGCAAGTCAAAAGCCTGTAATATAATTAACATTGGACAAATTTTATGACGTCTCTTAACTTTCAAAATGCCAATAAAATATTTAGAACCAAAGGTATTTGAACTCTCATATATAAGCTATTAGGGTCAAAGTCACTTGCCAATTTAGACACAGTACTTCTTGTTTGCCATTACTGCAATTTAGACATGCATTTTTCACTCAGCCTTTAAATGTCTGCTACGGTTACCTAGTAGACAACATGCAGTTCCAAGTCCAATTATAAAGAGACATAAGACACTTCATACTAGAGATGGCACTGTTTCTGTTTTTTTAATACTTTTATTACCTGCACTTTGAGGAAATCTTCTTTAACTATACTAATATTTAACAAAAATTACGTTTGTGTGTACCAAATAGGCTCTAGACCTACTGGATCGATTTTAACTATATGCTACATAAAAACAATGTACTAGTAGCACTCACATTTTTTTTGTACTCAAAATTTAATTTATTTGAGTGTAAAAACGAAAGTTAAGCTACTTTCGTTTTTACACTTTACATTTGCATTGAACTTGTAAGGGTTAACAAATATAGTGTAACATTTCTGCCGTCAATGCTTTCACCACTCCTCACCTCTCACAACGCAGCTTCCCACAAGTGGGCACTACTATTGGGTCAGTGTGAATAAAAATAATAATTGCCCTACAATTTAGTATGGCAGTTCTATATAATCCCTAATTTAAAATAATTGTTATTGATGCAGATATTATTCCATCATTAAATATAATAATGTATTAGTAATTATAATAATGTGATATGCTGACATCCTTAATGGTGCCAAAGTCATAAATTGGTAAATTATCTAAATTCCGAAAAAATTTAAAAAAAAAAAAGCTCTAGCCGAGAATCGAACTTGTGACGATCGAAAAAGTAGTCTACCATACCGAGTATTATCAATTGTTGAATCAGTACCTAGTAGACGTTTTGCAATAATGCTTTACCAAAGATCAAGGTTTTATTAAAAAGTTACAAAACAGGCTTCGTACACATAAAGGCTGTATTGATTTTATAAAACAACCAAAACAAAGAGACACCCGAACTCTTCCTGGGATAATACAACAGCCATACCAACACTATTTGGCCGGTTTATACACCCAAAAAAATTGGTAGAAAATGGACGCCAGATTGCGATAGTGTGTAAAGGAACTAAATATTACACCGTGAAAAATACTCACAGTTAAATCCAAAGTCTCTGATAACATCTCGGAGTACACTTCCCGCTTGCCCATCCAGAAATATTCAGTTGAAATGTCCTTGTAACAGCCTTCCGAGAGGCAACATCGACATACAGTCGGACCGGGACGCCATTCCGAAGTTTTCGCTGCCATTTCTGTTTTAGCACTCGTTTTTACACTAATTATAACTATCACATATTATTTTAAAGCTTAAGTAACATTAAATGGGGGTCATAGGCCGCAAATGAACACTTTTCTTGTAATCATAGCGAAACACAGTAAAATTAAAATTTATCAAGCGGCGAGCGACAAGCGTCCGCATCTGAGTCGATTTCACAAATACACACAGATTACATACAAGAATTCTAGAATACATCATGTCATAGACAAATGTATACTAAAACCTGGAAAGTGTTTGAAAACACTTGAATTACTTTTACCAAAAAAGCTTAACCACACTTTGCAACCACGATTTCATTTTCGGGACGGGAATGTGAAATTATGTTGGGGTATAACATTACTTTGCGGAATTCCATGACATTTTCAGCGAAAAGCAGGAGAATCTGTTTGGTGTAATTTTTTAATTTTATAATCTTTATACTCCACACCATGCATCATCGATGGTGCACCCTCTACGCACGGTTCGCTCCCAAACCGGAGCATCCTCAGGACTCCAGGAGATGTTGAATTCACAATTGTTTTTAAGGAGCGAAACGTGCTTAGAGGGTACAATACTTTCATAAGCCCACTCGGTTAAATTTTTAATATATTGTTGTATTTTTTTTTCGAATTAGAAATTTAACCTTTTTACAGATCAACTCTTCGACTCTTCAGACTAATAGACTTCAGACGGCCGACACTGCTGGAAGTACCGATTGGGCGGACAAACTTATTAAAAGAGGCACCAATGACGCGCGCCCTCCGCATCCTCAATGTCATATCAGAGCAATGTGATTTGTATTGTTGCGCTCTGAGTGAATTGACGAGGATCGCAATGTGGGTTATTTGTTACCCGAATAGGTAATATTATAATGTTAAGATTATGTAAAAAAAAAAAAAAAAGGCTACACTATCGCATTAGGTTTAAGTATTCTGTAAGGATAGTGTTAGAATAAGAATATAAATAAATAAATAAATAAATAAATAAATATAAAAAAAGACATCAGATAAGTTGACGCCTGCTTCTATCTAATGCAAATTGGCTTTTCTGACGTGTACTGATAAATGTTATTTTTAACAATATATTGAAATAATAAATCCTTCACAAAAGTATAAAAAAGCTGGAGCTGCGGGCGGCGGGGCTTGCTCCGCTTGCGTATCGGAGCGGGCCGGGGGGCCGTCGCGGGTCTTGGCGGCGGTGACGGCGACTGGGATTGAGTGGGTATCTGACTGCCTTTTGCCGGTGAGTCCCAAATACCCCTCCAGAAACGTTGCGCTATTTCTGAAGGGGATGCATAAACACATTTCCCATATATTTATTTTAGCCTTTTTAATTCTCTGTCTACGCTTTCTCGTTTGTGTCTGTGGTTTGGGTCCTGTGTTTGTGTCGTAAGTGTCAGAGAATAATAGTAAATTATTTTCTGACAATTAAACTAAATAGAAACTGGAATTGGTTCCATCAAATTAAGGGAGGTGAAGTTATTTATTTATTTAGTACTAAAAATTTAAAAATTAGCATAAGAAGGACAGGATGTGCACAAGGAAAACTTATCTCTAAAGAGATTTCTTACGGAAGTTCTCGAATGTAAGAAAAATTGAAGGCAATGAGCAGCATAATCCAAGGCAAGGGTCCCATCGTGAATCCAGGTTTATGTAGATGCTGTGGTTCTTTGAAGAGATGTAGGATCCTGAACGTAGAGTACTTTTGGCAGGGTCGGAAAGAGGTCTATTCGGAGATGTTCGTCGACTGCTTCGGTTTGATGGTCAGTTTTCCTAATTAAATATATAATAATAAATAATAAATAAATATACTACGAAAATACACAACGCCATCTAGTCGCAAAGTAAGCGTAGCTTGTTTTACGGGTACTAAGATAACTGACGATAAATATTTTTTTTAATAGTATACATAAATACTTATAATATATACAGAAACACCCAGACACTGAAAAACATTTATGTTCATCACACAAATATTGTCCAGGAAATAGAAGCCACTAGAAAGCAGACTCGGAAAGCAGGGTCGCTGCCCACTGCGCCAATCGCCCGTCATAATTATTGTTCTTGTTAGAGAAAAAATCTACAAATAACTTTATAGGCCTCCTAATTAAGAGACATATTTTTATAGTAAAGAAACAGTATTCAAACATACTTTTAAAAGTTTTGAAGTTATAATTTGGCTGGCGCGTTAGGGAAAAATGATGAGAGTAAATTTATACAATGCACGTACACCGTCACAAAAAACCGACACCCTGAAGTTAGCTATAAGGTTTGACAGTGCATTTTTTTACCGTAGTACTAGAAGCAATAAGCAAGAAGACATATTTTGAAATAATGACAAGTAGGCCTTTGGCATAAATTTAAAACATTTTATGGAACTGGGGAGGCTTCCACATTGAATACCCACCGCTGGGCACAGCCAGTGGGGTGCACTTTATACACTCACAAAAGCACTGCCTACCCAATTTATTTTAATAGCTTATATTGGAGGGGAATTTTTTCCATTTTATGCCATGTAGACCCTATGCAAGCCACTGGCCTCATCCATCACACTGCTCCAACAAGTTGATGGTCATTAACTTGTTATTATCATTTTTGAGGCTTTTTCTTCTGCATCAGAGCTCAGTCACAAAGAGCTCTGCTACTATTTGCATTCAGATGCAAGACATAAAGACATAAAAAATGTTTGCATAAAACCTCAATGCATGTCTTAAAACATGCTTATTACAAATGAAAGAAGGTAACATATATATTACAATGTAAAACTTAGAAAAAATCCTACTCAACTCTTGTTCCTTTTTTCCTGGTATTAAACTTCTTATGTTGTTTATCAGCTATCACATTTAGAGGAGGAGGATACAGCACGTCTCATATGTGCCACGTGTGTCACAAGACTTAGGGACGCCAATCTGTTCCGTCAACAAGTACTGGAAAATGAGGAGAGGCTACTCTCGTCTTACATAAAAATACACGAAGGTAATGTATACATGCATGGGTATCATTCAACTACATGTAGGGCAGTATACATAAAACTACACCTAGGTTAATATACTTACAACTACATGAATGTCAGTATACAAAACTACATTGTTATATTGACATTTGTAACAAAAGGATAAATATTTTTAAAAATCAAATTATTAAGCACGATTCCACATAATCATTAGGGAAATCATATATATATTATTTTTTAAGTGTTACTTTTTTGTTTCAACTTTAATTTTATCTTTACTTTCTGTTTAATTTAATTCCAAGTTGTGTACACATACTTTGGGTTGTAGCTTAGAGATACAAAAATACATCAAGTTTAATTTTCTTACCACTACATGAGAGCAGTGTAAATACAATTACATGAAGGGCATTAAACATACTACTACATCAAGGTTAATATACTTACAAATACATGAAAGTCAGTATACAAAAATACATCAAGTTTAATTTTCTTACCACTACATTAAAAGCGATATAAATACAATTACATGAAGGGCTGTAAACATAAAACTACATCAAGGTTAATATACTTACAACTACAAGAACATCAGTGTACAAAACTACACAAATGGTGGTATACAAATTCAAATTCAAAAATGTTTTATTCATGTAGACCTTATTACAGGCAATTATGAAGAGTTCATACATTTAACATGTTACACTAATGTTAGTCATGGAACTAAAGCTAGGAGGTTTCCGAACGTGCCCTGGTCTAAGAAGAGGCCATAACAAACTTAGCCAGGTTTTTTTTTGTTATCACCATCTCACAGTCTTAGTTAATGTTGAGTTATGAAGTAAGAGCAATTTATACCCAAGCTTTTTTATCATACATGTTATCCTTAATATTATTTTAGGATTTTTCTACAAGCTTACGTTTTATATAAACTTTGAACAGTGAACTTATTGTGAGACATCCCAAGGATTTCATCTGGTAATTTGTTATAAAAAAAATATACATTTACCCTTAAATGAATTACTATTTTTATGCAGCCTAGTAAACTGTACTACAAGTTTATTTTTACACGCTTTTTATTAGCTTCACCTGTATGTTTGTATGTTTGTTTGTAACCGACTTCTTTGGGCGCGATTTTGACCCACTTTAAACAGTCAGATTTCTTTCAAACTTTGTAGACATATCGAGGACCGATGACAATACACTAATCTGAAAAGATTATTATAATCACTAATCTGAAAAGATAACGTTTTTATTTTAGTTTTTGTTTACGTAGACGATGACGTTTTCGTTTTTGTACGTTTTTGTATACGATGACGTTTTCGTTTTCGTTTACGTATACGATGACGTTTTCGTTTTCGTATTCGATGATGTTTTCGTTTCGGTTTTCGAATTCAATGACGTTTTCGTTTTCGATGACGTTTTCGTATACGATAACGTTTTCGTTTTTATTTTCGCATACGAAGACGTTTTCGTATACGATAACGTTTTCATTTTCGTTTTCGTTTACGTATACGATGACGTTTTCGTTTTTATTTTCGCATACGATGACGTTTTCGTTTTGTTTCTCGTATTCGATGACGTTTTCGTTTTGTTTCTCGTATTCGATGACGTTTTTGTTTTCGTATTCGATGACGTTTTCGTATACGATTACGTTTTCGTTTTCGTATACGATAACGTTTTCGTTTTCGTATTCGATGATGTTTTCGTTTTCGTATTCGATCACGTTTTCGTTTTTATTTTCGCATACGATGACGTTTTTGTATACGATAACGTTTTTATTTTCATTTTTGTTTACGATGACGTTTACGTTTTCGTATACGTATACGATGTAGTTTTCGTTTTTATTTTCGCATACGATGACGTTTTCGTTTTGGTTTTCGTATTCGATGACGTTTTCGTTTTCGTTTACGTATACGATGACGTTTTCGTTTTTATTTTCGCATACGAAGAAGTTTTCGTATACGATTACGTTGTCGTTTTCGTATACGATAACGTTTTCGTTTTCGTATTCGATCACGTTTTCGTTTTTATTTTCGCATACGATGACGTTTTTGTATACGATAACGTTTTTATTTTCATTTTTGTTTACGATGACGTTTACGTTTTGGTTTTCGTATATGATAACGTTTTCGTTTTCGTATTCGATGATGTTTTCGTTATCGTATTCGATCACGTTTTTGTTTTTATTTTCGCATACGATGACGTTTTCGTTATGGTTTTCGTATAAGATGACGTTGTCGTTTTCGTATTCAATGACGTTTTCGTTTTCGTTTTCGTATTCGATCACGTTTTCGTTTTTATTTTCGCATACGATGACGTTTTCATTTTGGTTTTCGTATTCAATGACGTGTATTCGATCAAGAAAAATTGAAAAAAATCGCTATTATGAATAAAGAAATAAGTTTAGTTTTTTATACCAAGCGTGTTTTTTTTTAGTTTGTTTGAACTATTTAATTATTATTACTTCTAATGTTAATATTGTTACAGTCCACATTCTTTTCAAAATTTGTTATATTTTTACATTAAACTACACCAAGGTAGAAACTACATGAAGGGCAGTATAACACACACTTGTTATAACTGAAAGATCATACTCCTATATAAATTCAGTTATTGTAACCAAAATGAGACAATCACTAAAATGTAACATATTATTATTAGAATAACTGTAGGACATAATAAGTTCATTTTTTAAGTAGGTACTAATTGAAAATAAATAATTTTCAGATGTGAAATTCAATGAAATAAAACAAGAGGAGATTTCTATTAAAACTGAGGAAGAATTCATTGTTGATGACAAAGTTGATGACGAAGATACACGAATATCAGACAATGAATGCAATGGTAGGTATCTATAGAATACATACATAAGAGTGTTGCAAACTAACAAACTAAAACTTGACCTAAAATACTGCATGACAACTCCATGAATGTGTCTTACTATGTTACATTAGAATGTCATGTATAAAATAATAAATAAATATACTACGAATATACACACCGCCATCTAGTCCCAAAGTAAGCGTAGCTTGTGTTATGGTTACTGAGTTGACTGGTGAATATTTTTATGAATAATATACATAAATACTTATAATATACAGATAAACACCCAGACACTGAAAAACATTCATGTTCATCACACAAACATTTTCCAGTTGTGGGAATCGAACCTACCCAGAAAGAAGGGTCGCTGCCCGCTGCGCCAATCGGCCGTCATATAATAATGAATGCATTTAATATCATCCTCATCATCATATCAAACCATTACTGGCCCTATACAGGGCATGGGACTCCTCCCACAATGAGAAGGGGTTAACGCTGTAGTCCACAACGCTGGCCCAGTGCAGATTGGTGGGCTTAACATACCTTTGAGAACATTACGGAGAATTCTCAGGTATGCAGGTTTCCTCACAATGTTTTCCTTCACCGTTGAACCAAGTGATATTTTAATTACTTAAAACGCACATAACTCAGAAAAGTAAGAGGTGCGTGCTGGGATTCGAACTCTGAAAACTTGTACAAAAATGTATTAACCAAGTCGTTTTTTTGCTAAAAAAAAAAAAGAGAAATATTTTTTATTTTATTTTTTTATGTTTGTTATCTAGACAATCACAATGTTTTCCTTCACCGTTCTAGCAAGCAGTGGCGTGCATAGAGGGTATGCACAGGGTATGTAGATGATATAAAATCAAGAAAATCTCCAGTACGACTTAAAAAAAACTTAGGGATAGGCTTTGTAAGAGTTATTAAAAGCCTTCCCTTAATTGTTTATAACTCGTACTGGAGATTTTCGTCATTTTAATGTCATCTGCATACCCTGTGCATACCCTCTATGCACGCCACTGCTAGCAAGTGATATTTTAATCGCTCAAAAGTTAGAGACAGATAGATAGATTGATCATCATCATCATCATCATCATCATCATCATCATCATCATCATCATCATCATCATCATCATCATCATCATCATCTCAACCAATTGACGTCCACGGCTGGACATAGGTCTTTTGTAGGGAGTTCCACAATGCACGGTCCTGGGCCGCTTGCCTCCAACGGCTCCCAGCTACTCGCCTGATGTCATCTGTCCATCTCGTTTCGGGCCGACCTACGCTGCGTTTACCGGTGCGGGGTCGCCATTCCAGCACCTTAAGACCCCAACAACGTCCATCGGTTCTCCGAGCTATGTGCCCCGCCCATTACCACTTCAGCTTCGCAACTCGCTGAGCTATGTCGGTAACTCTAGTTCTTCTACGGATCTCCTCATTTCTGATTTGATCACGTAGAGACACTCCTAACATAGCTCTCTCCATCGCCCGCTGAGTGACTCTGAGCCTTCTTATGAGGCCCATAGTTAGCGACCATGTCTCTGATCCGTAATAAACCAAAGAAATAAACAGTAATACCAAAGAAATAATAACTGGCAGAGGTGTGTGCTGGGATTTGAACTCGTCCTACCAAAAGTGAAGTCTTGAGTCGTACCGCTTTGCATTTAAAATAATTAAAAATAAAAACATTCCAGATTCAGAATCCCTACAAATGGAGTCCACAAATGAGGAGCCTAATTTAATTGTATCAAAGGAGAGATCAATATCTTTAAAAGAAATAAACTTTAAGAAAAGTAACAGAAATGGATCAAATGTTAAAGCGATGGAAATTCCAGGTGAGATCTAAGTCAAAGTCAAAGTCAAATATTTCTTTATTCAAATAGGCACATAGATGGCACTTTTGATGCGTTATTATATACAAAATGTGTACATAGCAGTGAGTAGTGATGGCGATAACTACAATCGTAAACTTAAAACTAAAGCTACGAGGGTTCCAATCGCGCTCTGGTCTAAGATGAAGCCCACAACAAACTTAGCCAAGTTTTTTTTTTTGTTATCACCATATCACAATGTCATTTTAAATTATTAGAAGAGCAACATGGTTAGAGCAATAATTTACACCCAAGATTTTTTATCGATTACGTAGTCCTTAATACTATACTATAGTCGTAAAAATATAATAGGCCCGTTTTGACATTTGTCATCGCGACGTAACTAGTTATGGAACCATAAGACTCTGTACTCGATACTCACGATAAATTAATTCAAGTTTGTATCAGTACTGGATTGATATTATTATGTATTGTAAAGTGTTCGTTCGTTCAAAGTATTCCTTTAACTTCACAACCAATACGCGTGACTGGCTGTTGATTATACGTCCACTTTTCAACATGTTGAAACAGAGTTAGTACTATATAAAAACAAACACAAAAATCGAGTCAAATCACTATGTTTAAATTAATGTCCAAAATAGAAGAGCCATAGTTAACGTAAAAGTAAACAATATATATCAAACTTAAACGAGCGCACAGTCAACTTTACAAGATGAGGAACGAAAAACTGCGCAGTGCGCGCGGGGACGCTTCAGTCATGTGCCGCTTGGTCAGATACATCAACTCAGACTCATTATTTAGAACCCATTTTGAGAACCAAGCTCATTCGTTGCAGTAAAAATAACTACACAATATATAATTTCGATATTCACTAAAAAAAGGGTTACAGCTCTAGTATAAAAAAAAAAAAAGACAGAACGTAACTGTTTTCGGAACGTTTCGCAACAATTATAAATTGCATGCTACTATGAAGTAAGCGCAAAAAGAATACTCGCGATATATTCTTTCGTATTATTTAACGTCCCAAAAAAATTTACGTATTTTTTAAAACACTGTATGTAATTGATTTATATTTTTTTGTTTCTTTCAGTTTCGTTCCAAGTTACATTCTATGGTCTTGCACAAATGTCAAAACGGGCCTATTACATTTTTACGACTATAGGACTTTTCTATAAGCTTACGTTTAATACAAACTTTGAACTTTTTAAGAGACATCTCCAAAATGCGAGTCTTTAATGTCATAGAAACTTATTATGAAAATTAAGCTTAATTTGCTATACTCCGCGAACAGCAGGAGAATCTGTATGGTGTTATTTATAATTTCTTCAATCCTTATACTCCACACCAAACAGATCCTCGGCAATGTACCCTCTACGCACGTTTCGCTCCGAAACCGGAGCATCCTCAGGAGATGTTGACTTTACAACGAATAATTGTTAAAATTTACTCTTACTTTCTTTAGATTCACTTAACAATTATTCAGTACCAGCAGTACTGAGAACATGTAAAATAAATGAAATAGTAAATTATTTTATGATTCAGACACAATTCAAATGGAGTCCACGAGTGTGGAAACAAATTTAATTGTACGAGAGAGAAGGTCAATATCTTTGAAAGCAATAACTCCAAACGGAAATAAATTCAATAGATCAGATATTAAACAGACGGACATTCAGAAAATGCCAGGTGAGATCTCTTTTTCTTGCTCTGAACTTACTTTTATAAATAAATAAATTTAAATAAATATACTATGACAATACACACATCGCCATCTAGCCCCAAAGTAACATTAGAATATTATTGTAGCTTGTGTTATGGGTACTGAGACAGCTGTTAAATGATTTATGAATATAATACACATAAATACATATAATATACAGATAGATACCCAGACACTGAAAAACATTCATGCTCATCACGCAAACACTTTCCAGTTGTGGGAATCGAACCCACGACCTTGGGCTTAGAAAGCAGGGTCGCGCCAATCGGTGCGACCCTGCCGCCGTAATATATATGTATAATATATATATATATTATGCTTATAATATATATATATATTATACATATATAAATAATTGAATATATTATATTTCGTATGTTAAACTGGAATTCATTATGCTAATTATAAATATAACCTAAAATAAACTATTTAAAAACTAAATAGAATCTAAAACGTCCTCGAAACCACCGCAGCGAGGCACAGTTCCTAAGATGCTGGCAGCATTGCCCCTTTGGATGGCCAAACTAATCCGTTGGCCAAGGTAACTGCCCGCTCTAGGATCACCGGTAGACTCGATAACCCTTTTCGATAATTCTTTGAAAAGGGCTCTTGCCTCCGGACCCCACGGTCCCAAAGTCTCTACTCCAAAAGGCACAAAAATGAAGCTGCTATCCAGGTTTTCATATTTACGCCTCTTGGCCTGCTCGGCACTGGAAGCAGCCGCACCTAAATATATATATATATATATACATATATATATTGATTGGCGTGCACTTCATACATGCACAAAAGCACTGCCTACCCTAAAGTTTTTGTATCAAAAAGGCGAAGGACTTTACCTTTTATGCCATTTACCTTCTTTATGAATACCCTGGTCAAAGAAACTGTGCACGCTACTGTATATAATTTTATTAGACTTGACTGCAATCTTACTCTATGGTAAGTAATAATGCTGTGTAAGATCTATGGAGGGTAGAGGTAAGGAGAGTCATCTTATATGGGAGAAAAGTTGAAAAAGTGTCCAGTGTATGCGCTAAATAACAGTTCAAAAATCCTCCACAATGGCGCTGGTGGATGCACAGGGTATGGTATGAATGTAGCAATCGTACATGAATTGAAGTATGCCGAGTTAAAAAATTTAATGTCATTATCGACTAAAGTAGTTAATTATTGAGAATTTCAACAACTTACGTTGTACAAAATATTGTGGTAAATATAACCTTACTTCCTTGTTTGTTTTTCAAGCCTACTCTAACAATATTTGGTTTGGCGCTTCTTTTAAGAGTTACCCTGATGCAAATGTGGCGCCATCCTAATTTAATACATTTTGACGACACTTTTTCATATACACAGATGATCCTCCTTACCTCTACCCTCCATAGTAAGATCTTAGTCGACCTCCGTGGCGCAATGGTGAGAGCTGTGATTTTTGGAAGGAGGTCCCGGGTTCGACTCCCGGCAGGGGAGATTTGAGAATTTTTTTTTCCGAAATTTGCTCTGGTCTGGTCTGGTGGCTTCGGCCGTGGCTAGTTACCGCCCTACCGGCAAAGACGTGCCGCTAAGCGACATGTGAAATGCCTAAAACGAGCTGACGTGCTCGACAATTGACGGACGGTCGAGCGATGGCTCCTTCTTCTGCAATTGCCAATAACTCAAGACTGATTGCAACTATTTAAAAAAAACAAAAAAAAACTTACCACTAAACCCCACAAACAAAAATTTTTTAGGACAATTAAGGAACCATAGACTATAATAACCCCTATAATTCTCTAAATGTGTGTTTAATATTTTAAATTATAATTTTCAGATAAAATCAAACCACCGGATGGCATACAGACAATCATAAATAACTTCATCAAATCAAACGTTGTCAGGGAACGATCTTTCCACAACGCTCTGACAATTGTGGAGAACTCTTTTGCCTGTCCCTTTCGTGCAATTTATAACACATACCACTGTATATACTGTACAAGGAAGTTCATTGACCCCGAGAAACTTCGAGAACATACGTTGAATCACAATCCAAAAGCGTACAAGGAGATACTTAGAAATATAAGACAGAGAAATAACAAATGTTATATTGATTTATATAAAATAGATTGCCGTTTATGTGACCAAAAAATCAACGACTTTGATACATTCAAAGTGCACATCGCTAAAGCCCACGGGAAGAAGTTGTACGCAAAAGCATCTGACAGCAATGATGATTTCATAATATTAATGTTTGTTTTAACAGGCACTAACTTAAAGTGTATGGAATGCGAGATGGTTTTTCCGGATCTGCATTCGTTAAAACTACATATGGCTGATCATTTTGGTACGTGTGTATGTGATATATGCGGAATGCATTACTTCGAGGACAGAAATCTCAAGGCTCACTTAAAAAGCCACAAACCAACAGAGGCAAGCTTCACTTGTACACAATGCGGCAAAACGTTCAGGAGCAAATACAATTTGAATGTACACGTTGCTAGGGTGCATACTAAAGAGTCGCTATATTTTTGTAATTTATGCGATGAAAACTTCTTCTCAAACACGTTGAGACATAGGCATATGGTGAAAGTGCATAATGAGGAGTTCTTATACAAATGTAAAAATTGTGACAAAGTTTACAGTAACAGGAAACAGTTGGTGCAGCATAATAGACGTGTGCATTTGAAAATTTTGAAGCACGGATGCCCCGTTTGCGAGAAGAGATTCTGTTCACCTGCGTTTTTGAAAGAACATATGTACAGTCATACAGGTGAGAGGAATTTCCGTTGCGAACATTGCGGGAAGAGTTATCCGAGAATGAAGGCATTGAAGGTTCACATACAATCTCATAGTGCGGTGAAAAAATTTCAGTGTGCAATGTGTAATGCGTCATATAGTCAAAATGTGTGCTTGAAGAACCATATTAAAAGACACCATCAGACCGTAGACAACAGTGATAATAATTGTCAAGGAGTGACTACGTAAAAAGACTTAATAAGAAATAAATACATTGTTTCGCAATAACAGTATGTTTTTTTTTACTCTTCAAGTCTGTACAACTCCTTATACATTTATCTATTTTATACTAATGAAAGAATAAAAAGAGGAAAGATTTTTTGTTTGGTTTTATGTACCGAATACACCCTGAAACTACCTTCTGCCTACAAAATTTGTAGCTTAAATTTTTTTTTATTTAAATTAAAGATCCTTAAGAAAATTGCAATAACGCAACCTAGTTTGTGCACTGAAAACTACTAATGTTATATATATAAAAATGTTATGTTTGTTGTGTACGCTTCAAAAACTCAAAAAGTTCTGCACCGATCGAGCTGAAATTTTAGCATGATATATAATCCGCATCAAGGATTGTTTTTATCTATTTTTTGCATCAGTCACATATCTGCGACCGTGAAACCACAGTTTTTTTTAACGATTGATGTACCAGTTATCGCGCCATCGGCCGAAAGCGTGAAAAACACTCGCTGACATATTTAATATATTCTTTGTTTTGTTTCTCAATTCTCAACCATTCCGTAAAAATGTGCCATCGCGAAGCGTGGTAGGGTACAACAAGTGATAGATAAAAATATGATCACTCATTACTTATAAAATATAAATATTTATATGCTCAATGATAATGGGACTCTATTAAGGATATTTGAGAGGAAAGAGAGATCCGATTTGTTATATATATCGTTTTAAAAATATTTTAAGACTGACATCTAGTGGTGAGTAGCAAAAAATACAAAATACTTAAAATATTATTAGTGCGGATGAGTCCTACTGACGAAGGTTATTTGTCTGTGGTTGTAAAAAAAAACTGTCATCTGTGTTTCCAATGTTTACATAGCCGACAAAAATCTTCACATACTTTACTATTTACAACTTTGAGAGAATTCATGAATAAGAATTATTAATTATGAGCGTAAATACACGCAAAGGACCCATATTTGACCCAGGACTGTGCAGATGTTGTGGTGCAATTAAAAAATGCCGTCTCCTAAACGTTGAATATACGTGGAATGATCAAAAAGAAACTTACTCCGATATGTTCATGGATTGTTTCGGTTTACTGGTCAGTATCTTAATTGTGTGTCAAGTGACGATTATATGACGTCCTATAAACAAAATTATTTTATTATCCAGTATTTTATTGCTATATAAATGTACATAATATAGTAAGAAATTACAAGTTCTTAAATGCACTTAAAGATATATCTTGCAGGCTCTTAAGCTGTGCAGGGACATTTATGCACAGTATAGGCATAGGGAGCACTAAATAGGTAAAGATGTAAAAGATTTTGAATACAGATAGTTTTATGCGAAGAGTCAGGCATAGGGAGCACTTTGACTAAATAGGTAAAGATGTAAAAGATTTTGAATACAGATAGTTTTATGTGGAAAGTCTAGAAGAGGTTAAAACACTACTTCATTATCTGTCACAGCCCAATAGTGAAACTTAAGAGTATCTAATGGTATTTTGCCTCCAGGCCTACTATAATGGCCACCAGTATTGCTTGAGAAAGATATGTAAAGTTTTCTAGTTTAGGTTGACTCAAAGAGATCTCGACTAAGATAAGCACTGAATTAAGAGCATACAGAACATTCATTCATTCAGTGCATTGTGTCCAAAAGCAGTGGAAATGCCTCATGGACTTCCCACTTCACACCCACATAATGTTGCTAGCTCGCAAACTTTCCCATTTTACACTAAACATTTAGAACATTATTTTTAGTTTATCTTATTGTAATATTATTTTTGTTTAACTTTTTGTATATTTATTATACTTTGTAGTGTTAATATCAGTAATTTGTAGTAAATGCTGTGTGCACCTTTAAGTTGCTAGTCATTACACTAATTACAAAGAAAATATTTGTAATCTTTTTTTTATATGTATAGTGAACAAGCTTGTTCCTTTAATAAATTAATAAATAAAAATAACTGCCTGTTCAAAGTCAAAGTCAAATATTTATTTATTCAAATAGGCACATAGATTCATTCAGTTGCATAAAATACTATCGTAACTCTTTAACAGTTAATTGTGTCAGACTCTGGAATTCCCTGCCTGCTGACATATGTCAGGCTTAATCTCTAAATTTATTCAAGAAGCGTTTGGAGAACCATTTCTTATCTATGTAATATTATAGTATGTAGTATACTGAATAAATATGTATATACTTATATATATTATGTATAATATGTGTGTAGTATTAGAATTTACGAGTAAGTAGTTTATTGTAATTATTTTGTATATATATAAAATATATTTTTAAACTTAATTTGCTGTACTAACCAATTCCTTCATTTTTTCCTAACGTCAAAGGTTGTCTGGAAGAGATTGCTTTAGTGGTAAGACCGCCTTTGCAAATTCTCTTTTTTTTGTATGTTTCTTCTGTATTTGTGTTTAATTTGTATAAAATGTGTGTGTGCAATGAAGACTTCAAACAAACAAACACATAGATGGCACTTTTGATACGTACATTACATGTAAAATATGACATAGAAGTGAGTTGATGGCGATAACTAAATTCAACAAAATATATAAACAAAACTTAAAACTAAAGCTAAGAGGGTTCCAAACGCGCCCTGGTCTTAGAAGAAGCCCACAACAAACTTAGCCAGTTGTTTTTTTTTTGTAATCACCATCTCACATTGTCATTTAAAACTATTAAAGAAGCAACCTGGTTAGAGCAAAGAAACACTGTATGTTCTTAATCCTGAGGAATATGCTTTCCTTTTTTTATACTTTACTAGTTTCTGATGTAAGGTTTCTGTGGGTCTTATCCACTGTCATAGGGATGTTCAAAATAAACCCTAGTCCTAAACCCACCCACGGTACAGTGATTATTAGTTGCAATCCTCTGATATATTATATGCCTTTCTGTCATATAATTATTCACCATAACGTTCAATGGAATTTATCTAGTAATATTCTATGATCCAATTGAAACTTACTAAAACTTAGTTCTCCTTTAGCAACTGATATACAATAAATAAGAAATAAATATACTACGACAATTCACTCATCACCATCTAGCCCCGATGTAAGCGTAGCTTGTGTTATGGGTACTAAGATGACTGATGAATATTTTTTATAAATAATATACATAAATACTCAGAATATACATATAAACACCCAGACACTGAAATACATTCATGTTCATCACTCAAACATTTTCCAAATTTGGTCGCTGCAATCTGCGCCAATCGGCCGTCTACAATGTGTAAATGACAACCGAAATATTACTACACAGGCTTTAGAAGTACATTATTTACTGTCACTGAGACTGTTCTGTGAGAACGAAACGCTAATAGTTTTCGAGTAAACCATTGCCATAGTTTTTACTGTAAGAAATCAGATACAGCCCTAACATCACGTGCAAAATTAAAATCATGTGACTCCTGTCACTTTACTAGGTACGCGTCGCGTAGCGTAGGTACTAAGCGCGTGTCGGTCTTTTATCTTCAATAGGGTTGTCATAAATGTTTTGAATTAGTTTGTAGTATGGAGGGTAGAGGTAAGGAGAGTCATCTGTGTATATGAAAAAGTGTCGTCAAAATGTATTAAATTAGGATGGCGCCACATTTGCATCAGGGTAACTCTTTAAAGAAGCGCCAAATATAAATATTGTTAGAGTAGGCTTGAAAAATAAACAAGGAAGTATGGAGATACTAGGAAGTAAGGTTATATTTACCACAATATTTTGTATAACGTAAGTTGTTGAAATTCTCAATAATTAACTACTTTAGTCGATAATGACATTAAATTTTTTAACTCGGCATACTTCAATTCATCTACGATTGCTACATTCATACCATACCCTGTGCACCCACCAGCGCCATTGTGGAGGATTTTTGAACTGTTATTTAGCGCAACAACTGGACACTTTTTCAACTTTTCTCCCATATAAGATGACTCTCCTTACCTCTACCCGTCATAGTTTGTAGGTACGGAAAAAATATACATGCTTCTTTTGATTTAATATTTTTACAAGGTGATTCTTTATGAAATATTTATTTATTTATTTACGCTATATTTGTGAGTGCATTCAGAGTGCAACAAAATAAATCTGTCTTCTGTGAGTTCACTCAGAGTGCAACAAAATAAATCCGTCTTCTCGGCTATCACATTGAGGGTACGGAGTGCGTGCGTCAGTGGCGCCTCCTTCAGTAGCTTGGTGCGCCCGTTTGGCACCGCCAGCAGCGATGGCCGGTGTACTTATGCACCCTACAACAGTATTTCGTTATTCTGTTACATGTTGTATAATAATGCCTTGTCATTAAAAAAGGCCTATGACTTGCTGCCTCCAAACTTTGTAGGGCATGTAATGCTGCTGATCGCATTTAAAACCACTCTTAACATTAATGTTATTTATTTAGTATTACAGATCAAAAGGGCAGGATGTGCACAAGTGTAACTTATCGCAAAAGAGATTTCATATAAAAATATCTTTTGTTTGTTTATATATTATATTCTATGTTATTGTCTTTTTTTTATGATTATTTTGTTATTGTTTAGTAGCGAGGATTCAGTGAAGACGAAGATAATGGTGCTGGCTGAAAACCAGTGCTGCGCGTTTTAGTTTGCAGCTATACTGAGCCAGCTCCTTTGTCACACTTTTTTTTTTATACTTTAACCATTTTATGACACGAATGTGTGACAATAAATACGATTTTTCTTTCAAAAAAAAAACAATATAAAGTTGAACTTGTTTCAGCTGTCACACTTGGACGGTGAGGAGGCAGAGCGGTTGATATGTGCTACGTGCGTGTGTCGCCTGCGCGAGGCTGCGAGCTTCCGGCGGCAGGTGCTACAGTGTGAAGAGACACTGCTGAGGACCAAGATACATGGAGATGGTAACCTTAATTTTGGAAACAGCTGCTATTTTCCTCATTGGTCTGGCGGTTAGCTAACCCGATTATTGATAACAAGTAGCTGGCATCAATAACAGATAACACACCCAACCCGCACATAACCGCAACCCTTTTCAGCTACAGCCACGCCCAACAAAACCGCACCCGCACACAGCCACACCGGCACCCAGGTACGACCCATACAGCCACATCTGCACAAAGCCACACCACATACATCCACACTCCTTAAAGCCACACCCCGGACAGCCACATCCCATACGGCCACACCCCATACGACCACACCCCTTAAAGCAACACCCCATACGGACACACCCCATAAAGCATCACACCGTACAGCCATACCCCATACAGTCACATCCTATCCGGCCACACCCCATAAATCATCACACCGTACAGCCATACCCCATACAGTCACACCCCATACGGCCACATCTCATAAAGCAGCACCCCATACAGCCACACCCCATACGGCCACACCCCATAAAGCATCACACCGTACAGCCATACCCCATACAGCCACACCCCATAAAGCAGCACCCAATACAGTCACACCCCATAAAGCATCACACCGTACAGCCATACCCTATACGGCCACACCCCATACAGCCACACCACATAAAGCAACACCCGACCCAGACAGCGCATTCTCACCTGGTGGTAAGTGAAGATGAAGTTTAAAATGATATCCTGCTAATCTATAGGTCGCGTCTTGAACCATGTGATCGCTATTCGAACATGCTAAATTCTAGATCAACGTAACCGTAAAAATAATACACAATACTTCATACAGTCGGTCGTTTCAGGAGAGTCCTGCTGTGAAATAAAAGAAGAGATAAAAGTGAAAGAGGAAATAATAAATGGCAACACGGAGCTATCGTGCCTGGACTATGATGACGCTACTGAAAATATTGATGGTATGGTGTTTTTATGAATTCGACACGTACTAGCTGCCCGCGACTTCGTCCACGTTTTTAAGACCCCTTAAGAAACCTTCGGACACCTTGAGTTTCCCTTTTTTTTTCTATACAGGATGATTTTGAAACCTCGACGGATTTTATTTCTTGGTGGTTCCGAATCAGTTATCCCTATCCCTACTATTATTATAAATGTCAAAGTAAGTTAGTTTGTTACGCTTTCACGCAAAAACGACTTAACCGATCCTCATGAAGCTATATACACATATTCTTGAAATTGTTAGAAGTGATATTGGATACTTTTTATCCCTATATTAAGCTCGGTTCTTTTGAGAGGGAATATAACCGATTTAAATAATTATTTTTGTACTATAGAGGTTTAATTCCGCCCAAACTGTGGTTGGAGATAGAGGACAGAACTCCTCAGCGGACAGCAGCAAACCCCTCATTTAAGGCTTGGCCATACAGAATACTTTAATTTTTCTTAGATCTACAACTAAATTTATTGCCACATCAAAAAACAAAATTAAAAGCAGACTAAGTCGCGGGCAACAGCTTGTAGATCATATTTCCACAAAAAAAAACTTTTTTTTTTTTTACCTTTTCCGAGCATAAAATAAGCAAATCATGGCTACTCGTTCTAGGTGCATGCATATGTAAGTAATGGGTTTTTCAATTTTAGTTATTTAAGTTATTATTATGCTTTATTTTATGGAATTACCGCTGCGACGATAGGACCGAGTGCGAGAACGTTGATCGCAAGCTGAGAGCTATTGTAGGGTGCCCATAATTATCTTTTCCGGAGACTAATCTTTTGTTACCGTTAATTTCCGTATCGTTTAGTAAAACATAAAAATAAAAAATATACGTTCATAAATTTGGTTCATGTATGACATATTAAAATATCCGCAGTGAAAAAACAAAAGTGAAACAAAAACTTTGTAACCGTTTTTACGAGAATTGCGAGGCCGGAGGATAAGAAATTTCCCACACGTTTATTTTATACAACGTGTGGGAAATTTGAAAAAAACGTGAAAACCGAAATAATAGTTCACAGGCTTTAGAATTACATCGTGTGATGTTTCTGAGGCTTATCTTAAAAACCTAAAACCTAATAGTTTTTAAGTAAAACACTGCCATATTTTTACAAAAAGAAATAAGATACAGCCCTAACATCACTTGTAAAATTAAAGTCGTGTGACCCCTGTCACTTTGTTAGTTTTGCGTAGCGTAGGCGCTGTTGGTATTTTATCTTCAATATGATTGTCATAAGTAAACACTAAGTTTCGAATTCGTCGAATGGAAAAATAAATATACTTCTTTTGATTTGATATTTTTTATTTTTTTGATTCCTTATGAAATATACTTATCAGCATCCTTCAACATTTTTTTTTTTTTTTTTTTTTTTTTTTTTATGGCTTGCGTTTGTACCAATTGGGTACGATTTACTTCGCCAATGTCACGTGGTATCCTTCAACATTATT
The DNA here is from genome assembly GCF_905163445.1 of Pararge aegeria. Lineage (NCBI taxonomy): Eukaryota > Metazoa > Arthropoda > Insecta > Lepidoptera > Nymphalidae > Pararge > Pararge aegeria. The sequence continues at coordinate 6,928,814 of NC_053205.1, forward strand.
TAGAGAAGGAATGCATTTTTTTTTTTAAGTCTGCTTTAACATACATTTTGATCAGGAAAAATCTTTGCCGCCAATTTTTTTCTTTTTTGCAAATTTTTTTTTTTTTTTTGTCAAGACTTAGAAGAGGATGCATTGGTACCGGCGAAAAAGCCAAAAAGGAAATCACTGAGGCAAAAATTAAAAAGTGGCAAGAAAGGAAAATCGAAAAAAATAAACAAAGAAGACTCAGCTGATGACACAGAAATGCTATATCTTGTCCCAGATGAGAAACTAATGGAACAGAACGAATTTAGTAAGTTGTATTTGTTATTTTTTTTACAGAATGGCAGAGACATTTTTTTCCCTAGGCAAAGAAAAAAACTTAAATAAATTATTACTAAATTAATAGCATGTAAATACTTATTTACTATATGTTAAAGTATTTAAATATGTAAGTGCTGTTATTATATATATTATGACGACCGATATTATGTGGATCTATTTGTGTATACTAGTTTATGTTTTAGTATGTAGTTATTCGCGTGTATATATTTTATAATTTTGTACCACCAGCAGTATATTTTCCTCTTTTTTTTCCTGATTCAAAGGATGTCTGGCAGAGATCGCTATTAAGCGATAAGTCCGCCTCTCGTATTCTACTTCTCTCTTTATGTTTCTGTTTTATTATATTTTGTATATTTTAATGTTGCGGTATCCAAATAAAGAGTATCATATCCTACAATTTTGTCAACTCTCCGAGCATATGGACTTAATAAATAAAACAATAACTACGCTTTTTTTAAAATAAAATATATTTTTTTTATTCACTCTATTATTAATTTATATTTATTGAAATTTTTAACACTATTCTTAATTATTTTCTATTTTTAGTTCGGTTTTCTATAAAAAGCGTGTTTTTTAGTTTTTTTTAAACTATTATTTATTTTCTACTTTTTAGTTTGGTTGATTTTAAACTGTTATTTGATCTAATCTACTATCAATTCCGTGATAACTCTAAGTAACTGTAATTTTTTTCCAAATTATTAATGTGTACGGTAAGAGCCCCATTACCCGCTCAGGAATCTATATTAAGACGTAACTACCATAACAGTCCCTACGCGGGTATTATTTAAAACAGGCCATTAAAAAGTAACAGCTAACGCCCTCTACCATCTAGTAGCTTAATATTTTCTGTGGAATTTGTCGGAAGTTTTGCCAAATATCCTTGCAACCTGCAATACTAACTATGTATATATAACATTACAGCATATCAAGAAGCGAGCTATCCTCAAAAACAAAATGGCTACAAAACAGAAAACACAAAACGACTCCACAATATACTGACCATTATTGAGAATTCCTACGCATGCCCCTTCGATACATCCTTCAGCGACTACTTCTGTGTATACTGCAGACAAGTGTTCACAGATCCCAATAAACTACGGGATCATTCCATGACACATGATCCCAGAGGCTTCAAAGATGTTCTAACAAACGGTCAGAATAACAAGAAAGTTCAAATCGATGTATACAGGATAGACTGCAGACTGTGTCCGGAGCCAATCAATGATTTAGAACAATTCAAAAATCATATAACCATCCACGGTAAGGCCTTGCACAACGATTCAGACGATTATCTCAAATTCAAATTGACATCCGGTACGTTGTCATGCACAGAATGCAACAGTACTTTTGGATTCTTTCATGCATTGAAGAAGCATACAGCCGAGCATTTTGGTACTTGCATATGTGATGTGTGCGGTGCACATTACTTCGAAGAGAGAATGCTGGCCCTCCATCAAAAGACTCACCAACGTGTTGATGAAACATTCACATGTAAGGAGTGCGGGAAAAGCTTCAAGTCAAAATACACGAGGTATATGCATATAGCTAGGGCTCACAAGAAAGAGGCAGCGTACCAATGTAACAAGTGCGATGAAGTTTTCTTCTCATACACATTGCGTTACAGACATATGATAGAAGTGCACGGTGAGGAACGTAGATTCCAATGCGAGCAATGTGACCGTGCTTATGACAGTAGGAAATCTCTACGGGAACACAACAGACGTTATCACTTAAAAATACTAAAGCATCAGTGCGATTTGTGTGAGAAAAGATTCTATCTACCCTCGAGGCTGAAAGAACATATGGCAAGTCATACGGGTGAGAGGAATTTCAGGTGTGAATATTGTGGGAAGAGTTATCCGAGGCTGCGTGGCTTGAAAGTACACATGCAGTCTCACAGCTCTGACAAGAAATATAAATGCGGTTTGTGCAGTGCATCGTTCACGCAGAATGTCAACTTGAAAAATCACATCAAAAGACAGCACCAAGGTATGGATTTGGATGAGAATTATCAGGAATAAAGGAGATTGTAAAATAACTTTGAAATCTATCTATCTTCTATATATATAAAAGAGAAAGTGTGTGGGTATGTTCCGTATAGGCTCCGAAACGGCTGGACCGATTTCAATGAAACTTTCAGGGAATCTCCGGATTGACCTGGAGAGTAATCCTGTAAAGTTTGGTGACGTTCGGAGCTCCCCTATTTTTGAACTGTCAAACTGTCAAATACAGCTTTTATTTACTCTGATGATATTCTATTGTTGGGTGTACATGGGTGTAGATAATTATCTTCATCCGCTCGAGAAGAGAATAGAAGAGAATGTATACGGAGAGAAATAAATGATTTAATATATTATGAGACTTAAATTAAAAATTTAATGATGTAAGTTTATTGTTTAAATAAAATAAAGCAAAATCTAGCCCGGCGAAGCGGTCTGGGTACGCTAGTTGTAAATAAAAACAAAAAAGATTGTTTAAGCGACAACTATTATTTATTCCAGGATATGTAGGTTGACTGCACATACTTAAAACTTATTTAAATGTATTATAATTGTAACCCGCTATGAAATAAACAACATAACTAAAAATAATTGTACAATTTTCTTTTTCGCACTTTATTTGAGCTTTAAATAGTTATTTTAATGTTCTTAACTTAGTTCTAACGACGAGAATCGACATTGACTGAAGTTGAAAGGTAGATTGACGACCTCGCTGACGCAATGGTAAGCGCTGTGAATTTAAGCAGGAGGTCTCGGGTTCATTTCTTTGTAAGTGCAATTTGGGAATTTATAACTTCTGAATTTTCTCTGGTCTCGTCTAGTGGGAGGCTTTGGCCGTGGTTAGTTAACACCCTACTGAAAAACACGTACCGCTAAGTAATCTAGTGTTCCGGTGCGATGTTGCGTAGAAGCCGATTAGGGGTATGACTACCATACTCGTTAACAGGTTAGCCCGCTACCATCTTATAATGCGAGATTGCAGTCAAGGGATAACTTGTAGCGTAATAAAAAAAATAAGAAAAAGTTGGATATGTTCACTACCATACTTGTAACTCGAAAGCCACAAACGGGGGGTCAGGGCAATCATTTAGCCGTAAAAGGTAACTGAACGGGATAACATTATCAGCGCCATCTACTATCGAGTAGCTACAACTAATTGCGATTGCCATGGATATGAACTTTGCTGCCTATGAGGATTAGGCTTTATTAGCAGAGCAGAGTACAAAAACAACTACCTCCACAGACAATTACGAACGTTTCCGACCTCAGTGTCAAAAACTCAAAATATATTTTCATACGTCTGTGTTCATGTTTTTAATTCTTGTAAACTAAAAGTTGTATCGAAAATTACAATAAATGTACACGACACATTACGAATGAATAAAAATGAGCGTTAAAAAAGGAAAAGGTCCTATCTTCGATCCAGGTGTGTGCCGATGTTGCGGTACGATAAAAAAATGCCGTTTATTAAATGTTGAATACGATAGTTTGGGCCAGAAAGAAATCTATTCGGACATGATGATGGACTGTTACGGTCTTCTTGTAAGTTTCAAGTTCACACATTCAAGTTACAAACAAGGTTTATTGAGAACAGGTGCTACATTCAGTAGCTCTTCAACTGAGTTACCAACTGTATGTCTTCGTAAAAACTGCATTTGATAGCGTGAGCTGGAGAATGATCGCAAATTCTGTTTGGAGATAAGTTTTTTTTTTTCGGATTGTGTGTAGCTGATTAACCCAAATGATTCTAACAGCGTAACGCGGCCTTATTGGCGAGCCTTGGAATGGGGCTCTGCCAGGAAGAGTTTGAACCCTAGGGCTCGAAGAAGCGAAGGGATCGTCGGCCTGAGGGCGCCTCATGTGAGGCCGAACCTCGGCTCAGGCGACGAATGGAGTGAAAGGGTTACGGACGGTGATTAGTCCGCACGCTTCCGAGAATGTGGTGCGAGCCCTCTTCCGGATGACATTAGATCTGGGACCTCGTCTTCGCTGGCGAAGACGCTGTGCAGAGGTTGATTGAATGTTCTGATGAAGCTTCAATGTATATACGACGTATGGTTGAAACCACGTAAATTTTTTATGCTGCGGTGATAGGCCAGTGGCTAGTATTACGAATCCACTCTCGGGCAGGCAAGTCCGAATCGCAACACCTCTAACTTTTCTAATTTATGTGCGTTTTAAGCAATTAAAATATCACTTGCTTCAACGGTGAAGGAAAACGTCGTGAGGAAACCTGCATACCTGAGAGTTCTCTATAATGTTCTGGTCCAGTGCCTAAACCCCTTTTCATTGTGGGAGCAGACCCGTGGCCTGTAGGGGGCAGGTAATGGCTTTATATGATGATGATGACGACTGAGAATTTCTTGTTCAAAAAAAACCCAATACTTAACAATTTTATTAATAACATTCCACATATATATGTAATCGGGACACCTGACGGGTGATCAGTCCTCTGTAAGGTCCTTTGCAACCTATTCCCCATAAAACATCCTGCCGTACTAAAAGCCTCTCTAAATGGGAGGGGTTGCCAACAATCACCATGTTGGGCGGACTGGTTGGTGATGGTATCAGTAGCCCAAGATGCTGCAGCCCATACTGCTTCATTGGCAGCTGATTGGAGCAGTTGGCAGCGACCCTGCTTTCTGAGTTTAAGGCTGTGTTGGTCCCACTACTGGAAAATGTTTGTGTATTGAACGTGATTGTTTTCCAGTGTCTGGGTGTTTATGTGTATTATATTCATAACATATTCATGAGCTGTCTTAGTGCCCATTACACAAGCTATGCTTACCTGGAGCCCCCAAGGTAAATGTTGTGACATTTTGCTTTGCTTCACCGTTTAAGCGAATGCTATTATTAATTTAAACTCAAAAAAGTTGGTCACTCTGGAAGTCTTACCGTAAGAGCTATCAGAGCTCTAGTAAGAGGCAGTTATTTCAAATCAATTATATTTGTTTCTAAAGATTTGTATTTCCAGTTATCCCACCTAGATGGAAAGTTATCAGAAAAGCTAGTATGTGCGACCTGTGTGCAACGTTTACGCGAGGCTCTGGCATTCAAGATGCAGGTGTTGAAATGTGAGGCAGCCTTCTTGCAGGTGAAGATGTATGAAAATGATCATAAAGGTTTGTTGGTCTAGTTACTACCTTCTCTTCTTTTACTAATGGTCTCACCGACCTAGGTATGTTAAAAAAAATTGTTCCATGTTGGATTGTCCGCTCACATTGTGGACTGGTTCAAAGATATATCTGACGGCTGATTGGCGCAGTTTGCAGCGAACCTGCTTTCTGAGCCCAAGGTCGTGGGTTCGATTCCCACTACTGAAAAATGTTTGTGTGAAGAACTGTATGAATGTTTTTCAGTGTCTGGGTGTTTATATATATTTTCTAAGTATTTATGTATATAATTCATAAAAATATTCATCAGGTATCTTAGTACCCATAACACAAGCTACGCTTACTCTGGGGCTATGTGTGTATTGTCGTAGTATATTTATTATTGTTATATATTATTGCTGTGGTTGACCTCCATAAGTCAGAGTTAAATAAGTACATTAAATATCACTAAGATGGGATCTTCTTTTCTTCTCCTGGGCTTGTCTCCGCACTGGGCCATTGGTACCATTCCATTGTACGTACTGGCACTGGTTTCGGTCACCACAAGGTCAGTCCAGCCAGCCAAGCTCATTCCAGAAACCTAGCAAGTTCCACAGCCTGTAAAAATATTTAATTTGATTAAATAAAAAAGAAGCATATTTATTTTTCTGTTCAAAACATTCTAAATGTTTACGTATGACAACCCTATTGAAGATAAATACCGACACGCGCATAGTACCTACCTGATTTCTTAAAGTAAAAACTATGGCAGTGTTTAATCAAAAACTGTTAGGTTTTCGGTTTCACAGATAAGTCTCAGAGACAGTACATAATGTACCTATAAAACCTGTGAAGTATTATATAGGTTTTCATTTACACATATATACATTATTATTATTATATAATAGACTAAGCAGCTTTCGCTGATGCGTCTATATCATTTCTTGTGCTCTTGTCTTTTTGATGTTTATCCAGTCTATTCTTAAACTGATTCAGTGATTCTGCAGTCACTACATCTTTAGGCAAGGCATTCCACATTTGTATAATTCTATTGCTGATAAAGTGCTTGGAAGGATTATACGATGCACACACACACACACACACACATCCTTACTATATTCTATTTTCTAGTTTTTAAATGTTTAATTAATAAGTATTTATGACTGTCTACGTTTTAAATATTACTAGCTGTCCCGGCGAACTTCGTACAGCGGATATTTTTTTTTATGTTTTTATGAATGTTATATTTTAATACTTAGTATCCTATTCCGGTCTAAGAGAAATCCAAAAAATCAAATATCATAAAAATTGGTCCACCCGTTCTTGAGTTATAAATGGTGCAACTAACACAACTTTCTTTTATAAGTATATACGAGTATGTAAAGAACTCTTTTCTCGAGTTCATATATCGAAAAAAACATTGGTGACTTTCAGAAAAAGTTCGATATATGAATGTTTTTTATTGTGATAAGTAACATTTAAAAAAGATTGGTGACTTTCAGAAAAGGTTCCATATACGAGTATGAACTCGAGAAAAGAGTTCTTTACAAGTTCTTTACAAACTACCAATTGACATCTTGGAGATGTCTCTTAAAAAGTTCAAAGTTTGTATTAAACGTAAGCTTATAGAAAAGTCCTATTATAGTACGAATGACTACGTAATCGATAAAAAAGCTTGGGTGTAAATTATTGCTCTAACCAGGTTGCTCTTCTAATAATTTAAAATGACATTGTGAGATGTGATAACAAAAAAAAAAAAAGCGTTTGGAACCCTCGTAGCTTTAGTTTTAAGTTTACGAATGTGGTTATCACCATCATCTCACTACCGTGTAATTCTTATGTACGCATCATAAGTGCCACTTATGGCCTATACTTGAATAAAGATATTTTTTACTTTGACTTTGACTTATATAGATATCAAATTTCTTTCAATGTCAACAGAGACTGATGAACAGTTGGCAACGGATAATAGAATAGAGGTGGAGGTTAAAGTGGAGCCGCAGGATGTATTGGAAGACGTGCTTGAGGATGAGCACGGGGGTGCACACGATGACGGTCACCCTGATGACCTGCCCGAAGCCTCACCAATCAGGGACACACTCGAAGATGTCAATCATACAAACTGTGAGTAAACATGGTGTAAATCTAAAGTTTTCAAACCAAAGAAGTCAAAAATTGAGTGTTAATTCATAAATTTCAAAAATGTTTTATTCATGTAAACCTTACTAGCTGATCCGTGCAACTTCGTCTGCATCAAATCGTTTGTTACCGGAAAACACAAATAAAATGACATTTTCTAAAAATTTATCCTAGCTAGATCGATTTATCCGTTGCAGGGGGTTCCCTGTATACTAAATTTTATGAAAATCGTTGGAGCCGACTCCGGGATTCCAATTACGTTATATATATATGTATATACAAGAATTGCTCGTTTGAAGATATAAGATTACAGGCACTTATGAAGCGTTCATACATTTAACATGTTACACTAATGTTAGTGATGGTGATAACTGTGTTCGTTAACTTAAAACTAAATTTTGGAGGGTTCCAAACGCGCCCTGGTCAGTGGCGTGCATAGAGGGTATGCAGATGATATAAGATGAAGAAAAACCTTCAGTAAAAGTTATAAATACTTGAGGGTAGGCTTTTTATATCTCTTAAATTGCCTATCCTTAAGTATTTATAACTCGTACTGGAGAATTTCTTCATTTTATATCATCTGCATACCCTGCGCATACCCTCTATGCACGCCACTGGCCTGGTCTTTTCCGCCAAGTTTTTTTTTGTTATCACCATCTCACAGTCTAGCACTTTTTTAGCGTAGGTTTTAATTTTTTATCCCCGACACATAATTCTAATGAAGAAAACTGTGGGCACGATATTCAAACAGTTGCCTCGATCAGGTGAAACGAAGCCCGCAGTGGCTGCGTACGACTCGAACGATGACATCCCGCTACAGGTTCTCCTAACGGAGCGGCCCAAGAGGCTCCGGCCAGACAACGCCCTCCCACCGCGGACACTCATTGAGAAACCAAGTAAGTTGAGTAGTTGGAGCTTTATTTCGGAAGGACACTTGCCGATAACCACCTGAGGGGTTGCTACGGCGTCACCGGGGGAGTGGGGAGAGCGCGAGAGCTCGCCATGAGAAGAGCCCCAGTGCTCGACGACATCGGGGGGGAGGGTGGGAGACGTCGACCCGAGGGTGCCTCCTGCGAGGGCTCGGACCTCGACTCGGTTCGACGTTAATCTGAGTGTTGGTGGACTTTTGGACTAATCATTGTTTAGTCCGAACGCCCCCGTACGTGGTAAGGATCCACGTCCGGATGACGTCAGAAATCGGGGCCATCGTCTTCGCCGGTGAAGACGCTGTTGTGGTTGTGTGTTTGTGTGCTATTGGGACACATTGTCGGTAGTTTGATCGTCATAGTCGTAAATGGCGCTTTATGTGACAGAGCTCGTCCGGGGAAGTATCGTTGTGATTTTACACCGGATGCAACGGAAAAAAACGATAAGAGACACAAATACAAAAATGTGTAGGATTCAGCCGGCGAGAGAATGAGATGGAATAGGTAAAAAATGTATAATGTTTTCTATCTCACTCTGTCCTATCTTAATATATATAAATCTCCTGTCACGATGTTTGTCCGCGATGGACTCCTAAACTACTGAACCGATTTTAAATTAAATTGGCACACCGCGAGCAGTCTGGTCCAACTTAAGAGATAGGATAGCTTAGATCTTTAAGTAAAGTCACAATTTTATTTTATTGCAAATTATTTGTCTATAATTAATTTACAGTCACATGTTATATGTATATACAACTATACTCATTTAAGGCTTAGCGATACTGAATACTTTAAAAAAAAAATCAAACGCAGACGAAGTCGCGGGCAACAGCTAGTACATTTATGTGTTTGTTTCTTTATCAATATTAATGTCATTCTTTAAATCAAAAGAAGCATATTTATTTTAACATACAAACTAATTCAAAGCATTCTAAGTGTTTACTTATGACAACCCTATTGAAGTTCAATGACTGACACGCGCATAGTACGTACGTACGTTGACAGGAGTCACTAGATAAAAATAATAAATCAAAAGAAGCATAGTGATTTTTCCATACAAACTAATTCAAAGCATTCTAAGTGTTTACTTATGACAACCCTATTGAAGTTCAATGACTGACACGCGCATAGTACGTACGTACGTTGACAGGAGTCACTAGATAAAAATAATAAATCAAAAGAAGCATAGTGATTTTTCCATACAAACTAATTCAAAGCATTCTAAGTGTTTACTTATGACAACCCTATTGAAGATCAAAGACTGACACGCGCATAGTGCGTACGTACGTTGACAGGAGTCACTAGATAAAAATAATAAATCAAAAGAAGCATAGTGATTTTTCCATACAAACTAATTCAAAGCATTCTAAGTGTTTACTTATGACAACCCTATTGAAGATCAAAGACTGACACGCGCATAGTGCGTACGTACGTTGACAGGAGTCACTAGATAAAAATAATAAATCAAAAGAAGCATAGTGATTTTTCCATACAAACTAATTCAAAGCATTCTAAGTGTTTACTTATGACAACCCTATTGAAGATCAAAGACTGACACGCGCATAGTGCGTACGTACGTTGACAGGAGTCACTAGATAAAAATAATAAATCAAAAGAAGCATAGTTATTTTACCATACAAACTAATTCAAAGCATTCTAAGTGTTTACTTACGACAACCCTATTGAAGATAAAAGACCGACACGCGCATAGTACCTACGCTACGCGACGCGTTCCTAATAAAGTGTCAGGAGTCATATGATTTTAATTTTGCATGCAATGTTAGGGCTGTATCTGATTTATTTCAGTAAAAACGATGGCAATGGTTTACTCATAAACTATTCGCGTTTCGGTTTCTGAGATAAGTCTCGGAGACAGTAAAAAATTTACCTCTAAATCCTCTGCAGTATTATTTCGGTTTTCATTTACACGTTGTATAGTCATTTTTGAGAGCCGGTTGGCGCAGTGTGCTGTGTCCCTGTTTTTGAACCCAAGGCCGTGGGTTCGATTCCCACAACTGGAAAATGTTTGTGTGATGAACGTGAATGTTTTTTCAGTGTCTGGGTGTTTATCTGTATATTATGAGTACTCATATAAATAATTATAAATATACTACGACAATACACACATCGCCATCTAGTCCCAAAGTAAGCGTAGCTTTTGTTATGGGTACTGAAATGACTGACGAATATTTTTATAAATAAATACTTAGAATAAACATATAAACACCTAGACACTGAAAAACATTCATGCTCATCACACACACATTTTCCAGTTGTGGGAATTGAACCCACGGCCTTGGGCTCAGAAAGCAGGGTGGCTGAAAACTGCGCCAATCGGCCGTATTGTATTCATAAAAATATTCATCAACTATCTTAGTACCCACAAACAAACTACGCTTAACGACAAGGCTGCTTGGAAGCAGGCCATTCCGCTCTCATCTCACACGAAACAGAAAAATTCTAAAGATTGTTAAACTTTAAAATGATGTTGGAAAAGAGAAATCGGCTGAGTTACTTGCCGGCTCTTCTCAGTGGAATCTGCCTTCCGAACCGGTGTTAGAGTCACTACATACAGACTGAATTGACTTTTTAAAAGTGCTTATAAACTAGGTCTACTTGAAATAAATGAATTTTGAATTTTTTGCTTACTTTCGTGTCGTAGTATCCCTATCCGTATACTTTACTTACTAATATTATAAATGTCAATGTATGTTTGTTTGTTATGCTTTCACTCAAAAACTACTTAACCGATCCTCATGAAACTTTGTACACATATTCTTGGAAGTGTTAGAAGTAATATAGGATACTTTTCATCCCGACATTAGTCTCGGTTCCTTTGGGAGTGGGTATGAAAGTGTTTGACGATTTAACACCATAACTACGACAAATTATAACCGATTTAAATAATTATTTTTGTACTATAGAGGTATATTTGTTTAATTTTGCCCAAACTGTGGTCGGAGATAGAGGACGAAACTCGTCAGCGTACTGCAGCAAACCCCTCATTTAAGGCTTAGCGATAAATTTTTTTTTAGGACTACAACTAAATTTAATGCCACATCAAAAAACAAACGCAGTCGCGGGCAACGGCTAGTATTTATTTATTTTTCACTTGCCCAGAGATCCCGATGTCGAAGCTGCAGCAACGTATGCGAGAGAGAGACCCGACTTACATAACAGAGACAAACATACTCACCATAGTTGAGTTCTCCTACGTATGCCCCTTCAAGTGCCGTCACAACCACCTCCTATGCTTCTACTGCGGGGAGAACTTCTCGGACCCTCAACTGTTGAGGGACCACACATTGAAGGCCCACCACCCGAAGAAGTTCAAAGTGACCGACCATAAGAACATGTTGAAACTTGACCTGACACGGATAGACTGCAGACTCTGTGCCAGCACAATAAACAATCTGGAAGACTTCAAGAAGCATATCACCAGTGTGCACAAGAAGAAATACTATTTCAACAACAGAGATTTGATACTGCCGTTCCGTTTAACGAAAGACTACTTCCAGTGCACGATGTGTGATCTAGTGTTCGCTTATTTCCACGCACTTAACAAACATATGAACGAGCATTATAGTAACTTTGTTTGTGAAACGTGCGGGCTAGGGTTCCTGGACCGCAGCAGGTTTTTTATGCATCAACAGAGACACGAGAAAGGTGACTTTCCTTGTGAGGTGTGCGGGAAGGTGTTCAAGGCTCAATACAACAAAGAATTGCACGTTGACAGAGTCCATAAAAAGAGAGGTGAGTTCACATTTGGTATCTTTCAATGCTGTAAATAAATAAATTTACGACAATACACACATCGCCATCTAGCCCCAAAGTAAGCGTAGCTTGTGTTATGGGTACTAAGATGGCTGATGAATATTTTTATGAATTGTATACATAAATACTTAGGAAATACATATAAACACCCAGACACTGAAAAACATTCATGCTCATCACACAAACATTTTCCATTAGTGGGAAACGAACCCACGGCCTTGGGCTCAGAAAGCAGGGCCGCTGCGAACTGCGCCAATCGGCCGTCAACTGTGTAGCTGTGTGTTTAAATATTTGGTTTCGCTTACACATCCAGGCCACCTCGTCAATGGTTGGTGCGGCTACTACCAAGGCCGAGCAGGCCAAGAGGCGTAAATATGAAAACCTGATAGCAGCTTCATTTTTGTGCATTTTGGAGTAGAGACTTTGGGACCGTGGGGTCCGGAGGCAAGAGCCCTTTTCAAAGAATTATCGAAAAGGGTTATCGAGTCTACCGGTGATCCTAGAGCGGGCAGTTGGCCAACGAATTAGTTTGGCCATCCAAAGGGGCAATGCTGCCAGCATCTTGGGAACTGTGCCTCGCTGCGGTGGTTTCGAGGACGTTTTAGATTTCATTTAGTTTTAAATAGTTTATATTTATAAAACAATTATTTTAAAGAATAAATAAATATTTACTTCCTTTCTACATTTCATAATCATAAATATTATAATATTTCGTTCATTTGCTCCACTCCCACTATATGAAACTGAAGGACTTTTCGAAACTAAAAATTATTGTATTTTTCTTACTAATATTATAAATGTCAATGTAAGTTAGTTTGTTACGCTTTCACGCAAAAACTACTAAACCGATCCTCATGAAACTTTGTACACATATTCTTGGAAGTGTTAGAAGTAATATAGGATACTTTTTATCCCGACATTAAGCTCGGTTCCTTTGGGAGAGGGGATGAGTGTTTGACGATTTTACACCATAACTCCGACAAATCATAAACGATTTAAATAATTATTTTTGTAATATAGAGGTTATAATATGTGTTTAATTTTGCCCAAATTGTGGTTGGAGATAGAGGACAGAACTCCTCAGCGGACAGCAGTAAACCCCTCATTTAATTAAGGCTTAGCGATACTGTTTTTTTAGATCTACAACTAAATTTTATGCCACATCAAAAAACAAAATCAAACGCAGACGAAGTCGCGGGCAACAGCTAGTATTATATATATCTATTATCATATATATATATTAAGAAAAAACATATGTTTAAACATATTCGATATTTTTAAAAATCAATTATTTATAATAAATAAAAAAAAAATAGATGGCTCGCTCCAGCGCCCGCATGTGGTGAAAAGTTTAAGGTACTTTTTTTTTTGTGAAAAATGAGATTATGAGGCTAGCACATATAAAAATATTCGGAACCGACAGGATTTGAACCAGCGACTCCTTGGCAATCGCGGCCTGAGCGCTTTTGCCAATAAAGCTACGGCTCTTTTACCGTCGATGCCGAAATTAGTATATGCCTTTTACATCAGTATTATAGCGACTGTAGCGCCATCTAGTAAGAAACATTGGAGTTTCGATCTAATTTTTCAAAGGTCCATATTACAATGAGACACATTTAAAACAAGAGATGACATTGCTTTTATTACATCTTGTCGGTCCCCAAAATTTTCATATGCATTTTTAATTTATAAACAGTGGCGTGCATAGAGGGTATGCAGATGATATAAGATGAAGAAAATCTCCATTATAAATACTTGAGGGTAGCCTTTTTATAACTCTTACAATGCCTATCCTTAAGTTTTTTATAACTCTGGTGATTTTCTTCATTTTATATCATCGGCATACCCTATGTTTATAAAATATCCATGGGTTTGGAACTCTCCGAATGCGCAGGCCGGGTGTACTGCCCGAAGTGCGACGTGCGGCTGATGACGTACCCGCAGAAGCTCAAACACCTGGTCGAGGTGCACGGGGAGGCGCCCATGTCGTTCCCGTGCAATCTGTGCGAGAAGGTGTGCGAGACGCGACGAAAGCTCACCATCCACCGACGGAAGGAGCATTTGAAGGATTACAGGTGAGGCGTTCGAGGAGTTAGGAAGTACCCGCAGAAGCTGAAGTAGCTGGTGGTGACACCCATGTTGGTCTCATGTAATCTGTGCGAGACTCAACGTAAATTTGACATCCGTTGGCTGAAGGAGCACTCAAAGGGATACAGATGAGGCGTTCAAGGAGTTAGGACGTAACCGCAGAAGCTGAAGTACCTGGTGGAGGCACCCATGTGGTTCTCGTGCAGTCTGTGCGAAAAGACTCATCGTAAGCTTACCATCCATTAGCGGAAGGAGCAGTTACAGGATTATAGGTGAGAAATTTAAGGAGTTAGGACGTATCCGCAGAAGCTTGAGTGTCTGGTGGCGACCTGTGCGAGATGTGCGAGACTCAACGCAAGCTGGTCATCCGTTATCTGAAGGAGCACTTGAAGGATTACAGGTGAGGCGTTTGAGGAGTTAGAACGTACCCGCAGAAGCTGAAGTACCTGGTGGAGACACCCATGTGGGTCTCTTGTAATCTGTGCGAGACTTAACGCAAGTTTGATATCCATTGGCCGAAGGAGCACTCAAAGGGATACAGGTGAGGCGTTTAGGGAGTTAGGAAGTACCCGCAGAAGCTTCAGTACCTGGTGGCGGGCGACCTGTGCGAAAAGGTGTGCGAGAAACATCGAAAGCTGGCCAACTGGCTGGATAACTAGTAACTAAGTATATGGTATTTACATATATAGTTATAACTTCATATTATTACACTTAATACATTTCTATAAAAATCTACAATATGGACTAAAATCAGACATTGACAGACATTGAACATTTCGAGGACGAGGAATTCGGGCTGGGAGAACATCGTAGAGGGATGGCGTTAATCAGTTTAAACACAAACTGACAGGACCTGTCACTGGACGGGGATCTGTCAGTTTTTTTTTTTAGTAATATAAGTCAGTGATACCCCTCCAATGATTGTCGATGGCGGGGTACACTCTACACCCGTACGTCACTTTTGCATACAAAAAAATACTAAAGTTGCAATATTTACACCTGACGCAAGCCTGTCGCGATTTATGTACACACCGTGCCGTTTAAACACATATTAGTTTATGTTTCATAACAGTGACCTATCATATGTTTTAAATAATAATTCAGTAAATTAGTATCAATCGCGTTACGCTAAATTGCATTTTTCCGTTCAACATCCAGGTTGATTCTTCTCGCATACTATGATATTAACTTTTCAGATACGAATGCCAGTGTTGCGGCCAGAAGTTCTTCACCCGGTTCGCGCTCACCAATCACATGCCGACGCACACCGGCGAGCGGAACTACAAGTGCAAGGTGTGCGAGAAGACCTACCCGCGCCTGAAGACACTAAAAGATCACCTCCGGATACACACCAACGACCGACGGTACCGCTGCCACATCTGCGGGCAGGCCTTCATACAAAACTGCAGTCTGAAGGGCCATATGAAAACGCAGCATCCCGAATATAGCTAATTTTAATATAATAAATGTGTGTGATTTTTTCTAGACTTTTCTTTAATAATTTAAGGTAACTTGCAACTCTGTAATCCGACTTGCAGTTCTGTAATTATTACTGAACTGCAAGTCAACTGTTAAAGAAACAGGACTAGTAATCACTACTAGATGCGTACGTCCAGCAGTAGAGCCCATCATTTGTATTGATGATGATGCTATAATAAAACTAATTGATGAATTGTATGATACAACCACATGTCTAGTGTCGGTTTTTTTTACAATCTAACGTACTTTCATACTTGAATTGTAGTTTTTATACATTGCAATCCTGCAAAAGACGAGTTGCTTAATATTTACAAATGACCTAATTTGTTTATATTCATCGATTCCATCGAGTTATGATAGAGCCAGCTGTAAATGATGAATCAGTTTTGTTTCAACCACACCCCAACGCACACGTTCGATCGGAACTCCAAGTATAAGGTGTGTGAGAGTAGCTACCCGCGCCTAAAAACCCTTATATTAAATGTATGTGAATTTTTCTACACTTTCTGTAATAATTTAAGGTAACTTGCGAGTCTGTAATTTGACTTGCAACTCTGTAATCCGACTTGCAGTTCTGTAATTATTACTGAACAGCAAGTCAACTGTTAAAGAAGCAGGAATGGTATTCGCTACAAGTACCATTGTAGTGTGCAGGAGTAGACCTCCATATGTTTGTATTGATGCTGATAATAAAGAAGCTTAATGAAGAATGAAGATGATTAATCTACATGTGAGTACCAATATTTGCAGCCGGTCCCTTTTTTTACAATTTCACGTTTTTTTAATCCTTCACTTCAAACTCTGTATACATTACAAAATAGCAAACGACTATAGTTGGTAAATCTTAAAAAATTACTAAGTTCTAGAAGTCTTGGTTGAATCTATATTTAAAGGGTACGCGTCGGCATGTGAATTGCGATGTGCACAAAACTGACTCTCCATCCCATTTTAAAACAGGCTTCTGCTGCCTGCTGTAAAATAAATAAAAATATAAATATACACGCATCGCCATCAAGTCCCAAAGTAGCTTGTGTTATGCGTACTAAGATGAATAATATACCCACATAAATACTTATTACATATAGATAAACACCCAGGCACTGAAAAACATTCATGTTCATCACCCAAACATTGTCTAGATGTGGGAATCGAACCCACGGCCTTGAACTCAGAAAGCAGGGTCGCTGCCCACTGCGCCAATCGGCCGTCAAAATGGGACGCATACCCTTGAAACAAAGTAAAAGTGCAAGATGCGCGAGAAGACGTACTCGCGGCCGATAGACCACATCTTTCTATACTTATAACAAAACTGTAACTGGAAGATTTCTGTACATTTAATATATTTTGAAAATTTTGATCGGGGTATGCTTTATAATCGATACTGGGTTCCAAATCAGATTTTTATTTGATTTTTGTCCCGTCTGTCTGTCTGTTGGCGCATCACGTGAAAACTACTGAACGGATTTAAATAAAATTTGTAATAGTGGTAGCTGGTATTGTTTCTAGTCTCAATGCGCCGGGTCGACTGACTGACATGCTTTTTTTTTGCTTTTTTGGAAGGACACTTGCCGATAACCACCTGAGGGGTTGCTACGGCGTCACTGGGGGAGTGGGGTGAGCGCGAAAGCTCGCCATGAGAAGAGCCCCAGGGCTCGACGACATCGGGGGGAGAGTGAGAGACGTCGACCCGAGGGGGCCTCCTGCGAGCACTCGGACCTCGGCTCGGTTCGACGTTAATCTGACTGTTGGTGGACTTTTGAACTAATCATTGTTTAGTCCGATCACCCCCGTGACCGTGGTAAGGATCCAAGTCCGGACGACGTCAGAAATCGGGGCCCTCGTCTTCGCTGGCGAAGACGCTGTGTATGTTGCGTGTGTGTGTGTTGTTGGGACACGTTGTCGGTAGTTATTTTATCGTCGGGGTCGTCAAGGACATGCTTCGGACGTCGCCGCTTTGGCTCGACGTCGGGGACGGGGGTATAAGTGGACGGGGGTTGGGGTGTCGGACTGCATTTTCAAAGTAGGTCTTTGATAATGATTTCATGTACTGGGCATGTATGGTGGGAAGATCGAGGTCTCGGTGGAGATCTACGTTGCGCATGAACCACGGACTGTCCGTGGTCATACGCATAAACTTGTTCTGCAGGACTTGAAAGCTCCTGTAGGAGCTGTGAGGGCGATGGGCGAATACGACGCTGGCGTATGTCATAATGGGACGTATGCACGTTTTATACAAGGTGACCTTGTGACGGAGGGATAATTTGCTTTTGCGGCAAATCATCGGATAGAGGCGACCCATCACATACGCAGCCTTGTTGCGGGCCTTGCGAATGTGTGCGGTGAAGCTCATTCTATGATCGAACGTTACTCCCAGGTATTTGGCCTTGTCTTGCCAGGGTATGGGACGCCCGTAGAGGGTGACCTCTGCGGGGTTTACCGTGAAGCGGCCTCTCGGTTTGCCCGTGAAGAGCACCGCTGCGCTCTTCTCGGGGTTAACTTCGATCCTCCAGAGGCGGAACCACTTGCCCAGCAGGTGGAGCGCCTTTTGGAGTCGACTTGCTATGTTGCTCTTTTTGGGATCGGTCGCAAAGAGAGCGGTATCGTCGGTGAATTGGGCCAGTTTGACCGTCGCCGGTAGGTCGCGCGGAATGTCGCTCGTGAAGAGCGCGTACAGAAGTGGGGAGAGCGCGGAGCCCTGAGGGACTCCCGCTCGTATAGGTCTAGGGGATGACTGACATTAGGCCAGAGTGGACCATTTATGTCAAATTCTCGGTCGAGAACTCTTTGTGAGCTATCGAGTGTGAAAGTACACGACCGCCACGCCATTGGAGATTCTTTACTTAATGGTAATTCTTAAATAATCTAATCGTATTACTAAATAATAGTTCTTTTAATTTACATTCAGTGGATTTAAATAATATCTAATTTTACCATAAATGTTAACCGCTTATTTTACTACTTTAATTACTTAAATCGATTATTGTAATCTACGGTTAAAGCTAGTCGCCGAGATGAATACGAAGCAACTCGAGTAGAACTTATTGTGTGTGTTTTTTTAATTCCAGACTTTTCTTTTATTTGACGGCCGATTGGCGCAGTTTGCAGCGACCCTGCTTTCTGAGTCCAAGGCCGTGGGTTCGATTCCCACAACTGGAAAATGTTTGTGTGATGAGCATGAATGTTTTTCAGTGTCTGGGTGTTTATATGTATATTCTAAGTATTTATGTATATTATTCATATATTTTTATTCATCAGTCATCTTAGTACCCATAACACAAGCTATGCTTACTTTGGGGCTAGGTGGCGATGTGTGTATTGTAGTAGTATATTTATTTTATTTATTATTTATTTATTACTTTAGTAATTGTAGGTTAATAATTTAAAAGATGATGATGACTTATTTAACTTAACTGAAGCGGTGAAGCGGGTAGGATTCGAGTTCACTTTCGGGTTCCAGCAAGCACCTCTAAGTTATACGCGTTTTAAGTAATTAAAAATATAACTCTTGCTTCGACGGTGAACGAAAACATCGTGAGGAAACCTGCATGCCTGAGAGTTCTACATAATGTTCTCAAAGGTATGTGGGCCAGCGTGGTGTACCTTATCCCCTTCTCATGGCGGGAGAAGACCCGCAGGGTGATTACGTATCTCGCGACAGGTTTGCGACAGGCGTATATCTTGCAATCACTGCTGTCAAACGTCACTTTTGCATACAATAAATAAACAAAAGTGACGTTTGACAGCAGTGATTGCCAGATTTACGCCTGTCGCAAATCCGTCGCGAGATATGTAATCACCTTGCCGTGCCCTGTAGTGATGAAAGAAGTAGATGAATTTGACTTGCAGTTCTGTTATCTGATTCGCTGCTGTGTCTTGCAGTGACTTGCAGTTTTGTAATCATTACAGAACTGCAAAAGACCGATAAGTGTGAAAAACACCACAAAAGACCCATCCATGTCGATCAAGTTATTAGGATTTTAGCTATATATAAACAGAAAAAAAATAATAAAACATAAAGTATTTTACTAATAATTTAATTTTTAATTTTACAATTTTACGTACAATTGTTTATATTTTACATTATGAATACTTTTACTATTATAAATTAAAATAGGTTCATCCCGTACCTACGTTAAAATAATTAATTATTCCTGCATTATCAAGAAATGTTTGTCAGCGTTCGTTCCACGATTACTTTCTTTTTATTTGAATAAAAGTGGAAAGGATAAAATAGGTACATATAGTACCTAAGTTTAAATAATTAGTTATTCCTGCATAACAAGAAGTGTTTGTCAGCGTTTTATCTAAATAAAATAAGGTTTTTTTTTTTGACAAAAGTAAATTGGAGAAAATGCAAACATGCCTTCGCTATTTCATATTGGCTAGTTCATTTTCTTATTTCGTGGAGCAATAATTAACATTTTATTTGTAGTAATAACATTAGTTTTTGTAAAATGCGGTATTAAGCACCACCGATATGATTTTTGATCCATTTCCATTATTAAGAACATTTTAAAACGCAATCTGTTCACTCGATCGCTTTATTTACACACAGATGACGTCACGTGGTTTGATGAGACCGTTTACGCGGCAATTTAAAAGTCTGTTATGGTTTTTGAGTTCATTAAACGCTGGATTTTTTTTTGTTATATTTATTTATTAAACTCAAAATAAATAAGTAGTACGATTCCCCACTGTTCATAGTAATTTTCGTCGAGTGTGCGTATGTTCTTTGTATATCAGTTTCATTGTACATCATGGGATTCCGCAAAGTGACACCTGCAATCTTTCCCATCTTGTATAAACAAAAACTGTGTTAATTATTAAAACTCGCATCCATATCGAATACATTATGGTGACTTTTCATATGACTCTTCAGACTGCTGCTCTGCGTGAAACCAGAACTGCATATATCACATTTATACCTCCTTCCGTTATTGTGAGACCTCACATGCTCCTGCAAAGACTGGAGTCGAGGATAACTCTTGTCGCAGAACTCGCAACGGAAGTTCCTTTCACCAGTGTGAGTTGCCATGTGTTCTTTCAACCTGGAAGGCAGGTAGAACCTCTGGTCACACAGATCGCATTGATGGTTGAAGATTTTGAGATGATTTCGTCTGTGGTGCTCGATTAACGTTTTCCGACGATTGTAAACCTTATCGCACAACTTGCAAGGAAACGTTCTCTTGTCCCCGTGCACCTCAATCAAGTGCCGATTCCGTAGTGCGTAAGAAAGGAACGCGGCGTCGCATTTATAGCAGTTTATAGTCGGTATTTTCTCATGCACAGTTGCAACGTGCAATCCCATACTGTATTTCGACTTCAGATTCTTCCCGCATATCTCGCAGGGGAAGTTAGCGTCGATTTTGCTGTGGCTCTTTATGTGCGTGCGCAATGACTGATGTTCCAGGAAGCAAGCGCCGCATACGTCGCACGTGAACGTGCCGAAGTGGTCCACCATGTGCTTCTTTAACGAGTCGAAATAAGGGAACACTGCATTGCATTCGGTGCATGTCAAATTGTTCAAGGTCAACTTGAATTTCAAGAATTCGTTGGTTAATGGGTGTAGAAACTTTCCGTGCTGCGCTGTTATATGGCTCTTGAACGTGTCGAGATCGTGAATCTTCTCCGGGCACAGTCTGCAATCGATTCTGGTGATATCGATTTTCGGTATTTTCTTGTTCTCTATGGAACCCTCGAATAGGTCAGCCGGCGCGTGCGTTAGGGTGTGTTCTCTAAGTTCAGTGGGATTTGTGAATTGGTCCCTGCAATAGTAGCAGTAGTAGAAACTGATTCGGTTGAGGAAAGGACAGACGTATGAGTAGTTTACTATAGTGACGGTATTGCTAAGGGCCATGCGGTTTTGGTCCATGGATTCTGCTTGCTTTTTCGCTTGTGGTTTCTCTGCGGGTAGTTCTGAAAAGTTGTGACATAGACATAGACAAAACTGTTCCGCTATTTAAAGAAAGAACTCAAAGCGCATTTGTTGCAGCAACAAAAAAGTATATAGTTCTTAAACCAAAATTTTTGATCTTAAAGCAATTTTGTAAGCAAATATAAAATTTCAAGAAAAAAAATCTTGAAGTTTGTTTGCTCAGTCAAGTAAAATCTTATTATGAAAGGGTTTAGTTGACAAATAATATAATAAAATATGTTACAATTTCTTTTTTTTTTTTTTTTTAGCTTTAACAATTTAGCTTTTGATTGAGATTTTTAGCAACTTTCTCATTCCCAGCAATATCTTCAATGATTTCAAAATTAGTAAGAAATTTAAGAGTTCTAATTTTATATTACGTAGTAATAACATATATACAGAATACAGATGTCTATGCCCACGGGTGTATATTTCATACCTTCTAAAAATATTAAATCAAAAGAATCATATTTATTTTTCATAAGTAAACACTTGTTGTACAGTACTACAAGTGTTTACTTATGACAACCCTATTGAAGATAAAAGACCGACACGCGCATAGTACCTACGCCCCGCGACGAGTACCTAATAAAGTGACAGGAGTCACTTGTTTTTAATTTCGCATGTGATGTTAGGGCTGTGTCGGATTTCTTTAAGTAAAATCTATGGCAGTGGATTACTCAAAAACTATTAGCGTTCCGGTTTCGCAGATAATTCTCGGATACAGTACATAATGTACCTGTAAAGCCCGTGAAGTATTATTTTGATTTACACGTTGTTATTAATACGTCCCACCCATAGAAGTCTTATTAGCAAGACACTTGAAAAGACACTCGTCGCCAAACGAAGCCTCCCACTGGCCTTCCCACTATATAGTATACTAGATAGTCAAACGTTTGTATTTTTTACAACAACGTACAATAAATAAATAAATAAATATACTACGACAATACACACATCGCCACCTAGCCCCAAAGTAAGCGTAGCTTGTGTTATGGGTACTAAGATGACTGATGAATATTTTTATGAATTATATATACATAAATACTTAGAAAATACATATAAACACCCAGACACTGAAAAACACTTAATGCTCATCACACAAACATTTTCCAGTTGTGGGAATCGAACCCACGGCCTTGGACTCAGAAAGCAGGGTCGCTGCCCACTGCGCCAGTCGGCCGTCTAACAATAGCTGTTTTAGAGGCTAAGAGGCTATGTAGTTTAAAAATTACGAAAGTCATTAACCGTTACGAATGTTTTGTTAAAATTCGAGTGCCCAGTCTCGATCGCGGCGACAAATTGACGTGTACACGAAATTTCTAAGGCCGCTTAGATTCACACAACAAGATGGAGTCGAAGCAGTCCCAGTGAAGGCTCAAAGACAAAACCGAGTAGAAAACTTCATCATCATCATCATCTCAACCAATTGACGTCCACTGCTGGACATAGGTCTTTTGTAGGGAGTTCCACAATGCACGGTCCTGGGCCGCTTGCCTCCAACGGCTCCCAGCTACTCGCCTGATGTCATCTGTCCACCTCGTTTGGGGCCGACCTACGCTGCGTTTACCGGTGCGGGGTCGCCATTCCAGCACCTTAAGACCCCAACAACGTCCATCGGTTCTCCGAGCTATGTGCCCCGCCCATTGCCACTTCAGCTTCGCAACTCGCTGAGCTATGTCGGTAACTCTAGTTCTTCTACGGATCTCCTCATTTCTGATGAGGTAGAAAACTTACCTGGCTCTAATAATTTATCCAGTTTCCTATGCAGCCTTTGTATTTTGCCAGTTCTCAGACGCTCTTTGACATTAGTCTTTTGACTGTTCCGTGTTCTTTTGTAAGACTTCTGGTCCGCGTTGCTCAGATCTGTGATCTCAGTTTTGTCGATTTGTGTATCCATTATTGAATCTGCAAACACTGTATGTAGATGGAGTACCCCACAAAACCATTAAACCTTTTTCTTATACATATGAAATAGTGGATAGAAAGATAAGCTTAATTTGCTATACTCCGCGAAAAGCAGGAGAATGTGTATGCTGTTTTTTCAATCAAAGTCAAAGTCAAAAATATCTTTATTCAAGTAGGCCCACAGGTGGCACTTTTGATGCGTACATAAGAATTACACGGTAGTGAGATGATGGCGATAACCACATTCGTAAACTTAAAACTAAAGCTACGAGGGTTCCAAACGCGTCCCGGTCTAAGAAGAAGCCCACAACAAACTTAGCCGGGTGTTTTTTTTTTTTGTTATCGCCATCTCACAATGTCATTTTAAATCTTCATTACTCCACAACAAATAGATCCTCGGCAATGTACCCTCTACGCACGTTGCGCTCCGAAACCGGAGCATCCTCAGGAGATGTTGACTTTACAATTAATAATTGGGTGGGACCTTACAACGTGTCGATTCGGGACGGACACGAGTCGTCGAAAATAAAAGCCCCGGGATGGGTCATTCGGGAATTTATATTTTCTGAGTTTTCTCCGGTCCGGTCTGGTGGGGATCCAATGTGCATAGAAACCGATTAGGAGTGAGTATGGGTTTAAAATAATTTTATATGTTTACTAGCTGTTATCCGCCCGCTTCGCGTGGCATAAATATAAACCTGTCTCTTCGATCACTCTATTTATTAAAAAAAAAAGCCGCATCATATAGTGACTGTGATTGTGATTGGGATTGATTATGATCGTGATCGTGATTGTAATTGTGTTGATAGTGATATTCTCACTATCACTATCACGGTGATAGTGATAGTGAGAATTTCGTAAAATCCGTTCTTAGCTGACCTTCACTCGGCGAAAGGAATATTCCTACCAAATTTCAAGTCTCGACGCCTTATGGTTC
This sequence comes from Pararge aegeria, assembly GCF_905163445.1. NCBI lineage: Eukaryota > Metazoa > Arthropoda > Insecta > Lepidoptera > Nymphalidae > Pararge > Pararge aegeria. Next base: position 6,953,395 of record NC_053205.1, read on the forward strand.
CAGAGATATCGTGATGACTAATATTATAAATATAAATGTAACTTCTGAACTCCAAGCAGACGAAGTCGCGGGCAGAAGCTAGTAATGTTATATATAATAATAAAAGGTTCGTTACGATCCATATTTTAAAACATATATACCCCCCCCCCCCCCCCCGGTAATCCCCCCGTTTTTTGATGTGGCATTCAATTTAGTTGTAGTTCTAAAAAAAAATTATTCAGTATCGCTAAGCCTAAGGATTAAGTATTAAGGTTTGCTGCCGTCCGCTGAGGAGTTCTGTGCTCTATCTCCAATCACATTCGAAATTAATATATTAGAACCTCTAAAGTACAAAAGTAATTATTTAAATCGGTTATCACTTGACGGCGTTATGGAGTAAAATCGTCAAACACATTCGTCCCCTCTCCCAGAAGAACTGAGCTTTACTTCGGGATAAAAAGCATCCTATATTACTTCTAATACCTTCAGGAATATGTTTACAAAGTTTCGTGATGATCCGTTTAGTAGTTTTTGCGTGAAAGCGTAACAAACGAACTTACATTCACATTTATAATATTAGTAGGGATATGGATAATATAGTCAACTCACCCTCTTGATGACCAAGCGAATCATCAACATTGTCATTGCAATCAGAATCGCAAGCTTCCTCATCTTTAACTTCTAGCTTAACATTCTTATTGCTTTCTGGAATTAAAAAATTAATTAAATAATTGTTTGATACTAATACTGAAAAGTATTTACAATTATTTTACCCCATCATTTCACCACCTACTGATGTAATGAATGAATGAATATACTTTTATTGCACACCACAAAAGGTACATAGAAAAAAAAAAAAAAAAAGTATAACAAAACAACGTATACAATTTTGCGGTCTTATCGCTTCGTAGCGATTTCTTCCAGGCAACCCATTATGAAGATAAAAAACAGGTACAGAAAATAATGAGGTGGTGCATATATACATATACCAATAAAATAAATATTTCATTACTTAAATATATACATAGAATATATAAAAAACAATATTTGTAAAGGTAATTAAATAAATTTAAAATGATATTTACTTAAAAAATATATAATATATTAATTATGACTCAAAATAAATAAAATAAACAAGTATCCTCAACAATAAATAATAAAAAATGAAAAAAAGAGAAGAAGGGAGCAGTGACCTATCCCGGATCATCTGTTGATTGAGACAAAAAGTGATCTTTCAGAAGTTTTTTAAAAATTTGGACAGATTTTGCCTCTCTAATAGCCAAAGGCAAGGCATTCAAAAGCTCAACAGCCTGAATATGAGAAGGCACCTTTAGGATCAGCTTCCGTGCGGAGAAGTGGAGTGGAAGGATGAAACAATACACAGTAGAGAACAGAATGTAAATGTAAATTCCTGCGAAGTCGGATGGGCAAACACTTGAGACGATTGATAAGTGCGATCTATGGGCCAAAAAAAAAAAAGAAAAAAAAAAGAATGAAAAAAAGAGAAAAAAAGAGATAGCCCCGTGGTTAGGACTTCGCCTTTACTTTCGGGGAGGGGAGAGTTTGAATCCTACTTGTAACTTTTATAAGTTATAATTATAATTAGAATATTTTGATTATTCACTCGCAACGGTGATGAAAAACATCAAAAACATCATTAGGAAACAAGAGTTCTCCGTAATTTTCTCAATGGTGTGTAAACTCCTCCAATCCACACTGGGCCAGAGTGGACTACTGCCTGAACCATTCTCACTGTTGGAGGTGACCTGTGTCGTATAGTGGGCCTTCAATGGGTTGATGTGATGATGACGACGCTTAGTACTAATTAAAGTAGAATTGGGCACATGCAGTATAAGGGTGACCTACTCAGCTCTGTGTTACTGTTTAAAGGAAATACTTGCTCGCTGGTTTCCAGTACGGACCCTTATTGTGATCAAAAGGTAACTAAGTAGGGTAATGTGATATAAACACTGAAAAAACTATACTTATATAAGCCTACAGCACACTTTATCAGATTTGCTGCTACCACCAGTCGATCCTTACCGTGGCGTGCCTCCAAAAACATCTGCTCAGACTGCAGAACCTGTTTCCTAAAGGCACTGGCTTCTCTTAGACGACTCACACATGTAGCGCATATACAGCAGTCAGTATTGTCACCATCTAGATGTGATAGCTGTAATACAGAGTCAATGTAACTAAATATATTTATTTCTCAGACTCTTGTTTTTAGAGACTAAAAAAAGACTCAGAAGGCACAACAAAGAAGTTGGCAAGAAACTCAACAGTTGCTCTTTTTTTGGTTTTTATTAATAAAGTGCAATTGTGAGATAAATGATAAATGTGAGTTTTAAAAATTTGATATTAATTACTAAGAAATTTCCAAAATGGTGTAGATTCACCCATTTTCTTTGTACACTTTATCCAGGGACACACTGTATATACCTATATGATTTAAAAATATATTTGTTTAATCACCTACAAACAATACTTTTTCATATGTTTTATATTACTTTACGATACTAGTATATTAATATTTGTCATATTAATTTGACTGCCATATTATCAAATGTTACACTTATACTAGTAACGTCAAATGTACTGCCAAGCTTCACAACGCCTCGCCGGATTTGCCTCATTTGAAGTGGTACAATGTAATGGCTCAGTACATGAGGCTACTCTTACAAACTCTTTTTCAAATCGTCCTACCTTATAACCCAACACTATTACAGAATGCTTTACCGGTACAGCATTTTTCAGTCATTCAGTACATGTTACTGCAGTATCGAAGTTCTTAGTACGTAATAAGGCTAGCCGATACTGCTTAGTATAAGGTAAATATCTCCCATAACCAAAACAGTATAGCCCGCTACAATCATTAACTGCATCATCTCTTAGCTAACTTTTTAAATATTTAAAAGTATAACTTACGAGGAGACCAAAAACGTCCATAAACATGTCAGAGTACACCTCCTTGGAGTCCATGAATTCGTACTCCGAGGTGAGGAGGCGACATTTCTTTATGGAATGGCAGCATCTGCACAAAGCGGGGTCTACTATGGGCCCCCTGTTTTTCTTTGAATTAATACTGGCCATTTTTATTTAACCAAATTGTTGTTATTAACTACTTCCACATATTATAACATTCACATTTACATACTGAACACACAAATAAAACTCTTCTTCGCCTTTAAATTTTAGTTTTATCAAATGTCAAAATGATATCTATTTATTTGTGACATCCAGCCTCAGCATGAAACAGAGAGCATAGAGCACAAAAAACCAGTTCGACATCAAGCTTTTAACATAAACAAGAATTGAATTGAATTGAATCAAGCTTTTAATTGTACTACACAGATTATATACAAAAAAATTTGGAAAATCCAAAAGTGCACGCCTCATTAATGAACCATGTATATATAAACTTTTTTCCTCATTTATCCTATTGTATGATATTAAGTTGTAAATAAGTAGCTAGTTTAAGTATTCCATATTATTAAATTATATTATTATTAAATCCATATTATTATACTATTTAATCCTTTCCTGATCCTATTAATTCTTTTCGAAATTCCGTTTCCTTTTTATAAAAAACTTAGTTTTTTTTTCAATGTAAAAAGATTCCTCGTTTAAAAAAAAAAATTATAAATAAGAACAACACTTGACCACAGAATAAGCAATTGACTATGGTTCAATCGCTCAGCGCGCAGAACCAATAAACCAAAAAGAAGAGAAGAAGTGCACGCCTCATAATCTCATTTTTTTCACAATAAAATTGAATTTTTTTTAACTGAAACTTTCAATGCTCATTACAAATTTTTTTTTTTCATATTAATTATTATTCATTTTTTGTAAACAAGACACGGGAATGTCATAATGATTGCACATTGAAAGTTACAATTAATATTAGCTAGAATAATTACATGGAAATTTAACGACAGTGAATTGAACGCTCATATTAACTAAAAAATTATTCCGATACGATCATTTTTTCGACCAATTTTGATGCCACATACACCCGTCCATACACGGACGTCCAGAAAAGATTATGTTTAATGTTATTATTTACTATGTTAAACAAAAAAATTGTTATTGAAATGTATTTTATGTGCCTGACAAATTATTTGACTTGATATTAGTGTACTCAAATTAACCTGTAAGTGCAATATAAATAACAAAAAATCAATTTCAGTTTCGAGAAAACTGCTTTTTTTGAAATGTCGAGAGTAGAGCACAACCTCAACGCTTCGCTTATGAGGCGTGCAATTACAAATATTCTAAAGTGATCAGCCCTAGATAAAGATCACAGAAAATAATTTACTACCACGACTTTGTATCATCATTTGTACCATCCACTTAACCACGTATTTTATTCCTATTTGTATCTCCATTGTATTAATGTCAGCGCCATCTGTTATTGAATAGAATGTATTATATATTGAAAAACTGCCCTAAAATACGTATGTAGATTAAAATCCGAAATTTAAGAGTATTTTGTGAATCATAAGATAAACTACCCATTAAATCTTAAATGGTCTGAACTTAAATAATTTGTAATTAATCAATTTTCGAACGTCAAAAATAATGTTGACGCAGAGCAGAGTTTTACCGCTTACTCAGGAAATGATGTTTTTAACCGTACACATTCTAAATAAACAAAAGTATACTAATATAATAAGTTTTTATTTACATATAAATTACTTGCACGTTATTACATTACTTAAAAACGAAATAAATAAATTAAGCAATAATTTCAATCACTCTTTTCTTCTGCTTTCCTAAGTAATCTTTGTCCAGTATTCAGAGTACCTGTATTATAAGTTCTAAGCTGTGGTGTTTAGGTTGAATTTTGATCGCACCATAATAGTCTAGGTACTAACCTATATATAGCATTGCTGTTAAAGTAGCTAGTTATCTCATAAACTGTGTTTCCGAAGTAAATCTGTACAAGTACGAGGCGGTGAAATCCCAGTGGGTAGCACTTCGACATAACTTTCGCCGGTCCAGATTCGAATTTCCTAAGTTATGTGCGTTTTATGTAATTAAAATATCACGACAACAAATTGAGCGGTGAGGGAACCTGCATGCCTGAGGGTTCTCCATAATGTTCTCAAATGTGTGTAGAGTCCACCAATCCGCAAGGGGCCAGCGTGGTGGACTACAGCTATAACTATTCTTTGCTATGATCCAATCAACATGATCTTCGAACCAACTTTCGTTTGTGCGATTTCTTATGGCACTGCAGAGATTTCAGACCCGGGTAGCTCTTACCGCATTCATCGCATTTGAAATTCCTCTCGCCTCTATGTATCGCCATATGTTCCTTCAAAGCAGATGGCACGTAGAACATCTGAGCGCATAGCTCGCACTGATGGTTGAAAACTTTCAAATGGCTGCGTCTGTGGTGCTCCATCATAGTTTTCCGTCGATTGTAAACCTTATCGCACAACTTGCAAGGAAACGTTCTCTTGTCCCCGTGCACCTCGATCAAGTGCCGATTCCGTAATGCGTGTGAAAGGAACGCGGCGTCGCATTTATAGCAATTTATCGTCGGCTTTTTCTCGTGCACTGTCGCAACGTGCAGTCCCCTACTGTATTTGGACTTTAGATTCTTGCCGCATATCTCACATGGGTAAACCGCGTCGACTTTTTTGTGCGTATTTCTTATGTGCGAGCGTAGTAATGAGAGCTCAATAAATTTGGCACCGCACTCGTCACACGTGTGAGTGACAAAATGCTCCAACATATGCTTATTTAGGGAATCGAACAAAGAGAACGCCTCGTCGCATTCAGTACAATTCATATTGCCAGCTGTGAGTCTGAATTTTAAAAATTCATTTGTCACCGGATACAAAATTTTCTTGTGTTCGGACGTTATATGTTTTTTGAATGTGTCGACATCGTCGATTTTCTCTTCGCACAGTCTGCAATCGATTCTTGTGATGTCTACTTTGGGTTTTTTTTTATGTTCCATCATTTGCTTGAATAATTTTGGCTCGTGCTTTAACGTATGCTCTCTCAGTTCAACGGGGCTGGTGAATTGGTCCATGCAATAGAAGCAGTAGTAGAAGCTTATTTTATTGTAAAACGGACAGACGTAGGAGTATGTGACTATTTTAACTGTGTTGATCAATGCCATGCGGTTTTGCTCGAGGGTCGCTTTTGGAGTTTTCAGTTGAGTTCGGTCTGCCGGTGGTTCTGAAAGAATAATTAATTTTTAAATACTGTCAGCTGTTGTCAGTCGTATCTTATTGCTATTAAACATATTATGCCTGTGTATATATATATACTAGCTGTTGCCCGCGACTTCGTCTGCGTTTGATTTTGTTTTTTGATGTGGCATTTAATGTAGTTGTAAAAATTAAAGCATTCAGTATCGCTAAGCCTTAAATGAGGGGCTTGCTGCTGTCCGCTGAGGAGTTCTGTCCACTATCACCCACCACATTCAGATCTACACAAAGTTTGGGCAAAATTAAACACATATTATAACCTCTATACTTAGTACAAAAATAATAATTTAAATCGGTTATAATTTGTCGGGGTTATGGTGTAAAATCGTCAAACACTTTCATCCCCTCTCCCAAAGGAACCGAGCTTAATGTCGGGATAAAAAGTATCCTATATTACTTCTAACACTTCCAAGAATATGTGTACAAAGTTTCATGAGGATCGGTTAAGTAGTTTTTGCGTGAAAGCGTAAAAAAAAACAAACTCACATAGACATTTATAATATTAGTAAGAAGTAGGATACTAGCTGTACCCTGCCACTCTTCGCTGTGGCACATTGTGATCGAATGGTTGAGAAAATAGATAAAAAAAACCCTCGATGCGCATTATATATCATGCTACAATTTCAGCTTGATCGGTGCAGAACTTTTTGAGCTTTTGAAGCGTACACAAACCAACATAACATTTATATATATATAGATACGCGGCATATATCTATATATATATATATATATATATATATATATATATATATAGATATATGCCGCGTGGGGAGTTTACGTCCATGAGTAACATAACGAGTGTATGTCTCTTAATGCATCTAAATAAAAAAAGTGTGTGTAATTATGTACATGCGTTAGGAGTTATACTTCTTTGGCGTAACAAAATTTAATCTAATCCTTTTTCTATGTTTTTAAAAAAACTACACTATTACTAGAAATAAGGTATTTAATATAACGCATATTTTATTGTAACGCATTACCTAGTTGTAAATAAACTATATTAAAAAATGTTTTGAATTTTCTTAAAAAATGCGAAGAAACTTTTTCCCAAACCTAAATTTTTTTGTAAATATTATCGTTAGCTTGTTATTATTATTTTTTTTTTTTTTAATCCTATTATTATGAATGAATGAATGAATACACTTTTATTGTACACCAAAGAAAAAAGTAGTTACAGAGATATAAATACAGAGCAAGAGAGTACAATTTGGTGGCCTTATCGCTACATAGCGATTTCTTCCAGGCAACCAATGGCGTAAAAGCAAAAAACATAGAAAAGAGGTAGGTGATGCAATAAATAGTATTTAAAATTATACTTTTCTGCAGCCGTTGAATTTTGCTGGCTATACTTGGTTGCTTCTTATCCGATATGTGAATATTTCTGGTTCTTTTCAATGACTTAAAATTTGTACTAATCACAGCTGTAGCTTTGGTTACGAGGGGCTTTTCTGTATCGGTTTCTGAATCTGAAACTAAAAAGATATTATAAATAAATAAATATACTGCGACGATACACACATCGCCATCTAGCCCCAAAGTAAGCGTAGCTTGTGTTATGGGTACTAAGATGACTGATATTTTTATGAATACGTAAATACTTATAATATACATATAAACAGACACTGAAAAACATTTATGTTCATCACGCAAACATATTCCAGTTGTGGGAATCGAACCCACGGCCTTGGACACAGACAGCATGGTCCAATCGGCCGTCTTTGTTTCTTTTCAATGGGAAAAAACATTTAATTACAGTTAACTGGTTGACACGTAAGGATGCAAATCACTCACAGGTACAATATAATAAATAATAACTACTAGAAATATGCAATATTTTTCAATATATAACAAGATTCTACATACTAATTACATGTATATCTAAAATGGCAGGATTTTACGTTTACTAATTTTATTTCCCTTTTTTTTTTTTAAGAAACTAGCGTATCCAGCCCGCTTCGCCGGACTACATTTTTGCTTTATTTTATTTAAACAATAAACTTACATCATTAAATTTTTAATTTAATTTATTTCTCTCCGCATTCATTCTGTTCTCGAGCGGGTGAAGATCTTTATCTTGTACACCCAACAATGGAATATCATCATAGTAAATAAAAGCTGTAGTTGACAGTTTGACAGATAGATAGAAAAAAAGAGATAGCCCCGTGGTTAGGACTTCGCCTTTACTTTCGGGGAGGGGAGAGTTTGAATCCTACTTGTAACTTTTATAAGTTATAATTATAATAAGAATATTTTGATTATTCACTCACTTCAACAGTGATGAAAAACATCAAAAACATCATTAGGAAACAAGAGTTCTCCGTAATTTTCTCAATGGTGTGTAAACTCCTCCAATCCACACTGGGCCAGAGTGGACTACTGCCTGAACCGTTCTCACTGTTGGAGGTGACCTGTGTTGTATAGTGGGCCTACAATGGGTTGATTTGATGATGACGACGCTTAGTACTAATTAAAGTAGAATTGGGCACATGCAGTATAAGGGTGACCTACTCAGCTCTGTGTTGCTGTTTAAAGGAAATACTTGCACGCTGGTTTCCAGTACGGACCCTTATTGTGATTGAAAGGTTACTAAGTAGGGTAATGTGATATAAACACTGAAAAAAACTATACTTATATAAGCAAGAGTCATTGTAAGGATTCATAAATAATTGAAACCTACAGCACACTTTATCAGATTTGCTGCTACCACCAGTCGATCCTTACCGTGGCGTGCCTCCAAAAACATCTGCTCAGACTGCAGAACCTGTTTCCTAAAGGCACTGGCTTCTCTTAGACGACTCACGCATGTAGCGCATATACAGCAGTCAGTATTGTCACCATCTAGATGTGATAGCTGTAATACAGAGTCAATGTAACAGGTCGAACTAAATATATTTATTTCTCAGACTCTTGTTTTTAGAGACTCAGAAGGCACAACAAAGAAGTTGGCAAGAAACTCAACAGTTGCTCTTTTTTTAGTTTTTATTAATAAAGTGCAATTGTGAGATAAATGATAAATGTGAGTTTTAAAAATTTGATATTAATTACTAAGAAATTTCCAAAATGGTGTAGATTCACCCATTTTCTTTGTACACTTTATCCAGGGACACACTGTATATACCTATATGATTTAAAAATATATTTGTTTAATCACCAACAAACAATACTTTTTCATATGTTTTATATTACTTTACGATACTAGTATATTAATATTTGTCATATTAATTTGACTGCCATATTATCAAATGTTACACTTATACTAGTAACGTCAAATGTACTGCCGAGCTTCACAACGCCTCGCCGGATTTGCCTCATTTGAAGTGGTACAATGTAATGGCTCAGTACATGAGGCTACTCTTACAAACTCTTTTTCAAATCGTCCTACCTTATAACCCAACACTATTACAGAATGCTTTACCGGTACAGCATTTTTCAGTCATTCAGTACATGTTACGGCAGTATCGAAGTTCTTAGTTCGTAATAAGGCTAGCCGATACTGCTTAGTATAAGGTAAATATCTCCCATAACCAAAACAGTATAGCCCGCTACAATCATTAACTGCATGATCTCTTAGCTAACTTTTTAAATATTTAAAAGTATAACTTACGAGGAGACCAAAAACGTCTATTAACATGACAGAGTACACCTCCTTGGAGTCCATGAATTCGTACTCCGAGGTGAGGAGGCGACATTTCTTTATGGAATGGCAGCATCTGCACAAAGCGGGGTCTACTATGGGCCCCCTGTTTTTCTTTGAATTAATACTGGCCATTTTTATTTAACCAAATTGTTGTTATTAACTACTTCCACATATTATAACATTCACATTTACATACTGAACACACAAATAAAACTCTTCTTCGCCTTTAAATTTTAGTTTTATCAAATGTCAAAATGATATCTATATATTTGTGACATCCAGCCTCAGCATGAAACAGAGAGCAGAGAGCACAAAAAAACCAGTTCGACATCAAGCTTTTAATTTTACTACACAGATTATATACAAAAATTACAAATTTTCTAAAGTGATCCGCCCTAGATAAAGATCACAGAAAATAATTTACTACCACGACTTTGTATCATCATTTATACCATCCACTTAACCACGTATTTTAATCCTATTTGTATCTCCATTGTATTAATGTCAGCGCCATCTGTTATTGAATAGAATGTATTATATATTGAAAAACTGCCCTGAAATACGTATGTAGATTAAAATCCGAAATTTAAGAGTATTTTGTGAATCATAAGATAAACTACTCATTAAATCTTAAATGGTCTGAACTTAAATAATTTGTAATTAATCAATTTTCGAACTTCAAAAATAATGTTGACGCAGAGCAGAGTTTTACCGCTTATTACTCAGGAAATTATGTTTTTAACCGTACACATTCTAAATAAACAAAAGTATACTAATATAATAAGTTTTTATTTACATATAAATTACTTGCACGTTATTACATTACTTAAAAACGAAATAAATAAATTAAGCAATAATCTCAATCACTCTTTTCTATGTAACTCAGAACTTCTCCGGGGAAGACCTATAAACAATAAACATGCTTATTTCTGCCGTTAACCAGCATTGTTGCATTGCTGTGTTCCTGTCTGAAGGGCATGGTTGTTGGCCTACTCTAACAACTACGCGTTAAGTTAATACCTAGACTATGATAGTGCGATGGAAACTTAACCTTAACACAATGACGTACAGCTCATAATAACTTAACAATCTGCATAACGGGCAAAGGTTGCTCAACAGAACAGACTTTAGTAATTTTACCTCGTTTATGATAGTGTGAGTTAAATTCAACCTAAAACCCATGTCTTCTGGCAAATACTACACTAATAATCTGGATAGCGGACAAACGCGTACAGATATTACGTCAATACTGATATTAACAATTATTTTGCAATTATTGTTAAAGTAGCAATAGTTTCATATTTTTACACAAATGTTTCGCTTCAATGATGTATCGTTGACAAAAATTGTTATAAAGGAGTAATTGCGGTTGAGATTGTAGCTTAATTTATTTATTTAGTTTTAAAGAAATGTTACAAATGTACAATTAGTTCATATGTAAATAAACAAAACTGAATCGTTTAATGTATTATCTGATTATTACACCTTCATTTAGATACACACACTAAATAAACAAAAGTATACTAATATAATAAGTTTTTATTTACATATAAATTACTTGCACGTAAGTTATTTATTTACGCGCGTTATTTAGCGCAACAACTGGACACTTTTTTACTTTTCTCCCATATAAGATGACTCTCCTTACCTCTACCCTCCATACTCCATACTATGGAGGGTAGAGGTAAGGAGACTCATCTGTGTATATGAAAAAGTGTCGTCAAAATGTATTAAATTAGGATGGCGCCACATTTGCATCAGGGTAACTCTTAAAAGAAGCGCCAAATATAATTATTGTTAGAGTAGGCTTGAAAAATAAACAAGGAAGTAAGGTTATATTTACCACAATATTTTGTACAACGTAAGTTGTTGAAATTCTCAATAATTAACTACTTTAGTCGATAATGACATTAAATTTTTAACTCGGCATACTTCAATTCATCTACGATTGCTACATTCATACCATACCCTGTGCACCCACCAGCGCCATTGTGGAGGATTTTTGAACTGTTATTTAGCGCATACACTGGACACTTTTTCAACTTTTCTCCCATATAAGATGACTCTCCTTACGTCTACCCTCCATAATTAATTTATTAAACCTATATCTACCTCTACCCTCCATACCTATATCAAAACTGTTTTACTATATAATAAAAGTATAAGTATAATATTATACTGAAATACTTATTATTTTATACCAGGTTTTGCCTTAAGCGATACGTACGTACGTATCGGTTACGGCAAAATTTAATTTAGCATCCACCATTAATTTACGTACCGAAGTACTTTTAATTCAAGAACTAAAGCTAAAAAAACCCATTTAATAATTTTTCTCGCTTATTACTCACCTTAAGCTTTTTGTATCATAATCATAATGATTTACACACACGTTGTAAATAAACAACTCCAAGGCTAAATGAAGGTGTAATAATCAGATAATACATTAAACGATTCAGTTTTGTTTATTTACATATGAACTAATTGTACATTTGTAACATTTCTTTAAAACTAAATAAATAAATTAATCTACAATCTCAACCACAATTACTCATTTATAACAATTTTTGTCAACGATACATCATTGAAGCGAAACATTTGTGTAAAAATATGAAACTATTGCTACTTTAACAATAATTGCAAAATAATTGTTAATATCAATATTGACGTAATATCTGTACGCGTTTGTCCGCTATCCAGATTATTAGTGTAGTATTTGCCAGAAGACATGGGTTTTAGCTTGAATTTAACTCACACTATCATAAACGAGGTAAAATTACTAAAGTCTGTTCTGTTGAGCAACCTTTGCCCGTTATGCAGATTGTTAAGTTATTATGAGCTGTACGACATCGTGTTAAGGTTAAGTTTCCATCGCACTATCATAGTCTAGGTATTAACTTAACGCGTAGTTGTTAGAGTAGGTAGTTACCTCACAAACGATGTTCACAAGATTAATCTTTTTTTTAATTATTATAGTAATAATTGCATATGGCCTACCTGATGTTAAGTGGAAAACTATCGCCTCTAAACGCTGAACTTCAAAGAGCATGCAAGGAGCATGTCTGTAACATGACACTGGAGCGTGTCCATCAAATTCAAATTCAAATTCATTTATTTCAAGTAGGCCTACTTTATAAGCACTTTTGAAACGTTAAGTATGTATATTTGTAGTGACTCTACCACCGGTTCGGAAAGCAGATTCTACCGAGAAGAGCCGGCAAGAAACTCAGTAGTTGCTCTTTTCCGACATCAACATTTACAATCATTTTGCTATCTTGCGGGAGATGAGAGCGAGGCTGGCTGCTTCCATTCTACCTTGTCATTGAGGAATTCATCAAATGTATAGTAACCTCGCTGTACTAGATGCGTTTTTACACATTTTTTAAATGTATGCATTGGTAGGTCAAGAATTTCCTTAGGAATCATGTTGTTGCCACATCAATTTGAGTCATACTTGTTAAGCCGTATGTGCCTTATTACTCCGGCAACCATGCCCTTCAGACAGGAACACAGCAATCCAACAATGCCGCTTAACGGCAGAAATAAGCATGTTTATTGTTGATAGGTCTTCCCCGGAGAAGTTCTGTCACAAAAAAACTCTAGTACTACAAAAAATCGACTCTGTTAAGTACAATTAAGTACCCTTTGCGATGATACAAAAATTACTATCGTTTGTGCGACCTCATATGACACTGTAGAGATTTCAGACCCGGGTAGCTCTTATCACACTGTTCGCATTTAAAATTCCTCTCGCCTCTGTGAATCGCCATATGTTCCTGCAAACTTGAAGGCAAGTAGAACGTCTGGGCGCATAGCTCGCACTGATGGTTGAAAACTTTCAAATGGCTGCGTCTGTGGTGCTCCATCAGAGTTTTCCGTCGATTGTACACCTTATCGCACAACTTGCAAGGAAACGTTCTCTTGTCCCCGTGCACCTCGATCAAGTGCCGATTCCGTAATGCATATGAAAGGAACGCGGCGTCGCATTTATAGCAATTTATCGTCGGCTTTTTCTCGTGCACTGTCGCAACGTGCAGTCCCATACTGTATTTGGACTTTAGATTCTTGCCGCATATCTCACATGGGTAGTTCGCATCGACTTTATTGTGCGTCTTTTTTATGTGCGAGCGCAACAGCGATAGTTCTATGAACCTAGCGCCGCACTCGTCGCACGTGTGGGTACCAAAATGTTCTATCATATGCTTCTTTAGGGAATCGAAGAACGCGAACACGGCGTCGCATTCGGTGCACGTCAAATTGTTTGCGGTCAGTTTGAATTTTAAAAACTCATTTGTCACCGGATACAAAATCTTCTGGTGTTTGGAGGTTATATGTTTTTTGAATGTGTCGACATCGTCGATTTTCTCTTGGCACAGTCTGCAATCGATTCTCGTGATGTCCACAATTGGTATTTTGTTATGTTCTATCGTGTTCTCGAATAGTTTTGAGTCGTGAGATAACGTATGCTCTCTCAGTTCAACGGGGCTGGTGAATTGGTCCTTGCAATAGAAGCAGTAGTAGAAGCTTATTCGATTGAAGAAAGGACAGACGTAGGAATATGTCACTATTATAACTGTGTTGATTAAAGCCATGCGATTTTGGTCGATGGGTACGCTTAGCTTTTCCGGTTGAGTTTTCTCAGCCGGTGTTTCTGAAAGAATAAATTGTTGTTAGACACTGTAATGCTAAATTCAAATTCAAGAATTCAAAATTCATTTGTTTCAAGTAGGCCTAATATAAGCACTTTTGATATGTCAAGTCTGTCTGTTTGTAGTGAGTGACTCTACCACCGCTATTTAGTATATGATCCGCATGGGAAGTTTACGTCTATGATATTGGAAAAGAGATACTGCTTAGTTTCTTGCCGGCTTCTTCTCGGTAGAATCTGCTTTCCGAACGGGTTCTAGAGTACACACAGACAGACTTGACGTTTCAAAAGTGCTTATATTAGGCCTACTCGAAATAAGCGAATTTTTATTATGAATTTTTGAATTTTTTATGAGTAAGGTACCGAGTGTAACTATACAACGTGTAACAGAATAACAAAATAATATTTTAGGATGCATAAGTATTTTTCATAAGGAATCACCCTGTTAAAATATTACGAATTCAAAACATTCTAAGTGTTCACTTATGGCAACCCTATCTAAAGTAAAAGACCGACACGTGCATAGTACGTATACTATGCGACGCGTACCTACTAAAGTTACAGGAGATACATGATTTTAATTTTGCATGATATGTTAGGGCTGTATTTTATTTCTTACATTAAAACTATGGCAATGGTTTACTCAAAAACTATTAGCAGTTCAGTTTCACAGATAAGTCTCAGAGGCAGTAAATAATGTATCTCTAGAGCCTCTGAAGTATTATTTCAGTTTTAATTTACATGTTGTAACTTGTATGCATAAACGCCCCACCCAAACTTTTATTTTTTGACGTGACAACGTCTTATAATTCGATGGAGCCGGCTGCACGCACGAAAAAACATGACGTATGCGGCGTTACCCCGCTCTGAGGCGTTCTATTCAAGGCTTGAAGTGCAAGCGAGAGCGCGAAACGAGCGACAAAGAGGCACAGTCGGCCTCCGCGTTCGACCTCTGTCTCTCTCCTACTTGAGTGAGCAATGCGTCCGCGTGGACAGCTTCTATACAATAATACATTTACATGTTTTCTGCGAGGATGACGTGCCGTGAAAAGTGAATGTGGTGTCAATTGTTTATAGCAACGATAATATCTATCAAACAAATAAAATTAAAATTTTCTTTTGAAAAATGCAACCATTCCATCAGTATTTTCTTACGACGTTGTCACGTTCAAATATCGTCAGTAAGCCGACTTTACAGACAACCAATTTTTTTTTTCTACCCAAGAAGTTTTTTCTACTAAAGAAAAGCCATTCCCTTGGAGGTAAAATTTTGATTAAAATTCTATGACTAATAATGACGAAACAACACTTCTTTTAGTTTTTAAATTGTTTTCTTATAGCATATCATGCTTTTTCTCTCTCCCTTTATTTACACTATTATTTCAGTCTGAAATCTTTTTATTACTGTAGAAACTATAGAGAATGTAGAAAAAACGTTACTTCTAGACAATTTGGCTTTCTAATGAAGTATATTTTTTTAAGTCTTATTATTGCACGCCTCATAAGCGAAGCGTTGAGGTTGTGCTCTACTCTCGACATTTAAAAAAAAGCAGTTTTCTCGAAACTGAAATTGATTTTTTGTTATTTATATTACACTTACAGGTTAATTTGAGTACACTAATATCAAGTCAAATAATTTGTCAGGCACATAAAATACATTTCAATAACAATTTTTTTGTTTAACATAGTAAATAATAACATTAAACATAATCTTTTCTGGACGTCCGTGTATGGACGGGTGTATGTGGCATCAAAATTGGTCGAAAAAATTATCGTATCGGAATAATTTTTTTTTAATTATCTAAAGTAACACACGACATAATTTCTTAGTTAATATGAGCGTTCAATTCACTGTCGTTAAATTTCCATGTAATTATTCTAGCTAATATTAATTGTAACTTTCAATGTGCAATCATTATGACATTCCCGTGTCTTGTTTACAAAAAATTAATAATAATTAATATGAAAAAAAAAAATTGTAATGAGCATTGAAAGTTTCAGTTAAAAAAATTCAATTTTATTGTGAATAAAATGAGATTATGAGGCGTGCACTTTTGGATTTTCGAAATTTTTAAAATAATAAATATAGATATTTCGTATTTGGAAGTTAACAATTAAAAGTTATTTTATTATTGTCATTCATTCTTACCGGGTTTTAATAATTTCTCCATTTTATTATGCAACCGTTGTATCTTGCCAGCTGTACATAATTGCTTTCCGTCCACTTTGTGACCATTTCTGGTTCTTTTCAATGACTTCACCTTAGAATTATTTACTGCTATAGGTTCCTTTATATGGGGCTTTTTTGTATCGGTTTCTGAATCTGAAACTGAAGAGAGATAACGGTAAAATATTGTAAAAAAATCGTAGAAAAAAAATGTAATAATAATAAAATAAACAAGAACCCAAATACATCTGTTTTTATTTTGAATTTGTTTAAAAATGTTTCCTGCGAGTTGGCTTGATAACACATATGGATGAAACCACGTATAGGAACGTTAAATCTTTGACGACAAGTCTTTGTCGGTAGTGTAGCCACCCACTATCAGGGCTATCACAGGCAGGAGATAAAAATTATATCCCCTGACAATTAACGGGTCCACCTGCTAAAGAATGGGAACACGGAATTGGAGGAGTTTACCCCAGTTTAATATTACACATATTATATTATTTGGATATTATTTACACTTGTGTGCCCGTTCACTGAGAGTTAATAAAGCTGTGGGAGAAGATAATAAATAAATAAAATAAATAAATAAATATACTACGACAATACACACATCGCCATCTAGCCCCAAAGTAAGCGGAGCTTGTGTTATGGGTACTAAGATGCCTGATAATTTTTTTTATGAATAATATACATAAATACTTAGAAAATACATATAAACACCCAGACACTGAAATACATTCATGCTCATCACACAAACACTTTTCAGTAGTGGGAATCGAACCCAAGGCCTTGGGCTCAGAAAGCAGGGTCGCTGCAAACTGCGCCAATCGGCCGTCAGATAAATTTTTATACTTTCCCCGTGGAGATAATTGTCTCATGCCCATGCTAGCTGTGCAGACGAGAGAAAATTCAGATATTATTAAAATTAAGCTTAATACTACGCGAACAGCAGGAGAATCAGTATGGTGTAATTTATCATCACATCAACCGAAAGACGTCCACTGCTGGACATAGGTCTTTTGTAGGGAGTTCCAAGTTCCACGGTTCTGAGCCGCTTGGATCCAGCGGCTACCTGCGACGCGCTTAATGTCGTCTGTCCACCTCGTTGGGGGCCGACCAACGCTGCGCTTACCAGTTCGGGGCTGCCATTCCAGCACCTTGGGACCCCAACGTCCATCCTTTCTCCGAACTATGTGCCCAGCCCATTGCCACTTTAACTTCGCGACTCGTTGAGCTATATCGGTAACTCTGGTTCTTCTACGAATCTCCACATTTTTGATTCGATCGCGTAGAGATACTCCGAGCATAGCTCTCTCCATCGCTGAGTGACTCTGAGCCTTAATCTGGTGTAATTCATAATTTCTTCAATCCAAATTGTTAACAATTATTCATTGTTATGTCTACACCTACTGAAGATACTCTGGTTTCAGAGCGAAACGTGCGTCAGGATACACTGCCGAGGATCTGTTTGGTGTGGAGTATAAGGATTGAAGAAATTATAAATTACACCACACAGATTCTCCTGTTGTTCGCGGAGTATAGCAAATTAAGCTTAATTTTCATAATATATTATGGATTTCCGCAAAGTAACGCCTGCTTCTATCCAATAGAAAATTCAGAATTTGTAAGGAATTTTACCTGGGACTTCCCACTTATAAAACCATAGCCATATATTTATATATTTACTAGCTGTTGCCCTAATTTGTCGTAGTTATGGTATAAAACACTTTCATCTCCTCACCCAAGGGAACCGAGCTTAGTTTCGGGATAAAAAGTATGCTATATTACTTCTAACACTTCCAAGAATATGTGTACAAAGTTTCATGAGGATCGGTTTAGTAGTTTTTGCGTGAAAGCGTAACAAACAAACTTACATTGACATTTATAATATTAGTAGGGATATATTTTACTACTAGGCACGGCAAGGAGGCATAATTTAAATAAAACAATGTAAACTATTGTCCAACTTACTATCATGGTGGTCGGCCGAGTGGTCACTATTGTCACGGGTATCTAAGTCGCAGGTTGGTTCTATCTTGATTTCCAGCATAACATTCTTGTCGTTCTCTGGAAGCAACAGAATTTTGTAATGTAACATGGCACGTTACTAATTTTATATAAAATCTATATATTTAAAAGAGAAAGTGTGTGGGTATGTTCCGAATAGGCTCCGAAACGGCTGGACCGATTTCTATGGAACTTTCAGGGAATCTCCGGATTGACCTGGCGAGTAATCTTGTAAAGTTTGGTGACGATCGGAGCACTCCTATTTTTGAACTGTCAAACTGTCAAATACAGCTTTTATTTACTATGATGATATTCTATTGTTGGGTGTACATGGGTGTAGATAATGATGTTCACCCGCTCGAGAAGCGAATAGAAGAGAATTAATACGGAGAGAAATAAATGATTTAATATATTATGAGACTTAAATTAAAAATTTAATGATGTAAGTTTATTGTTTAAATAAAATAAAGCAAAATATGGCCCGGCGAAGCGGGCTGGGTACGCTAGTAATATATAAAAATGATTAGCAATTGGTACCCTAGTAGTTTAGACCCCAGCACAGTTTGGACTCCTTCAACTGTTCGGAGTTACGTGCATTAACAAATTAAATATCACTTGTTTGAAAGGAATATCGTGAATCGAGAGGTAGAGAGTAATGGATTACAGCCTTAACCCTTCTCATTATCTAAGGAGAATCGAGACTCTCGTATTTATATATATTCCTAGTTGTGCCCGCGACTTCGTCTGCTATTGATTTTGTTTTTTGGTGTGGCATTCAATTTAGTTGTAGTGCAAAAAAAAATTAAAGTATTTCAGTATCGCTAAGCCTTAAATGAGGGGTTTGCTGCTGTCCGCTGTGGAGTTCTGTCCACTATCACCCACCACATTCAGATCTACACAAAGTTTGGGCAAAATTAAACACATATTATAACTACTATAGTACAAAAATAATTATTTAAATAGTTTATAATTTGTCGGAGTTATGGCTTTAAATCGTCAAACGCTTTCATACTCTCTCCCTAAGGAACCGAGCTTAATGTCGGGATAAAAAGTATCCTATATTACTTCTAACACTTCCAAGAATATGTGTACAAAGTTTCATGAGGATCGGTTAAGTAGTTTTTGCGTGAAAGCGTAACAAACAAACTTACATTGACATTTATAATATTGGCAGGGATGTATATTTTATATTTATATATTACGTATATTTATTTAAATTATATATGTATTTGTATATAAAATAAATATACTATGACAATACACACATCGCCATCTCGTCCCAAAGTAAGCGTAGCTACTAGTAGTACTAGTACTAAGATAACTGATGAGTAATTTTTATGAATAATATACATAAATACTTATAGTATATAGATAAACACTCAGCCACTGGAAAACATTCATATTCATCACACAAATGTTATGCATTTGTGGGAATCGAACCCACAGCCTTGATCTCAGAAAGCAGGGTCACTGCCCACTGCGCCAATTGGTTGCTGTAAGTCCTATCTACAAAGGCTGCCTCTAAGAGATTGCTTGCAGCAATAAGGCCGCCTTTGCATGTCTACATTGTGTAGTGTTTGACGGCCGATTGGTGCAGTGGGCAGCGACCCTGCTTTCTGAGTCCAAAGCCGTGGGTTCGATTCCCACTAGAGGACAATATTTGTGTGATGAACATTAATGTTTTTCAGTGTCTGGGTGTTTATCTATATATTATAAGTATTTATGTATATTATTTATAAAAATATTCATTCAGTTATCTTAGTACCAATAACACAAGCTACGCTTACTTTGGGGCTAGATTGCGATGTGTGTATTGTCGTAGTATATTTATTTATTTATTTCTTTATTATTCACAAAAATTACTCATCAGTTATCTTAGTACCCATAACACAAGCTACGCTTACTTTGGGACTAGATGGCGATGTGTGTATTGTCGTAGTTTATATATATTATGTATACTCCTTACTGTTTCGTTTCCTGTATGTTATATGTGCAATAAAGTGTTTATTTATTTTTTTTGCATCCATGCCTTCACATAGTCATGAGGTCCTGCATAGCAATAACAAACCGTTTGACCCTTATAAGTTATAACTATTACAAATACACAATTTCAGGATTCTAATTAGTATTAGTAGAAATATATATTAGGTATCAGGATAATTAGTCAGTATTAAAGATCGTCAGGTTAATAAATCTATTCTTCTTCTTCTTCTTCTTCTTCTCGAGTAAGCAGTGATGGGTTTATAATAATGGCTCGTTAGTTAGCATCCTTACCCTTGAGACGTGAATCTAAAAACAACTGTTCAGACTGCAGCACTTGCTTCCTGAACTCGCTGGCTTCTCTGAGTCGGCTGACGCATGTTGCACAGATGCAGCAATCCATACTGTCACCGTCTAGATGTGGTAACTGAAAAAGAAACATTTATCAATTAGTTTAATTAAGCTGTATTCATTTGTGTTATACTAAATTGTATATTATTCATAGTGTGTCTGTGTTTTGTCCCTTTTTCTAAATAAGAATACAATCAACTTGATTGTTAGCATGGAGTTACTTAGAAGGACAGAGAGTAACATAGGCTAGTTTTTATCGTAGGAAAACTATAAACAGGATTTTTAAATAACATTAGTCTAATAAAACTCATATAAGGCAAGTAAAATTCGTATATTTTGGTGTAATCAAACCAAAAGGAAAGGATTTTAAGGAGTTCCGAAAACACAGACTTATGCTGCTTAGCTGCAACATCCTTCCGCAACTTGTTTGGTGTCAGTTCATCAATCTCATTGGGGGTCTACCATAACTGCCTTTAACTAGCTTTGCGACTGTTGAGGTGCACCAGAAATTCTGGATCTTCACACATCTCCTCACTCCTTATTACATCATATTGTTGGACGGCAGAATGGTGCAGTTTGCAGCGACCCTGCTTTCTGAGTCCAAGGCTGTGGGTTCGATTCCCACTACTCACAATATATTTATAACAATATAGTATTTGTAAGACAACATATTAGTCTTTATAAACAAAAAGTGGATATAAACAGTCGACTTACAAGAAATGGTCATAAATTGGTGACATCTGCATATCGTCTGCGAAAGGTGCAGAAGTCATTTGTGGGATTGAGTATACGCTTTTATAATATGATTCCTAAGGTAATTTTGGACCTACCAATCCATAAGTTTAAAGAATGTGTTAAAACACATTTATTACAGCGAGGTTATTATACAATTGATGAGTTTCTTAATGACAAGGTTGCTTGGCAGCATCCGGCTCCGCTTTCATCTCTCACAAGATAGAAAAATGAATGTTAAAATATAAAATGTAAATTTTTGATGTTGGAAAAGAGCAACTGCTGAGTTTCTTGCCGGCTTCTTCTCGGTAGAATCTGCCTTCCGAACCGGTGGTAGAGTCACTACACACGGACAGACTTGACGTTTCAAAAGTGCTTGTATTAGGCCTACTTGAAATAAATTAATTTTGAATTTTTTTGACTACTGAAAAATGTTTGTGCGATGAACATGAATGTTTTTCAGTGTCTGGGTGTTTATATGTATATTCTAAGTATTTATGTATATTATTTATAAAAAATATTCATCAGTCATCTTAGTACCCATAACACAAGCTACGCTTAAATTGGGGCTAGATGGTGATGTGTGTTTTGTCGTAGTATATTTATTTAATATTTATATTTATATTGAGATACACGGAGCCTTCTTGTGAAGTTGTCTGAACCGTAAGTAAACTAACACGCTTACTTTTAAAGCTGACTTAGTAACATATGAGAACACTCCAAACCAAAAGATATACAAGAAGAAAGTTGAACATATGGGAAGTATCTTTTCTGGAAAAAGAAAAGTTTCTCGCAAGACAGACATGGCGATGCTATGAGGCTTCCTTGATGACTACGGTATCCTAAGAAAGGTATTCTATACTATACGGTTGAAGGCTCAGCATCTTACTTACAAGAAGACCAAAAATGTCCATAAACATATCAGCATACACCTCCTTGCATCCGTTAAACTCATATTCTGCGGTAAGAAGGCGGCATTTCTTTATTGAGTGGCAGCATCGACATAACGCTGGGTTAATAACCGGGCCTTTGTTTTTATTCACGGACATATTATTTAAAAGGGCGCGTTGTTTATTTATCAATGTATCGTGTTATGAAATCACTTTCACATAATAATATAGTTTTGAACTATATTGATATAGGTCAATGCGAAATTATCGCCTTCAAAATGTTTGTTTGTCAATAGAAAACATAGGTAATTGTAGAAATTTGTCAAATTGGATATTTTGTTTTGACGTTTAGGGTTATTGGTGGATTCTTCAATGACTACTCCGAAGAGCTAAATTTATAAAGCAAAAACATTACTCTTTGTTTAAAAAAGCTTATTTGGGATGTTCCTCTATGGTATTTCATAACAACATCAACGCCATCTGTTCGTGAGTAGACCAAATGTCTTCTATTCGTTCTGTAACTAATACGGCGGCGTTTATGAAAAGAAAACTTAGAAACAATTCCGCTTAAAGATGCGTGGTTCATGATAAAATAATCGAACTGAAAATAAAACAACAACTTATCACAATATACTTTTATTAAAAAATTAATAATTTAAAATAATCTTAGATTATATTATTGAATATCTATTTGTGATGATATTTTATTGTTGTAAAAATTTCAACTTAAAAAATTATGAATAAAATGAAAATAATACTATTATATTTAATTTTTAATACAAAATATATCCACCTTGTTCATCTGTTTGATTCTATGCTATTTTCCTACAATAGTGTAATGCTTTGAGTATTGCTTAAAGTTTGCTTAGTCAAAATTTAAAAACGCGAATTAAAATAAATTGAATTTACTATTGGGAATTAATAAAATAAATAAGTCAATTTAAATGGTCTATTACTTGTCTGAGTCATCTAGACATCTAGCCTTCTTAATAAGGCATCTGCCAATTTAAAATTAATAATAAATAAATGCGAAAGTGTGTTGGTCTGTTTGTTGTTGTTGTCAGCCTGTAGATATACTGCAAACAAAATTATCGAAACTGAGCACAAAAATAGCATACATTTCTTCTGGTCTGGTAAATTCAAAATTCAAAAAATTCAAAATTCATTTATTTCAAGTAGGCCTAATATAAGCACTTTTGAAACTTCAAGTCTGTATGTGTGTAGTGACTCTACCACCGGTTCGGAAGCCAGATTCTACCGAGAAGAAGCTGGCAAGAAACTCAGCAGTTGCTCTTTTCCAACATTAACAATTTACATTTTACATTCCTAGGAATATACAACCCGTGTCAGATATTTAAAGCAGGCCATACGCGTCCAAGTTTTCAGCGGATGGCCTGTATGGAATATACATATAGGAATTATTTATGCTACCAGCATAAATGTATGCTATTTTTGTCCAGCGTCCAGTTCCAGACGAGTTTCAGTATCCAGTAAATTTTACGGTGTACGGCTATCAGTTTTACCGACCTCCCTGGCGCAACGGTAAGCGCTGTGAATTTAAATAATAATAATAATAGTAAATATACTACGACAATACACACATCGCCATCTAGCCCCAAAGTAAGCGTAGCTTGTGTTATGGGTACTAAGATAACTGATGAATATTTTTTATGAATAATATAAATAAATACTTATAATACATAAATAAATACCCAGACACTGAAAAACATTCATGATCGTCACACAAATAATGTCCAGTTGTGGGAATCGAACCCACGGCCTTGGACTCAGAAAGCAGGGTCGCTGCCCACTGCGCCAATCAGCCGTCAAAAAATTTAAATAGGAGGTCCGGGTTCGATAACCGATCCATAATTTCTGAAGTTTTTCTGGTTTCTAGGCGACATCGTGCCGGAACGCTAAATCCTTTAGGGGCACGTCTCTGTCGTTAGGGCGATAAAATCCAGAAATTATAAATTCCTAAAATGCCCCTGCCAGAGATCGAACCTGAAACCTGCAAGTTAAACTCACAACGCATAACGCGGCGCCAACAGGGTGTTCGAAAAAAAAATACTAAAGGTAATATAATTTCATAAGTAATAAATCTTTGTACAGTTGTCCACGATTTTGTATGTAAAGGATTCCGTATTTCCCGTGAGATCAAATTAATTTCTTCACAACACAGACTATGCTCTAAAAAGCAAGGCCAATGCTAAATTTCGTAACACCCAATATCAAACAATTCGCAATCTTCGCCAGACTTGACCAGAAACCAGGACATCTTGACCCGTTTTGACGTGACAACGTCTTATAATTCGATGGAACGAAAAAACATGACGTATGCGGCGTTACCTCGCTCTGAGGCGTTCCATTCAAGGCTTGAAGTGCAAGCGAGAGCGCGGAACGAGCGACAAAGAGGCACAGTCGGCCTCCGCGTTGGACATCTGTCTCTCTCCTACTTGAGTGAGCGATGCGTCCGCGGGGACAGCTTCTATATAATAATACATTTACATGTTTTCGGCAAGGATGACGTGCAGTGAAAAGTGAATGTGGCGTCAATTGTTTATAGCAACGATAATATCTATCAAAGAATAAAATTAAAATTTTCTTTTGAAAAATGCAACCATTCCATCAGTATTTTCTTACGACGTTGTCACGTTCAACTATCGTCAGTAAGCCGACTTTACAGACAACCAATTTTTTTTGGACATGCTAGCCAACCAAAGCGGCATATATCCTTTATAAATGCATATAATTTTGTTTCAACATCCGAGTCTAATAAATGCTTGTTATCCCTACTTAATATTATAAATGTGAATGTAAGTTTGTTTGTTAAACTTTCACGCAAAAACTACTAAACCGATCATCACGAAACATTGTACACATATTCCTCAAGGTATTAAAAGTAATATAGGATGCTTTTTATCTCGAAATTAAGCTCAGTTCTCTCGGGAGAGGCGACGAAAGTGTTTGACGATTTTACACCAGGCTTAGCTATCCTAAATACATAAAGTGCTGCCACTTTTATGAGGCACATGTCTTTCGAAAAACAAAAACAAAAGCGGACGAAGTCGCGGGCAACAGCTAATAATAAATAAAGAAATATTGTATAAACCGAAGTAAAAAAATGTGATTTAGTCTCAAAGTGAAGGCTGAAATTTTTAAATTAAATATTTTTCACATGAAATTTAGCATGCGAAATTTAACGTAGCAAATAATATTACAAAACTGCTAAGTTATATGAATGCTTAATTGCATTTTATGACCTATACCGGATACAACTTTGTGGGAAAAAAAACATTCAGTAAATAACTCTTTGTCCGTGATGCTCATAGTGGTATCATACATAGAATTTTGTTTTCATTAATAATCTCTTATGTAACCCATACTAATATTATAAATGCGAAAGTGTATTCGTTTGTCCATCAATAAAGTAGCAACAGATTTATGTGATTTTTTTACATAGACATTGTTTATTGGCCGGAGAGTGTCATATGCTACTTTTATACCGGAACAATGCGTTTCTTGTGGAAAGACACGGTCACAACATTGTTTAACACAAGTGTACTGAAATAGTGCACTGTTCTGTACTCATGATCGGTGTCCTATTCCTCCTGGCAAAGTTTTTCAAATTAAAACGCGAGCGAAGCCGCGGATAAAAGCTAGCGCTCTATATAAGAACATTATTAACTTTTGAAAACTGTGAATTTTTTAAATTTCTGTAATAAGTCCTAAAAAAAAGTTAACTTTTAATGTCAAGTGGATTTTATAATTTCTTGAGCCGGGCTATTTAGTTGTGCAGAAATCCCGCAGATGTTAAGTAGCGCGACAACCGATTTAAACTAATTATGTAAAATTAATCAGCATATTAAGAGATAGCATGCTATGATCACATATCAGTGTATTTAAGGCATTGAATATTACCATCTGAGTTGCAGGAAGCGATGTGAACAAGTCACGGCACTCCTCGCATCAGATTAGCATTCATCTACATTCACAACTCCAGTGGTGTAGGTATTAGCATCAAAAATAGCACCCATCAATATCACACTCGGGATGATGGCTCTTTATATGTGATTTCAAACTCGCATTCTGTATGAACGCCTGCCCGCATATATGGCATCTGTAACGTCTGTCATTCGTATGGGTCCGTATGTGATACTGTAAAGACTTGAGCCTCGGATAGCTCTTGTCACAATGTTCACACCTAAAGTTTCTCTCCCCGGTATGGGTGGCTATGTGTTCCTTTAACCTGGAGGGTAGATAGAATCTCTGATCGCAATATTCACACTGGTGCTTCAGTACCTTCTGGTGATTCCTGCGTTGATGCTCGGTTAATGTCTTCTGTCTGTTATACACTTTGTCACACAAATTGCACGGATATGTACGTTTCTGACCGTGCGCCTCGGTCAGATGCTTATTTTTTAATGCGTACGACATAAAACACTCGTCACACCTGGGGCAACGTATTATAGCTTTCTTCTTGTGCACTATATCCACATGCATATCCTTGTAATGGTTCGATTTGAACACTTTGCCGCAAACCTCACACGTGTGTCTCTCGTCGTCCTTATGCCTCTTAAGATGTGCGTCCAACCTCGGCTTTTCTAGGA
The DNA here is from genome assembly GCF_905163445.1 of Pararge aegeria. Lineage (NCBI taxonomy): Eukaryota > Metazoa > Arthropoda > Insecta > Lepidoptera > Nymphalidae > Pararge > Pararge aegeria. The sequence goes on from NC_053205.1 coordinate 6,980,626, forward strand.
AACACAAACCGCATACATCGCATGTATAATTGCTGAAATGCTCGACCATATGTGTGTTTAATGTATTGAAGTCTTCGTAAACACCACTGCACATTACACACACTAAATCGTTCCACGTTAATCTGTAAAGAAGCATCTTGTCCTGGGCTTCGAAGTAAATTTTCTTATTGTGTACTTTGTCTATGTGATGCTTGAATAATTCCAGGTCATTGATTTTCATTGGACACAGCCGACAATCTATCCTCGTTATATCGAGTTTAGGCATTTTCTTGTAGCCCATTAAAAGTTGGAACGGTTTTGTGTCGTGAGATAATGTGTGTTCCCTCAAATCCTCGGGTTTAGGATAGTAGTCTTTACAGTAGAAGCAGTAGTAGTTATTCCTTCTGTTCTTAAACGGACACACATAAGAGTATTGTATGATGGTGAGGAGATTTTCTTCAGACATGCAATCTAGGTCACGGTCGTGGGTATTTTTCTTTTCTAAAGGTGGTTTCTTTATTTTTAGATCCTCGTCAATTGATGACTCTGAAACAAGCATATAATTTAATAGAATGTAACATGGCATATAAATGATTAAACGATAGATACAAACTTATTAAAAGTTACCGAGTATATTCAATTCGCATGCGAATTTGAGTGCTAATTATGTATGACATATGCTTTATACGACAAGGACTTTTACATTCGGAAAATGGCCCAGTGAAGAAGATGGCATATCATCATATTATCAACCGAATACCGGCCCACTAGAGGGCACAGCAGGGTGATTACGTATCTCTCGACAGCAATGCGACAGACGTAAATATAGCAATCACTGCTGTCAAACGTCACTTTTCCATACAATAGATAAACAAAAGTGACGTTTGACAGCAGTGATTGCAAGACTTACGTCTGTCGCGAGATACGTAATCACCCTGCGGGTCTCCTCACACAACACACCACGCTGGCCCAGTGCGGATTGGTGGACTTCAAACACCTTTGAGAACATTACGGACCAATCTCAGGCATGCAGACTTAACATAACTTAGCCACTGGGCTATCAACGCTTCCGCTTACGATGGCGTATGCAGTATCTATACTTATAATAAAACTGTAACTGGAAGATTTCTGTACTTTTAATATATTTAGAAAATTTTGATCGGGCGATGCTTTATATTCGATACTGAGTCCAAAACAGATTTTTGTTTAATTTTTGTCCGTCTGTCCGTCCGGGCATCACGTAAAAACTACTGAACGGATTCAAATAAAACTTGGTATGGTGGTAGTTGATATTCCGGGTCAACATATAGGCTACTTTTTATCCCGATATACAATAGGTTTCCTCCGGGAAATGGGATGAAATTTTTTATCAATTTTACTTCATAGCTCCTTTAAATTTGAACCGATTTTAATAATTCTTTTTTTATTTGAAAGTGAAGTGTATACTATCTACGGTTTTATTTTAATAAGGATCTGATAAATATTGTCGGAGATAAAGAACATACTCGTAACTCTTCACAAATAACTGTTAGTCGCAAGGCATATGGGACAGCGATCGAAGGATGGTAATCCTACTAATAATAAAAATGAGAAAGTTTTGAGGATGGATGTATGTTTGTATGTATCAACTGAAATACCACGTAAAATAACAGTAGGTACATAGCTACCCACGATTATTATAATGTAGTATATACTATCAACTTAAGAACAACAAGGCACCGGGTGATGACGGAATCACAGCAGAACTCCTGAAAGCGGGTGGAAAACCGATACTTAAAGTCCTTCAGCGGTTGTTCAATTCCGTCATTCATCAAGGCACAACGCCAGAGGCATGGCACAGGAGCGTGGTTGTTCTGTTCTTCAAAAAAGGTGATAATACCTTGCTGAAGAACTACAGACCTATCTCGCTGTTGAGCCATGTCTACAAGTTGTTCTCAAGAGTCATTACGAATCGTCTCGCGAATAGGTTCGACGACTTCCAGCCTCCTGAACAAGCCGGTTTCCGAAAGGGCTTCAGTACCATAGACCACATACATACGCTGCGGCAGGTTATACAGAAGACTCAAGAGTATAACCGGCCACTTTGCTTAGCGTTTGTGGACTATGAGAAAGCCTTTGATTCGGTGGAAACCTGGGCTGTGTTAAGGTCACTGCAGAGATGCCGAATTGACTACCGGTACATCGAAGTTTTGAAGTGTTTGTACAAAAACGCCACTATGTCAGTCCGTATACAGGACCAGACTACGAAACCGATCCAACTGCAGCGAGGAGTGCGACAGGGAGATGTTAAATAAATAATAAATAAATATATTACGACAATATTATTGCACATATTATTGCACATATAACATACAGGAAACGAAACAGTAAGGAGTATACATAATATATATAAACTACGACAATACACACACCGCCATCTAGCCTCAAAGTAAGCGTAGCTTGTGTTATAGGTACTAAGATGACTGATGAATAATTTTATGAATAACATACATATATACTTAGAATATACATATAAACACCCAGACACTGAAAAACATTCATGCTCATCACACAAACATTTTCCAGTTGTGGGAATCGAACCCACGGCCTAGGTCTCAGAAAGCAGGGTCGCTGCTCACTGCGCCAATCGGCCGTCAATGTCGATGTTATCTCCCCGAAGCTGTTTACCGCTGCGTTGGAGGACGTTTTTAAGCTTCTGGATTGGAACGGGCTTGGCATCAACATTAACGGCGAGTACATCACTCAACTTCGGTTTGCCGACGATGTAGTCATAATGGCAGAGACTCTGGAAGACCTTAATGCGATGCTCAATGACCTCAGCAGAGTTTCTCAACAGGTGGGCCTTCGTATGAACATGAGCAAGACGAAAATTATGTCTAACGCTCATGTTCCGCTCCACCCAATAATTGTTGGGAGCTCTGCACTCGAAATTGTAGACGAGTATATATACCTAGGACACACGATCCAGTTAGGTAGGTCCAATTTCGAGAAAGAGGTAAACCGCCGAATCCAACTCGGATGGGCAGCGTTCGGGAAACTTCGTGACATCTTCTCGTCCAAAATCCCCCAGTGCCTGAAGACTAAAGTCTTCGAACAGTGCGTGTTGCCAGTGATGACTTACGGATCAGAGACATAGTCGCTAACTATGGGCCTCATAAGAAGGCTCAGAGTCACTCAGCGGGCGATGGAGAGAGCTATGTTAGGAGTGTCTCTACGTGATCAAATCAGAAATGAGGAGATCCGTAGAAGAACTAGAGTTACCGACATAGCTCAGCGAGTTGCGAAGCTGAAGTGGTAATGGGCGGGGCACATAGCTCGGAGAACCGATGGACGTTGGGGTCTTAAGGTGCTGGAATGGCGACCCCGCACCGGTAAACGCAGCGTAGGTCGGCCCCAAACGAGGTGGACAGATGACATCAGGCGAGTAGCTGGGAGCCGTTGGAGGCAAGCGGCCCAGGACCGTGCATTGTGGAACTCCCTACAAAAGATCTATGTCCAGCAGTGGACGTCAATTGGTTGAGATGATGATGATGATGATGATATACAATCATCAGATATATTTTAGCTTCTCGATTGACTCATACGCGGACGAAGTCGCGGGGGTCCGCTAGTCATAAATAAATGTATGAAATGAAAATTCGTCTATTATATACAAAGCAGTAGCGATTCCCGTGCATTGTCAGACGGATTTGCGCGCTAGTGAGTTAAGCCTTAATATATGGCATAATACGCTGCATCATAAATACACACACCAAATGGAGATACTTTTCTTTAATAACTTAATTCATCCGAATGGCCTAGCAGGAGAGCTAACTTATAAACTAATGGAGAATTTAGCATCTCATACATACGTTTATTTATAAGGATATGTCACACAGCATTGCTTAATTCATTAGCACATATCACACACATTCATTAGCACTCAAATTCGCATATATCATGCGCATGCTAAATGTTACTAATTATTTTGCGATAGTAATATTAAGAGGAACGATTTTTTCGTTTACTTCTTTGTGCCCAATAGGCATAGGATTTTAACCATTTCTTCGTACTAAGGAAGGTAAACTATCACGAAGTGACATAGACTATAATTTATTTAAAAGAAATTGGAGACCCTTTAGAAAATTGCAATAATGTAAAGTAGCAAAATTTCATGTTCAAATTTTTTTTTAGATCGCCGTTAGAAACAAAAGTGGATTATATAAATATGGCAGTATCTACTCTTATTCAAATAAATAGTTTTAACGTCATTGGTATTTTTATAGCAGTAAAATACTTGTGAATTCATTCCAATCGGACATTTCATGTACAAATTATCGCGAGTTTAAAAAAATTTAAGGACTACATCTAAACGAAACAGCTCTTTTTAGAGAAATACTAAATTGAAAATTTATTTTTAAAAACTACACCTGAGTATTTTTTACAAGAATACACAAAGAAAAAAAATTGCATCACCATATCACGACACTCGTGAGCTGGCACCAATTCAGAGCGAGAGTCGCATAAAGAAGGTCATCATTATAGTTTATGCCAGAGGATAACTGAGTGCGAAACAAATTAAAAAAAAAAAACAATCTAAAATAGTCCTAAAATATATACAACGTGTAACAGAATTACGAAAAAATTTGGAAAATCCAAAAGTGCACGCCTCATAATCTCATTTTTTTCACAATAAAATTGAAATTTTCGTAACTGAAACTTTCAATGCTCATTACAATTTTTTTTTTTCATATTAATTATTATTCATTTTTTGTAAACAAGACACGGGAATGTCATAATGATTGCACTTTGAAAGTTACAATTAATATTAGCTAGAATAATTACATGGAAATTTAACGACAGTAATTGAACGCTCATATTAACTAAGAAATTATGTCGTGTGTTACTTTAGATAATTAAAAAAAAAATATTCTGATACGATCATTTTTTCGACCAATTTTGATGCCACATACACCCGTCCATACACGGACGTCCAGAAAAGATTATGTTTAATGTTATTATTTACTATGTTAAACAAAAAAATTGTTATTGAAATGTATTTTATGTGCCTGACAAATTATTTGACTTGATATTAGTGTACTCAAATTAACCTGTAAGTGCAATATAAATAACAAAAAATCAATTTCAGTTTCGAGAAAACTGCTTTTTTTGAAATGTCGAGAGTAGAGCACAACCTCAACGCTTCGCTTATGAGGCGTGCAATAATATTGACAAGTGTGTAATAACATAAGAATATTTCATAAGGAATCATTCTGTAAAAATATTAAATAAAAAGAAGCATATATATATTTTTTCATACCAACGAATTAAAATCATTCTAATTGTTTACCGATGACAACCCTATTGAAGATAAAAGACCAACACGCGCATAGTAAATAAATAAATATACTACGACAATACACACATCGCCATCTAGTCCCAAATTAAGCGTAGCTTGTGTTATGGGTACTAAGATGACTGTGAATATTTATTAATGAATAATATACATAAATACTTATAACATACATATTAATATTTATGTTAGTAGTATATTATCAGTATCTGGGATACTGAAAAAAATTCATGTCGGAGGCGAACCCGCGTCCTTGGACTCAGAAAGGTCTCGTATCTAATAAAGTGATGTTGCATGTGATGTCAGGGCTGCATCTGATTTCTTACAGTAAAAACTATGGCAGTGATTTACTCAAAAACTATTAGGTTTCCGATTTCACAGTTAAGTCTCAAAGACAGTACATAATGTACCTCTAAAGCCTGTGAAGTATTATTACGGTTTTCATTTACACTTTTTATAATATAGATATCCTAGACTGAGTAGGAGACAGGCAAGATACGCCATAGCGGCCATAACAGGACACTTCGGCACAGGGTCCATGCTGCTCAAAATGGGCATAATTGATGACCCTACATGTAGGGCCTGCAACGAGGACGGCGAGTCCATGGAGCATTTACTTTGTGAATGCGACGGATTGGCTAGAAAGCGGTTGGACCTCTTGGGAGTGGCTTATCCACAACCAGAGGATTACTGTGCCTCCAACCTAAAAGCTTCAATCAAACTCTTAAAGTGGATATTTGAAGCTATTTAGGGTGAGGGGATACAAGGACGGGGCGAGCACAAAAGATCCTGGAGGGTCGAAGTGCACCCGCTGAAGCGGGCCTCATTACAAGATAGATAGATTGTATAATATATAATAAGAAAATTTAGTAGGTATCCTTTTTTATCATAACTTAATCAAAATTTTCTACCAACCTTTATTTTTGCTCTTCTTTTTTAACTTAGCGCCTTTCTTCTTGCCAACCTTCTTCTTCGTCCCGCTGCTCTTTGTCTTCATCTTCTTCGCCCTGACCTTCTTCTTGATGGGCTTGTCGGAGTCTGACGAGGAGTAGTCGTTGAGCCCGTTGTCTTGATAGTCCATATCGTCGACGTCATCGTGATCCAGGTCCATCTCCTTCGGAATATCTTTTTCTTCTGTCTCTATTTGTATTTTCTCCTCTTCGTCTTTTGGTTTGACATCTGCTAATGTGACGAGAGAAGAAGATTAATATTTCTGGTGAACGAAAAAGAGGATGACAACCACGGAGATGCGAGCATGACATCCAAGTTCCAAAAAACATTGGGAGCTCGTTGGACAGAGTCGCAAGAGACAGAGTTCAATGGCGTCAGAAAACGCACAGAAACAAGAGACATTTCATAATCTGTTTTCTGCAATAAAGGCTATTTTATTTTTATTATGTATTTGTAACTCGCTTCTGAATTCGGAATTGGGTATACAGCTTCGCTCGTTAACAATTTTCAATCTTATTACGGGAACTATTTGAGAGATCGGTATCAGTGGGGTGCATTGCATATATGCAAATAAGCAGTGCATACCCTACCCTCAGGGTCTTAAAGAGCCTTCAGATAGGACCATTAAAGTTTTGTAATTAAAAAAACACTAAGTAAAAAATATATAAAAGCGCCATCTAGTAATGAGCGGCCAAACTTCTAGGTCAATTGTCGCTATACCTACGCCTCGCGCGCGCTCGTGCGCTGTCGCACGAGCGCGCGCGAGGCGTAGGTATAGTGTACAAAATAAAATCTTCTACTTCGTATTTTAATTTCTAACCGTAAATGCTAAACATTTACCTTTTAAAACACGTAAAAATACTTATATTATTATTTAAATCTCATGTTATCGATTGCAGGGTAAATCAATTATTATTAATCACTCGACATATGACGCCATCTACTGTTGCATAGAAATATCAAATAAAATAATCACGCCCAAAGAACGAATCGTTCTGCTAGATGTGTGCGTGCAAGTTAGTAGTGTGTGTCGTGTAATGTTATAATCGTGCGCTTGTACTTACAAGATTAGCATCGGTCTTGTGTGAACAGTTTCATTCATAAATTCTCTAAGTGTAGGTTTCTATAAGCACTGCTTACGGAAGTGGATAATCAATTACGTGTTTGATTTTTTTATGAATAAAATGATTTGCTTGGTTTGTTATTGTTGTATACTGTCATTATTCTTTTTTGGAAATAAAAAAATCATTAACAAGTGTAAATACTTTACAGTGTCTTTTAACAAAATTAAGAAACTAATATTATCAAATTAGTCTTTCGTTTTAAAAATGAGTTATGAAATCAAACGCTGTCTTAATTATGACGAATGAATAGTTTACGTTTTTCAGGAATCATTGGAAAGTGAGAAAGTTAACAATAAATATTGTTTACATATCAACGTAAAATAGCGTTCAAACCTATACTTACAAAAAAATTAAAAACATATTTTGACTAATTTCGATTGCAATATTTTCATTGGCATATTCAATCGCCATTATTGTTTACCTTCGAACAATGCTCTATGGCGTTGGTGATAAATAAACGGTTCAAGTGCATAAATTCAGTAACTTATAAAAGTTTGAGTAGTGATAGTTTAATGTGTTAAGGTTAAGTTATAGTTTATTCATTCATTTTATAATGACAGCATATTCGTGCGGCCTTTGTTTGGGTTCAGTGTGCTTGGAAAAAGTACTTAGAGAAAACTTTAATTTCTATCCCTATATCGTAAAATTAGAAATCATTCGCAAAGGAAGGTGTGTACCAATGTCACAAATATCCCAAAAAAAAAGGTGATAAAGTAACACGTATGTTTAATAATAAATATTACGAAAACTATTCTTGGCTAAGCGGCTTTGTGCACACCAATCGATTATTTTGCTTTCATTTTGTTTTATTGTCCAATATACGTAAAGTGTGGAATGATAAAGGATATTGTGATCTTAATAATTTTCATAAAGACGCTAAAAACATGATATGTTGGAAAAAAATATTATCATCAGTGTGCTTAGAAAATGCTGCCGAATGGTGTGTTATAATTTTGTGACGTAAATCAGGGTATGTACTTTTATTCAATGAGCAGTAGATACACGATAGTATTAAATCAATCAAAGATGTAACTTTCGTAAAGTAATTTGATTATAAACCGACATATCTAAAATCTAAATTTTACTTTATGTTTGTGCTGAACACCTTGTGCATACCCTGGGTCCAAGGGCTATGCACGCCACTGATCGGTATAGAAAGTACACGTCCTTCTTCATAGCACAGGTGACATGTATACCAGATTTCAAAGCTGTCTGGCCGCGGCTTTTTATCCTGTTACGCCAAAGAAGTATAACTTCTAACGCGTGCACACACGTTATGTTTTCCTATTAGTAGCTAACTAAAACTTGTACTAGTTTTTATATTCAAAGTCAAAGTCGAAAATATCTTTATTCAAGTAGGTGCCATAGGTGGCACTTTTGATGCGTACATTACATAAGAATTACACGTTAGTGAGATGATGGCGGTACGCACATTCGTAAACTTAAAACTAAAGCTACAAGGGTTCCAAACGCGTCCTGGTCTAAGAAGAAGCCCACAACGAACTTAGCCGGGTGTTTTTTTTTTTATCACCATCTCAAATTTTCATTAAAATTATTAAAAGAGCAACCTGGTTAGAGAAATATTATTATTATACCTTTCGGCGGGGGGGCAGTGTATTGAACGGGTATAATCTCGTTGTGTTCTTCGTGACCTGTAGAGTTATGATCGCTGACGTCATCCTTTGGCTCCGTTTTCAATTCGATCTCAGCAACCTTCTTAGCTTCTGAAATAGTAACAGATATGTGAATACTTTATGCCGTTTTCCCTAACCTAATTCTCTAACATAAAGGGTTGTCTGGAGGGGATCGCTTAAAGCGATAAGACCGCCTTTGCACATCTTATATATATACATATATATTTTTATTGGTTTTGGTAAAGAATTAAAGAGAGCAGAACTCAAAGAAACACTTGGGATTTCTACGATTACTTTTTAATTTTGGCAAACATTGCATAGAAACGTCTTTATCATAATTCGCGTGCTGACCTTAATCGTAGTATTTTTCAAAGATTTGTTGATATTGTTTGTCATTTAGCACAACAAGAATGGTGACTTAGAGATCATGACGAGTTAAATTTACTGGGCTTAACTTAGGCTTTAACTGGGCTTGCTCAAACTCAAAACCCTCGGCACGCCACTGATATATACATATATATTTTTATTGGTTTTGGTATTTCTTGTTTTCATTTTTAATTTAGGCAATAAAGACTTCTATCGTCTATCTATCTATGTATGTACTTTTTTCATCTAGGCAAGCAAAATCGCAACATTTCTTTTTTCATGTTTATAGACGACCTCTTGCCTTGATGATGCCTATTCACTCTTGATTTGAAGGTACTCATAATTGTGGGAACTAGGGAAAATGGAATATGGAATAGCATTCCAGATTCTAGTAGTGCGGATCAGAAAGGAATATGCGAAGCGCTTCGGACGCGTTCGCGGTATATCGACCACGTAGGGATGCAGATCCTTACGGTGCCTCGCGGTTCGATGGTAAAAAGGCGACCTTGCGACGATGTTCCAAGTTTTTACATAGTATTGAACAAAGTCACTTCCCACTGTCTGTCACTATAAAAAAAAAACTTAAGGGAAACACGTTTTAGAGACGCGTATATTTAAAAATACCTACTGGCGACTTTAAAAGCATCTATTTCGTTAATTTCCACAGAAAAAAAAACAGTTTTAAGTTTAATTTGTTTGTTTGAAATCTTTATTGCACACTCACACATGTTATACAAAGTAAAAACATATACAGAAGAAACTTAGAATATAAAATAGAGCGTGCAAAGGCGGTCTTATCACTAAAGCGATCTCTTCCAGACAACCTTAGATGTTAGGAAAAACGACGGAATAAAATATATATGTATTATATGTGTGTATTATATATATAATTTGGTAGAACTATAGAATTAAGAAGAAAAAGAACTCTCATTCAGCCATTATTTTGACGGCCGATTGGCGCAGTGGGCAGCGGCCCTGCTTTCTATGTCCAAGACCGTGGGTTCGACTCCCACAACTGGAAAATGTTTGCGAAAACATGAATGATTTTCAGTGTCTGGGTGTTTTATATGCAAATTATAAGTATTTATGTATATTATTCATCAGTCATCTTAGTACCCAAAACACAAGCTAACGCTTTCTTCGGGGCAAGATTGCGATGTGTGTATTGCCGTAATATATTTATTACGTATTTTCCAAATAAAAATATTTATTTTAATCAAAAAATGATGGATACAGGGCAACACTTTGCAGCGTTGCATGCCCTGCGAATTGTTGCTCTGTTTATCGGCGATGGTGTGTTGGCTAACTGCTTGGTCCATAAAATATTATTTATTTATTTATTTAAACATCTTTAATGCGTAGTAAAGGAGAAATTACAAATATACTTGAAAAAATAAATTAAAAGCAAAAGGCGACCTTATCACTAAAAGTGATCTCTGCTAGGTAACCTTAACTATAGTACACAATTAATACATTAGAGACGGGAAATCGCATTTACAATAAACAATATATAAATTTACACACGACACACATTAAGTACTAGGTACTAATAACTAATATAGACAAATAAAATAAGATTTATATATCCCTACTAATATTATAAATGTCAATGTAAGTTTGTTTGTTACGCTTTCACGCAAAAACTACTTAACCGATCCTCATGAAACTTTGTACACATATTCTTGGAAGTATTAGAAGTAATATAGGATACTTTTTATTCCAACATTAAGCTTGGTTCCTTTGGGGGAGGGTATGAAATTGCTTGACGACTTTACACCATAACTCCGACAAATTATAACCGATTTAAATTATTATTTTTGTACTATAGAGGTTATAATATGTGTTTAATTTTGCCAAAACTTTGTGCAGATCTGATGAATGTGGTTGGAGATAGAGGACAGAACTCCTCAGCGGACAGCAGCAAACCCCTCATTTAAGGCTTAGCGATGCTGAATACTTGAATGCCAATTGAATGCCACATCAAAAAACAAAATCAAACGCAGACGAAGTCGCGGGCAACAGCTAGTATATATATATATACTAGCGGATCCCAGCGCCATCTGTCGGGCTGATTTGTGAATCTAAACCATCCAGGGTGCCACCCAAACGCATACCGAAAAATTCATTCAAATCGGTCCGGCCGTTTAGGAGGAGTTCAGTACATACACACGCACACAAGAAATATATATATAAAGATATATTATCCAGAAAAAAGAAAAAACAATTGATACCATCTTTATCCTCCAGTTTAGCGCTTAGGAACATGTCCTCGCACTGCAGCACCTGGTGGCGGAAGGCGCACGCGTCCCTTAGCCGCACAACGCAAGTTGCGCACACGCCGCTGTCCTTGGCTTCATCGTCCACATGCGAGAGCTGCCAGATCAAAGAACCATCATGATACTTTGTAGTTCCGCCATCAGCATTATTATCAATCCACTGCGGAGTGCCAGAGAGCACGGGCAAGAGACAGTTTTGTCCCCGGGAAAAGGATATAAAATTATCTTCTCCCACAGCTTTATCAACTCTCAGAGCACAAGTGGAAATAATATCCAAATATATGTGGATTAATAAACGGGGGTAAACTTCTCCTATTCCATGTTCCAGTGATTTAGCAGGTGGGCAATTATATTCCTTGTCAGGGGATACAATTTTTGAAAGCAGGAGAATCTGTGTGGTGTAATTTATAATTTCTTCAATCCTTATACTCCACACCAAACAGATCTTCGGTAGTATACGAAACCGGAGCATCCGCAGGAGATGTTGACTTTAGCCAGTCATACGGCCGACGGCCGAGTGGTGCAGTGGGCAGCAACCCTGCTTTCTGAGTCCAAGGCTGTGGGTTCGATTCCCACAACTGGAGAGTGTTGTGTGATGAACATTAATGTTTTTCAGTGTCTGGGTGTTTATCTGTATATTATAAGTATTTATTTGTATGAGACTACTGAGATAGCTGATGAATATATCGGCTATCTCAGTACCCATAACACAAGCTACGCTTACTTTGGGGCTAGATGGCAATGTGTGCATTGTCGTAGTATATTTATTATTTATTTATTTATAGGTTGATAATGATGATTATGAAATTGTAATATAAATGGTGCAAAATCAAACTAATCATATCTTAGGGCTGTTAGATCATAAAGCAGCCCAGGTCCTTACTTCACAGCTAAAATTGACTGTAATTAATCTAATTAAGGACAAAAATATTTTCTTCTTAACATTTTTGTCAGTAATAAATATTTTTTTAGTATTTTAAAATATTATTAATCAGAGTTGCGAATGTTCAGAACATGTAACAAATTCTAACAAAATAAAACTGTACAGCTTGTTACTACACTAATTTTATAATTCACAGCTGTTTAAACTGCTGTTCACATGTCATTACTAAAAATGTATTTCATTAATCGTAATTAGGTATATTCACTTATTAATTGCAGTAACACAGCAGGTGCACCAAGTTTAAATAAAATCTGGAGGTAGTTTTTTTTCACATAGTGCACAGGAAACCTGGATTTTTCCAATGTCAAAAGTAGCCAGTGTGTTCATCCAGTGAGTAATGTATTTACTTTCGAAATTTCAGTCAAATTGGTTCAGTAGTTCCAGCATGAAGGATTAAAAAACATGGGTATGTTTACTATAAACTTTTGCCTTAATAATATTAGTGTTATGACAACTAACAGATGTTTACAAATATTTTATTGCTGTGTAGCAGCACCAAGACAATCAAAAAGGCACTAAAAGGTGAACAGCGACAACTTACGAGTATACCAAAGCAATCCATTATCATATCGGCGTAGACCTCTTTCTGCTCCATCCAGATATACTCAGCAGTAAGAAGCCTGCACTTCTTGATAGCCCTGCAGCATCTACAAAGCGCTGGGTCTATTATAGGCCCGTTATTCTTTATTAGAGCCATATCGGACTTCACAAACAAACTTCTTCTAGGATCAAATCTTCAATAAATGCCACAAGCGATGCCCGCTGGGGATAATTGTGTGAATTAAATATGAATTCATCTTTTTAAACTTCGCTTGAGTACTAAACTGAAATCTCGACATTCCATTCCAGCCCGTCACAACTCACAGCTTCCCAAGCTCCCACAAAATTCACATTTCACAACCCAAACAGCTACAGAAATGAGACAGAAACAGAGTCTCCAAAGCTACTCCCCCAAAGCCACAACAAATGTCAGTCTCTATACCACAGACTGCATATTGCTATGGATACAACGTGTGCCACAAACAATAGGTAATGTCTTCCCATTCTTTAACCTCTGAATTATGGAGGGTAGAGGTAAGGAGAGTCATCTTATATGGGAGAAAAGTTGAAAAAGTGTCCAGTGTATGCGCTAAATAACAGTTCAAAAATCCTCCACAATGGCGCTGGTGGATGCACAGGGTATGGTATGAATGTAGCAATCGTAGATGAATTGAAGTATGCCGAGTTAAAAAATTTAATGTCATTATCGACTAAAGTAGTTAATTATTGAGAATTTCAACAACTTACGTTGTACAAAATATTGTGGTAAATATAACCTTACTTCCTTGTATCTCCGTACTTCCTTGTTTATTTTTCAAGCCTACTCTAACAATATTTATATTTGGCGCTTCTTTTAAGAGTTACCCTGATGCAAATGTGGCGCCATCCTAATTTAATACATTTTGACGACACTTTTTCATATACACAGATGACTCTCCTTACCTCTACCCTCCATACTCTGAATCCATCCTCAAAAATCTAAATGTCAGTTTCAAACAGTTCCAATTTGGAAGCCGTTCTTTTTTTAAAATTTTACATTTACGACCCTTTTTGGGGAAATGCGAATAAAAAAATATCCATCCCACCTTTCATGATTCTGTAAACGGCATTGGCTTCCTAAATAATTTATCTTATTTATAGAAGTATAAGTCTACAATGAAATATATAAAAATCGTAAAGAAAGCGTCAACCTGCACCGAAATCGCATGAAAATGGCTAAAACGTGGTGTCGGTATTTGACCTTTATAGCGATAAAAATACAACGAAATTCACAAATCCAATTGATAAAATAGCTTTCTTGTTGCTTTATGAACATAAAATAACTCAACGTTAGCGCCATCTATTAGTAAATAGAATCCCACCACAAATATTCTGTAAAAAACTAGCAAAGTCTCGATGGAACTGCTTGTTTATATCTAAAAAGTAATGAAATCTACTTTGTCTGCAAGTATAAGCAGTTCCATCGAGACTTTGCTAGTGCCAAGTCTAAGGTTCCTTACAGCGATTTTTTATTTTTATAGTAAATGTTGTGTGACTTGGCTGTTGAAGGGAACACAAGGGTACAAAACCAGGTGCTCCATGACACCATTGCACCAATTTGTTTCCAGAACCGCTACCCATTGACGATAGAAAATTGCTTGAAAATGCGGTGAAATTGATCCATTAAGGGATGGTATGGTAGTGTTTGCTGCGCGCTCGACTTGGCAGGCCACAACCGTGCCCCCCGATAAATAACCCAATGGCAATGGAATTTAGTTAGTAGAGGAACTTTGGTATGGTCATTGTTCGCATAACATGTCTCAAGAGAGCTCTGTGATTGAATGATGCATTGCTTACAGATGAGGTAGGTAGATAATATTGAATAAACGCCATCTGATAACGAGTAGCACAAATTGTCACCTTATTTGAAGTATAAATTGACATAGACGAATAACCGAAGAAACAAGGATGCTACAAAAGAAAACTAAATAGGTGTATTTATTAAAACCTACGTGGATTTTGTAGATAATTAATTCTCATGTGTGGTATCGTAGCCAATGCAGTGATCGATTTCTACAACAATATTTTGTTTCATTTGATTAATTTAAAACATAATATATGGACATCACTATTTAAAAAAAAATCTCAAGTGTCAACTTTGAAAATTGTTGAAAATGTCATTTATCTGGGATTGAAAGGGTCTGTCATATGAAAAAGCCTCGTTGCCAAGTCGGAATTTTCTAATTTTGAGAAAAATTATATCGAAACAGTTCACTTAAACTGCTTGTAAATAAACAAAAGAACGATGAGTTACGTGGAAATTGTTGTTGCAGAAGGTTTTGATAAATGCAAGTGCTGTTTAAGTGAGACAGAGTTGAAAACTTTATGGGCTGAACACGAATTTGAAGGGAATGGGGAGAACTATGGGGAAATGCTAAACGAATGTTTTAGCCTATCGGTACGTAATTTAAAAATAAACATTTCGGAAGAAATAATTAACTATTCTTTTAAATTTATTTAATACAGCTCACTTCATGATCAAGTTTTTTAACTAGGTGGTTGGGTGCTTGTAAATCCATAAGTAACCTAAAAATCTATGTTTATATACTCAACAAAGATTTATAGTAGCTTTTAACTGATATTAATTCTTGTGCATTCTGTTCCGATGTTAGTCTACTTGGACTGATTCAGTGATCCTGCAGTTACAAAAACTTCTAGATATTTCTGATAGTTTTTGAAAGCATTGATTATGCTTGTAGATATGTGTGACATTCTAAGTCAAAGTCACTTGTGAACTGTGCACATTGTTGTGAGATGACTGTGATAGCCATCTTCCATCATCTTGAAACCATTCATTGTATTGTGGTCACTGATGTGGCTCCACGCTGGAACACTCCAGAAGCTCAGCAGGCCGTCCAGGTCACTGAGTGCTTCATGGTTTGTTGCTGGGGAGCCAAGTTGTGCTGTGCGTTGTTCTACTACTCTACTACGCTACTCCATTGCGATAACCATATACATAAACTTAAAACAAAAGCCACGAGGGTTCCAAACGCCCCCTGGTTTGGAAGATGCCCACAACAAACTTAGCCGGGTGTTCTTATTTGTTATCACCATTTAACATTGTCATTGTAAATGTATAGAAGAGCAATATATCTATATTATCTAATTCACACTGAAGATTTTTTATCAATTACATAGTCCTTTTTACTATAATTGGACTTTTCTATAAGCTCATTTGTAGCCTTATAATCTGCTATAATCAAAGAAAATAATATCCAGATTTTTACTTGGTAGAAAATGCTTTGGCATTAAGCCACCACCACTTTTTAAGAGTTTTCTGGTTGTGCAATAGAGATAATAAAGGGAATTTCTTTGTTACAGTGGCAAACTACAGCTTCAGAGTTGATTTGTGAATTGTGCATATCACGATTGAGGGACGCTATCGACTTCAGACGGGAAATTATAGCAACACAGGAGATACTTGAAGAAGGTAACCATCTGGCAAAATAATAATGGATATCTTGCCAGATTCTTTCTGATTCATGGGTCCGCTCCAAACAATCTTCAACTACTCTCACAATTCTAATATGAAACCATTTTATTCATGTAGGCCTATCACAGGCACTTTTTATTATTCCTAGTATTTATAAAGCATTGAGCCATAAATATTTCCATTATAATTAGGTTTTAGGTTCCAGGACAATAACATGTTTTTACTTAAAATTAAACTGGTGGATTCTAAGCGTGCTCTGATCTACCCAGCCCACAACAAAGTTAGCTGTGGGGGCTCTGGTCTATATAAACCTCCACGATTCTTCGCATAGCGTGTTCCCTATCAAGGTTACTGTAGTTTAAATAAGGCTACAACAGTGACTTTAAATATTTAATAACTTAAAATTAAACCAACGTCCAAGGTTGACTAGAATGAGCGGCGGGCGAAGGAAAACTGTCTGACGCCGGTAACAAACGTTCCTACAAGCCTTTCGGCGAAACCGCTGACGCCAGCAAGCTCGCTACATTACCTATGCTACATTGTCTAATCACATGTATTTGGTTTCACAGTGTAATGTCACCATAGAAGTAACATGATGTATTAATTTTTTTGTATGAAATAACTAGCTGTTGCCCGCGACTTCGTCTGCGTTTGTTTTTTGATGTGGCATTAAATTGCTGCTGTCCGCTGAGGAGTTCTGTCGTCTATCTCCAACCACAGTTTGGGCACACAATTAAACACATATACCTGTATAGTACAAAATAATTATTTAAATCGGTTCTAATTTGTCGGAGTTATGATGTTAAATCGTCAAACACTCATCCCCTCTCCCAAAGGAACCGAGCTTAATGACGGGATAAAAAGTATCCTATATTACTTCTAACACTTCCAAGAATCTATATATATCATATTTACATTCTCCGTGGAAAAATACATGGTCATACCAATTTTTATGACAATCGGTTGAACGGGGCGGAAGTCGATACTTGACAGCGCCGCCTGGTGGGGAATTACATCAATGGACATAGCATGTTCGTTTTCTCCGAGGAAAAATACATGGTCATACCAATTTTTATGACAATCGGTTGAACGGGGCGGAAGTCGATACTTGACAGCGCCGCCTGGTGGGGAGTTTCATCAATGGACATAGCATGTTCGTTTTCTCCGTGGAAAAATACATGGTCATACCAATTTTTATGACAATCGGTTGAACGGGGCGGAAGTCGATACTTGACAGCGCTGCCTGGTGGGGAGTTACATCAATGGACATAGCATGTTCGTTTTCTCCGTGGAAAAATACATGGTCATACCAATTTTTATGACAATCGGTTGAACGGGGCGGAAGTCGATACTTGACAGCGCCGCCTGGTGGGGAGTTACATCAATGGGCATAGCATATAAACCTTCTCCGTGAAAAAATACATAAGCATACCAATTTTCATAATGATCGGTCAAATAGTTTCTGAGTTTATCGATGACATATATACAAACATCCTCTTTTATATATATAGATTTAATACTCAATTTTAAGGAGTCGTAGAAGAAAAGTTGTTAGTTTTAATTATGGGAACTACTTGGCCAAGAGCTTTCTGTTATTTTTTATTGAACCCTGTATATTTATATACTGTGTATACTCGGTATACGTACTTTTGGGTGGAGAACAAGCCCAAAACTCTCTTCATCCTCACTGCACGCTTCTGATGAGCTGTTTGTGTATAAAAACAATATATGTGTTTTATTATATACATACAGCTTCTTCACTACTATCAAAGTGAAAACCCAAAGACGGGGCTGCATGTTTTTTTTATATATTATGTGAATTGTGAATATTATTTCCACCCGTCTGGCAATGCTCAGAGATTAGATAGAAGCAGGCGTTACTTTGCTGAATTCCATGATATATTATGAAAATTAAGCTTAATTTGCTATACACCGCGAAAAGTAGGAGAAACTGTATAGTGTAATTTCAGTAGTTAAATCTCCCGAGGATGCTCCAGGTTTCAGAGCGAAACGTGCGTAGAAAGTTCATTGCCAGTTGCAGTTTGACGGCCGATTGGCGCAGTGGGCAGCGACCCAGCTTTCTGAGCCAAGGCCGTGGGTTCAATTCCCACAACCGGACGATGTTTGTGTGATGAACATGAATGTTTTTCAGTGTCTGGGTGCTTATCTATATATTATAAGTATTTACGTATATTATTCATCAGTCATCTTAGTACCCACAACACAAGCTACGCTTACTTTGGGGCCAGATGGCGATGTGTGTATTGTCGTAGTATATTTATTTATTATTGCCGAAGATCTGTTTGGTGAGGAGTTGTAGGAATAATAAATTGCACTATACAGATTCTCCTGCTTTTCGCGGAGTATAGCAAATTAAGCTTAATTTTCATAATGCTCAGAGAGTTAATAAATCTGTGGGAGAATATAAAACTTTATTCTTTCCCCGGGTAAAATTGTCTCCTGCCCATACAACTTGTGCTGAATAGGTAGGGTCAGGATGTTGTCCACCACGCTGGCAAAGTGTGAATTGTTGCTTTACCAGATTGTTCACTTGCAGGTGTTCATGTTAAGAAGGAGATCGAAGAACCTGCGGAGTATCTTGACGACAACGAATATGCATCTGAAGGTAAGACATTTCATTCAGTTTGTATTACGCAGAAAGAATAGAATAGAAAAACTTTATTGCAACACAACAAACATTATAGGAAAAATACAAGGAAAACAGTAATAGTACTTAGTGCCAGGGTGCAAAAACGGCCTTACCACTAAAAGTGATCTTTTAAAGGCAACCTGAGCGTGCGAAGCCGATGAAAAGGTGGAAAGTGGATGGTGCAAAGTTACAAAAAAAAACTTTCATGAACATACATACTATTTTTACATAATAACTACAAAAATACCTGTATAAATGTATTTATACTAGAATAGATATTTAAAATATATATTTTTTTGCTATTATAAACTTACATAATACCAAATTACATCGATAAGTATTAACTTTTAAGTATATACAACACAATAGGAAAGGCACAAGGAAAACAGTAATAGTACTTAGTGCTAGAGTGCAAAGGCGGCCTTATCACTAAAAGAACGTACGAAGCCGATAAAAAAGTGAAAAGTGGATGGTGCATAAAGTATGTTACAAAAAAATAAAATAAACTACATTTACATATTAACTAAAAAATACCGATATAAATTTATATATACTCGTACTACAGTAGATATTTATGATATAAGTATATTTCAAGTAACCATCCAGAATTGTTTTAGACTAGTTTTACAAAATACAACTTTTACAAAATATACCAGGGTTTTTTTTTGTATTTTGTACTTCTTGTAATTTACAAAATATACCGGATATACTTCGGTGAGTGTGCTCAGGAACTTCTCAATCTTGTACCTCCGTCCCCTTTCTACCACAGAACAGCGAGACGCCGTGGGCGGTGGCATCTTGATGTGGTTGATATTCCATCAACACGCACGAAACGTTTTTTAACCACGTTTCTGATACGTAACGCTAGGACGTGGAATGCCCTCCCGGCAACTGTGTTTCCTGCAACGTATGACTTGAGTGCCTTCAAGGCAAGAGTGAATAGGCTTTTAAAAGGCAATCGTGCTGGCCAGAATACGGCTTAAACCGTTATCTTTGATGGAGGAGACCCGTGCTATGTAGTTGGCCGGGAAGGTTTTTTTATTTTTATATTAACGATAGGCCAGCGCTTCATCGTTGCTTTCTAAAAGGCATGATTGTCGTCATGCGCCTAAAGTTAATAAAAAATAAATTCAAAATTCATTTATTTCAGGTAGGCCTAATATAAGCACTTTTGAAACGTCAAGTATGTATGTTTGTAGTGAATCTACCACCGGTAATAAAATAATAAAAATAATAATTCCGTACCATCTATCTATTTATCTTCTTCTATATAAATATAAAAGAGAAAGTGTGTGGGTATGTTCCGTATAGGCTCCGAAACGGCTGGACCGATTTCAATGACACTTTCAGGGAATCTGGGGATTGACCTGGCGAGTAATCCTGTAAAGTTTGGTGACGATCGGAGCACTCATATTTTTTAAATGTCAAACTGTCAAATACAGCTTTTATTTACTATGATGATATTCTATTGTTGGGTGTACATGGGTGTATATAATGATCTTCACCCGCTCGAGAAGAGAATAGAAGAGAATGAATACGGAGAGAAATAAATGATTTAATATATCATGAGACTTAAATTAAAAATTCAATTATGTAAGTTTATTGTTTATATAAAATAAAGCAAAATCTGGCCCGGCGAATCGGGCTGGGTACGCTAGTAGAGAATAGAAGAGATTAGATTGTTTTGTTGTTGCTTTTTAACCTACTTACAAAAAAGACGGAGGTTCTCAATTCTGTTTTTTTTATGTTTGTCAGCTCAGAACTCTGTCATTTATAAACCGATTTGAAAAAAAAAATTTTTCTGTTTGAGACGGTATACGTTGTCATCAGGTCGTGATCCCCTGAACGGATTCTGGAGAAATTGGGGGAAATATTATAGTGACAGCTATAGCGATTTGAGTTATTATTTCTTGCTTTTTAGTTGTATAAAAAAGTAGGTTATTTTTTATTAGAATTATTTTCTGTTTATGTAAGTAATTTTTGTTGTGTTCAATAAAAGTATATTCATTCATTCACCTATTCATTTACATGGATGATTAATTTTTTTTTTTTATGTTTTTTTTTTTTGATTTCGCCCTATGACAATTACTATAATACTATTGTTTCCGTGCAGGTGTTTATTTTGAAGTAATAAAGGAGGAGGAACGTGACATTCCCGTGGAGTACCTTGACGAAGATGAATATGTTCCAGAAGGTTCTTACACTTTTTATTATTACTAATACTCTATGTGTTAAAATAATGACAGTCGCATCGGCGCAGTTGGCTGCTGTCGGAGTCCAGGGCCGTGGGTACGATTCCCACAACTGGAAAATGTTTGTGTGATGAGCATGAATGTTTTTCTGTGTCTGGGTGTTTATATATTATAAGTATTTATGTATATTAATCATAAAAATATTCATCAGTCATCTGAGTACCCATAACACAAGCTACGCTTACTTTGGGGCTAGGTGGCGATGTGTGCGTTGTCGCAGTATATAAATACATATTTGAAAATGTAATATATGTTCCCAAAATATATAGTATCAAAGTCTCAGAGAAAATGTGACTGCAATAATTTGAACGTTAAAAGCGAAAATAAATAACTCACAAGGTGTGGAATAATATGTTTGTATTATCAAAGTATTCATTTTTCGTTTTTTAAAGTTAAAAAAAAAAAACGTTATTTTTATCTGTCAATTTTACGAGTTCCGTAAACATTACGCGCCGCCGAATCTGTGTCAAAAGTTGAGATTGCGCCTAACGACGTAAGTCATCATCTAAGAGTTGGTGAAACGTGTTTTTTCTCTACGCATCATCCAAATCATAAGGCATCCGATTTAACCGTTTCCAAGGTTTAGTGAAAACGTGCAAAAATGCCTCCCCCAACTGGTTTGCCCATAATAACAACGCGGGGCAGACGGGCTGGTATTCGCAGTAGATGGTAGTAGTATTTTTTTTGTTATCACCATCTCACAGGTAATTAACATTCACCTATGAGGTAAGAGCATTCATAACCAAGCTTTTTTATCAATTAAGTAATCCTTAATATTCAAATAAGATTTTTCTATAACGTTACGTTTTATACAAAGTGTAAATAAAAAACCAAAATATTACTTCACATGCTTAGAAGCCCATTATTTACTTGCTCTGAGATTTATCTCAGTGCCGGTGTATCGAAACCGAAAACCTAATAGTTTTTGAGTAAACCACTGCCATAGTTTTTACTAAAATAAATCAGATACAGCCCTAATATCACATGCAAAGTCAAAATCAAGTGACTCCTGTCACTTTATTAGGTACTCGTCGCGTAGCGTAGGTACTATGCGCCTGCCGATCTTTTATCTTCAATAGGGTTGTCACAAGTGAACACTTAAAATGTTTAGAATTAATATGTATGGAAAAATATATATTTTTATAGGGTCACTAGCGTACCCAGCCCGCTTCGCCGGGCTAGATTTTGCTTTATTTTATTTAAACAATTAACTTACATCATTAAATTTTTAATTTAAGTCTCATAATATATTAAATCATTTATTTCTCTCCGTATTCATTCTCTTCTATTCTCTTCTCGAGCGGATGAAGATCATTATCTACACCCATGTACACCCAATAGAATATCATCATAGTAAATAAAAGCTGTATTTGACAGTTTGACAGTTCAAAAATAGGGGTGCTCCTATCGTCACCAAACTTTACAGGATTACTCGCCAGGTCAATCCCTGAAAGTTTCATTGAAATCAGTCCAGCTGTTCCGGAGCCTATACGGAACATACCCACCTTCTCTTTTATATATATAGATTCCTTATGAAATGTACGTATGCACCCTTCAACAGCATTTCGTAATTCGGTTACACGTTGTCAATTCCATATTTCTTTATTTAATTTTACTAAACATATTATATCACTCGATAGAAATACCTTCGAGTTCACAAGCGTCGTCGCCGGAGCCACGCAAACGGAAATACCCTCCGAAGAAAAAGAAGAGCGAAAGGAATAAAACATACAAACAGTATTCAAGAAGCAACCTGCTAGAAGCTGTTAGGAAGGTCTGCAGCGGTGAGCTGACCTGCGCAGAGGCCAGCTCGAACTACGGGGTGCCAGTGGCCACGGTGCTTGCCAAGTTCCACGAAGCGGAATCGGAGAAAAAGGGGGGTGAGTTCCAGGTTCACCCAACCATCCCTTGGGGACCGTTGTTTTCGTTGGACGCCTATGCTACTCGACGTCTCTTAAACTGGCTCTATGCAAGAAATAAAGTTGAATTGTTGCTTAGTGCATACAAAAAAAGCAAAAAAAAAAAACAAATTGATTAGTGGATACAAAAAAAAACAAAAATCAATTTGATTGGTTGCTTATTTAGTGCATTGAAATCAAAACGTGTGTGTACTTATGTACACGCGTAACGCGTTACAAGTTATAGCTTCTTTGGCGTAACAAGATAAAAATCTTTACAAAAAATTTTGTCTTTCGCCTTATTCTACGTTTGTAGAATAAACGACACTATCAATAGAAAAAACGTACTGTCAAACCTTTTTTTAGAAAAACTTAAATGATGACTGTAGCTAACTTCATGGTGTCGGTTTTTTGTGACGGTGTGAGCGCGCATCGTAAAAAATTACTCTCACCATTTTTCCCTAACGCTCCAAAAGAAGTACAACTTAAAAAATCAATCTGATTGGTTGCTTACTTAGAGCATACAAAAAAAAAAACTAAAGATACGTTCGATACCAAAAATTGCAAGAAGCGTGTTGTGAGATACGTAATCACCCTGCGGATATTTTTTAACAAGGCGTGCATTAGTTTTAACGATTTTTTTTGTTGAGGTGGTGTTTAATAGTAATTTCTGGTTTCTAAGAAATTATGGCATGAGATTACTATTATATAATAGAAGCGGTGAAAGATCATTGAGTAGGGCTTCGGTTCAACTTACGGGGTGGGCGAGTTCGAATCCCAGCACGCACCTCTAACTTTTTTAAGTTCTGTGCGTTTTAAGAAATTAAAACATCACTTGCTTCGACGGAATTTATCGCCCCATTCTTACTGAATTTTAGAAAAATCGCTTCGAGTCCCATACAATTAGAGTTGTACTTACCTGTTCTTACATATTAACATGCTGCATCTTAACAAATTTTCCTAATCTATAATTTACAGTTAACAAAGCCAAAGAAGCGTTGAACGAGAAGCACTACAATCTGATTGAAGACATACAAAAAATCCTCAAATACACCAATGCTATACCGTTCAAAACGAAAGCAAATAGATACTATTGTTTCTATTGCTCCACCGATGGCCAAATCTTTGAAGAGCCAGACGATCTGCGACAACACACCAACACCGTACACTGTGATGAAAGAATCGACGGCATCGAACATTATATGAAGCCTCAATGGTCGAATGAAGTTATAAAGATGGATGTGCACCGCTTGCACTGCACAGAATGCTACGTAAGATTGCCCGATTGGAATGAAATGTTCGTGCATTTCGCCGAAAAGCATAAAGTTGGATTCGATGAGGCCTACACCAAAGTTATACCGTACCCGTTGACATCAGACCTAAAATGTGTCTTGTGTAACAAGGCGTTCAACAACTTCGCTCTACTCGATGCACATATGAATCTGCACTACAGCAATCACATCTGCTATGCTTGCGGTGACACATTCCTGTCCACTAGCAGACTGGAGAAACATTTGCTCGTGCACAAAACTGGCTGTTTTCCATGCAAGATGTGCGATAAGGTGTTCAGTTTGGAGAAGTATGTGTCGAAGCATTACTCTTTGGTGCACGAGCCGAAGTGCACCACGAAATGTTTGTACTGCCCGGAGAAGTTTATAGGGCCATTGCAACGGCACGCGCACGTTTGTGAGAAACACGCGGACAAGGTGAAGACGTACACATGTGAACTGTGTGGCAAAGTGTTCACGTGGAGGGCCTATTTCCTGGCTCACATGCGCAAGCGTCACCACGGCGAGAAGAAATACAAATGCCAGTTCTGCCCCAAAATGTTTCTGATGCAGTACGAACTGAAGAGTCACCTGGTAACGCACACCCGGGAGAGGAAGTTTGTGTGCGGTGAGTGCGGAGAAAGTTTTTCAAGAATGCAGGCTCTAAAGAAACACATTTTGGATAATCATGAAAATAATCATTAGAAGTTGGAACATGAATTTTAGAATTTATGACCTAAAAAATACTGTTTACTTTGTGTAAGTAAACATTATACAGTGCAACCTTGATATATTCATTTCTAGCTATTGCCGGCGAATTCGTCTGCGTTTGATTTTGTTTTTGGATGTGGCATTCAATTTAGTTGTAGTTCTAAAAAAAATTATAGTATTCAGTATCGCTAAGCCTTAAATGAGGGGTTTGCTGATGTCCGCTGAGGAGTTCTGTCCTCTATCTCCAACCACATTCATCAGATCTAAACAAAGTTTGGGAAAAATGAAACACATATTATAACCTCTATAGTACAAAAAAAATATTTAAATCTGTTATAATGTGTCGAAGTTATGGTTTAAAATACGTCAAACGCTTTCATCTTCTCTCCGAAAGGAACCGAGCTTAATGTCGGGATAAAAATATCCTATATTACTTCTAACACTTCCAAGAATATGTGTACAGAGTTTCATGATGATCGGTTTAGTAGTTTTTGCGTGAAAGCGTAGCAAACAAACTTACATTGACATTTATAATATTAGTAGGGATATCAAGATTTCTTATAATGTAGTCGAGATTGTGGCGGAGTCACTACAAACAGACATACTTGACGTTTCAAAAGTGCTTATAAATAAATTTTGAATTTTGAATTAAGGTTGGCCTAAAATTTGATATAATGAAGTAAAATTATTCACCTCAACATTGTTTTTGGGTTGACAAAATTCGTTAGTTTTTTCACACTTTTTTTGATAGTCGAAAATTTACTATAACAAGTTGTACCCTAATTTGTCTAGATACATAAATTAAACTGTATAAGCTAGTAAGCTTGACTCGAACTGACTTTGTTGTACAATATTTTAACTTACCCACTCAATTGACGGCCGATTGGCGCAGTGGGCGGCGACCCTGGTTTCTGAGTCCAAGGCCGTGGGTTCGATTCCCACTACAGGTAAATGTTTGTGTGATGAGCACGAATGTTTTCCAGTGTCTGGGTGTTTATATGTATATTCTAAGTATTTATGTATATTATTCATAAAAATATTCATCTGTCATCCTAGTACCCATAACACAAGCTACGCTTACTTTGGGGCTAGATGGCGATGTGTTTAGTGTCGTAGTATATTTATTTATTATAAATAAAAAATATTGTTTATTTAAAATATAAATATAACCTAAAATAAACTATTTAAAACTAAATAAAATCTAAAACGACCTCAAAACCACCGCAGCGAGGAACAGTTTCTAAGATGCTGGCAGCATTGCCCCTTTGGATGGCCATACTAATTCGTTGGCCAAGGTAACTGCCCGCTCTAGGATCACCGGTAGACTCGATAACCCTTTTCGATAATTCTTTGAAAAGGGCTCTTGCCTCCGGACCCCACGGTCCCAAAGTCTCTACTCCAAAAGGCACAAAAATGAAGCTGCTATCCAGGTAATAAATATACAAAAAAAATATAAATTTTACTTTATTATACAACAAAGTAAAAAAAATACCTATCCAACATTATACCTTCTTAAATGTATATATACTTGACTGTATACAACAATCCCAAAAAATGTTCCCAATGTAAACATATGTATTGCATTGAGTCTTATGGACAAGGGTATTGATAACGAAGAATTTGTTAATGCTATATCTAGGAAGTTGTTATATTAAGGTTACACTGTAAATTGTAATGTTATTTAAATTATCATTAAAAATAGTTTATTAAATGTTTTTTGAAACAACTTTTGCTAATTGTAATTATTTTCTCTTATTACATCATCAATATTAAGAATGAAGCTTCATTTGTTTTGAAAAAATTTAAAATAATCCTTACAAACTACTTGTGTAAACTATTGGTTTGTGTGATTTTTAAATAAATTCTCAACTTTGTGTTAGTTCTTATATAAAATGGTACCTATAGGATGGGTGAAG
This sequence comes from Pararge aegeria, assembly GCF_905163445.1. Lineage (NCBI taxonomy): Eukaryota > Metazoa > Arthropoda > Insecta > Lepidoptera > Nymphalidae > Pararge > Pararge aegeria. The sequence goes on from NC_053205.1 coordinate 7,007,938, forward strand.
GCCTCCTCCATATTTTTCCGTACCTTTCTGTCTTGTGCTGCTTTCACCCACTCCATTCAAGGAATGTGGATTATACAAAGTGTAAATGAAAACCGAAATAATACTTCAGAGGCTTTGAGGTACATTATTTACTGTCTCTGAGACTTATCTGTGAATCTGAAATGGCAATAGTTTTTGAGTAAACTATTGCAATAGTTTTACTGAAAGAAATCAGATACAGCCCTAATATCACATGCAAAAGTAAAATCAAGTGACTCCTGTCACTTTATTAGGTACGCGTTGCGTGGTACTATGCGCGTGTCAGTGTTTTACCGTCATTAGGGTTGTCATGTTTGCATGGGAAAATAAATATGATTTAATATCCTTGCGAAATATACTGATATGCACCCATCAGTATTTCGTAATTCTGTTACACGATGTATACCCTCCAGAGGTCTTTTACCTCTCACCAAATGATGGTGAAATTTTGTATGTTGTGGCGGCCAATAATTTTGCTTTTTTTTTTTCTTGAATTGATTTTTGTAATGTATTTCTATAATTTTACTAGCTGTTGCCCGCGACTTCGTCTGCGTTTGATTTTGTTTTTAAAGTATTCAGAATCGTTAAGCCTTTAAATGAGTATAGTAGTATATATATGTATAACATGTGACTGTCAATTAATTAAAGACAAATAATTTGCAATAAAATAAAATTGCGACTATAATTAAAGATCTAAGCTATCCTATCTCTAAAGTTGGAGCAGACTGCTCACGGTGTGCCAATTTAATTAAAAATCGGTTAAGTAGTTTAGGAGTCCATCGCGACAAACATCGTGACAGGAGATTTATATATATTAAGATTTACTTAGATGTAGGTTTTATGTGAATTGAATATTTTTTAATAAAATTACTGCCCATTAGTCTATAAGCCTGATTACAGATCCATCGACCGTATCCTGAGGGGTCATATCATCTTAAAACCAGATCTTCAATGCTTCCTATTAGATGTCACTGCAGTTTTTTATCCAGATAAAATACATATTACCATATATTTTTTTAATTCTACTAAAACCTGAAACTGCAATCTCAAATGGAAGAGATGCAGTCTAAGATGGCAGCGGGCTAACCTGTTTAGATATAGCACTCCAAATTGTATCTACTCGACATTGTACCGCAACGCTATAACGCTTGGCGACACATCTTTGTCGGTAGGGTGGTAACTAGGCAGGGCCGCAGCCGTCAGACCACCAGGGCTATTCTGTATCTGAGTTGACAACAAATTTAGCAAGCCACTACAGAAACTTGCCATTTAATAACGGCCAAACTATTATAAATTGCGTAATTTCATCTACCAACTGAGTTGAAAGGAATTCAGCTTTTTTTGTTATTGTTCAAATTAAATTGTAACAAACATTGCTAAAATTAAGCTGGCGTTGGAAACTTATGTATTTAGCAGGTTATTTGGTGGCAACTTTTCGCAATGGCTGGCTACATTTTCACCTGAGATATACAATCGGCCTACAGAGGAAATGCTGAAATAATATATTTTTTTTTATGGCCTTGGATCCAAGTTCTTTAAGGCCTGAAAATAAAGAAAATATAAATTCCTAAATAGTCAAATAGAACAAAGGTGACCACTGCGCTAGAAAGGTCATCACAATTGTTGAACATAATGCTTTTGATCAAGATAGATTTACCCCAGCCCGTGTTTTGCATCCATATATGTTTACAAAAAAAATATTTATATTCCATTTTGTAATTCTTTCTCACAAAAGTGTCACGAAAGTGTTTCATGTAGGTACGTGTAGAATTTCTAAGTTATGCTTGGTTAAATTTTTATCATTTAGTGGTTATTTGGTTTAACATAATTGTGTAAAATATTTCTTGACATTTATTTTTTAATAATATACAATGTAAAAATTGAAAATGCTTGTTTTATTCTTTTACATATGTAATATAAAAAAAATCCTACTAATATTATAAATGCGAAAGCGAAGAAACGAAAAAACTACTGAAACATTGATACTGAAATTGTTGATTGGAAACCTATACCATATATTAGTTTTTTACCACAAAAAAAGGCAAAAGCTGATATATTGCAACCCATCGTAATCCCTAATCGGTTTCGGACGAATGGCGTCCGTTTTTTGTCTGTAGGGTGGTAGCTAATCCCAAATTGTCACAGCCAGGATCGAACCGGCGACCTCCCATAAAACAAAGCGCTACTATAGCAGGTATCAATGGTAGGTACCATTGATACCTGCTATAGTAGCATAAATTAATAATAATTATAAATATACTTCGACAATACACACACCGCCATCTAGCCCCAAAGTAAGCTAGTGTTATGGGCACTAAGACGACTGATGAATATTTTTATGAATAATATGCATAAATACTTAGAACATACATATAAACACCCAGACACTCAAAAACATTCATGCTCATCACACAAACATATTCCAGTTGTGGGAATCGAACCCACGGCCTTGGGCTCAGAAAGCAGGGTTGCTGCAAACTGCGCCAATCTGCCGTCAAATGTGGGTGAATAAGTTCTAAAAACACAATTAAGATCATACAGCATCCTCATCCAGTCATTATTGCATGCAGTGCATTAATGACTGGATGCAATAATGCGTGTCCAAAACAGTGAAAAAGGTACGGTAGGTACAACACGTTATACTTCACACCCGCGAAATGTTGCCATCTCACAAATTTTTCCCATTTTATGGTAAACTTTAGAACATTAGAGGTAAAATAATAACTGTCAACTGCTAAATGGAATGTAGTGACTAACCGCCTGTTCGATAAACACTATTAAAGCGGACTAGTTTTTGTTACTTTAATATTAGTTGAGTACACGTTTTCTGTATAATATAAATAAATAAGTTCTTAATAATGTAGTTCTGAATATATTTGTAAGCGAACATAGATAACACTATTGCATTTACAATTACAATCGAACAGAAAAATATCAAATTGATATCCTGTTAAACTATAAACTATTATATATATAAAATTGGTTGGGTTAGTTCCCAACCAATTTTTATGCAGTTTTCAGCAATAGATGGAGTGATTCAAAAGGAAGGATTACAAATATGCTATATATGCATGTTATAGAAGAGAAAAGCCAAGAAATTCAAAGATTTGTAATGTTACGTAACCATGTAACAAATCCAGTTTTGTGCGATTACATTGCAAAAGCAGAATGAACCTTGAGAGATGAATCAAATTATTGTACTCACTACGTAATTTTATATCTTAAAAAGAAAAAGATCGATAGGAAAGGATTACCCATAGTAATCATTTTTGTCTGTTACATATAAATAATATTATATATATGAATGATAAATAAAAATATGCGATGCTATACAATACAGTATCATTCCATATCATAGGTAGGTATGTCAGTTAATTTAAAAAAAAAATCTGTAAAAAATATCGATAAAGAAAACATCGATCTTTGAAAATATTAGCCCGAAGCTCGAAGCCTGTTGTTAGCACTCAGCGCCACCCTAGTCCCAAATACAGATTAAAGTATTTAAATGTTATTCTGTGTCGACACTAAGTGTCTGTGGACGCCGCTGCGCTTTGTTTTCTACTTTCAACCAACTTTCATCTTCTAAGATATCCTGAAATAATGCATTAAATCGTATTTACTATCTAATTTTAATGGCAAAGTAATTAATATGGGGAAAATTAAAAAGCGTGGCCCCAGGAGGCTATGCAGATGCTGTTTAGAAGAGATTGATCTAAAGGATTTGTGGACTGAGTACTTCAATGACGACGAGAGAGAAGTTTATGGCGAAATGTTAAATGAATGCTTCGGATTGCCAGTGAGTATCCAGGCTTATAATAAAAAACATACTTAAGAGTTCTCCATAATGTTGGCGTGCGAAGCTTACCAATTCGCTCTAGGCCAACGTAGTGTAATGACGGCCAAAACTCTTCTCATTCCGAGTGGAGACCCGTGCCTCGTAGTGAGCTGATATTATTATCCGCAGCCTATTAACGGTTTACTGCTTGGCATAAGCCTCTGACAAGAGAGACTGTTTAAGAGCATAGATCCACCATACCGCTCAAATGCGTGTTGTTAGACTTTAACGACTATCATAACAAGTGATAATAACTGGGTACGACGGCTCAATGTGTTCTCTCACGGGGTTGACAGCCAATTTCCTAACTCCAGCACGGCTAGCATGAGTAGGAGACAATCATCTCCCCAGGGAAATGATAAAAATTTATCGTCTCCCACAGCTTTATCAACTCTCAGAGCACTGGCGCCAAAAAATATATTTGTAATAATGAATGGGGGTAAACTTCACCTATTGACGGCCGATTGTGCAGTGGGCAGTGACCCTGCTTTCTGAGTCCACAACTGGACAATATTTGTGTGATGAACATGAGACACTGAAGTGTCTGGGTGTTTATCTATATTTTATAAGTATTTATGTATATAATTCATATAAATTATTCATCAGTTATCTTAGTACCCATAACACAAGCTTACTTACTTTGGGACTAGATGGCAATGTGTGTATTGTCGTAGTGTATTTATTTATATATTCCAAGTTCCCACCCTTAAGCAGGTGGGCACATTAATTATATCCCCTGTCAGCACATTTAGTATGGGCAGGAGACATTATCTCACCGGGTTAAGATAAAAATGTATCTACTCCCACAGCTTTATCAACTCTCAGAACATTGGTGCACAAGTGGAAATAGTATCTAAATAATACATTTGTAATAATAAACGGGGGTAAACTTGTCGTATTCCATGTTCCTGCACTTTATCGTGTGGCTGGGTGATATAATCGGGGGATGGTTTTTTATCTCCTGCCTTTGCTAGCCCTGCAGGGTGGTACAACAAATTCTTTAACGGGAAGTACACAAAAAATTTTTGGTCTGACCCAGGTTTCAAACCCAGGACCTTGTGATATGTAGATGAGCATGCTTACCACTAGGCCATTATGTAATGGGTTAATAAAGATAGTACCATTTGCTCCCCTTGTATAAAAAATTCAGAACTTCTATCCTATGGCAACAGACTTCTGCAACTAACTTTTTTTTAGTGGGAGCAGCGTTTTGAAGAGACAGAGTTTATTTGTGACAACTGTGTGGTCCGTCTCCGTGATGCTGTAAGCTTCAAGAAGGAGATCCTTAAATCTGATCAGATACTAAAGGAAAACTTTAAAAATGGTAAAGATTTTGATGGCATGTATAATTATTATATAAAGATATCAAAAAAAGTTGAAGATTCTAAGTTGGATGTACATTTCTGTACTGGCTTATTATTAACTTAGTTGCCTTTTTTAATCAACAGACAACACTAATATTATAATGAGGAAATGTGACTTGCTTTGTACCCATGATGTATGATAGCTCAACCACTGCACCAACTTTATACCGCAATCCTTGTTAAGCAGTTGACTGCTTGCTGTGAAATATTGCTCTAACCAGGTTGTTATTCTAATAATTTTAAATGACAATGTGAGATCGTGATAACAAAAAAAAACACCCGGCTGTAGCTTTAGTTTTAAGTTTACGAATATGGGTATCGCCATCATCATCTCATTACCTTGTAATTCTCATGTAATGTACTCATCCAAAGTGCTACCTATGGGCCAACTTGAATAAAGAAATTTTTGACTTTTGACTTTTAACTTAGTGCAAAGAAAGATTGCATGCCAGACAAAGTTTGTATGTTATGACTACATGATGAATCAGAGATTCACACAGACGCAGCTGCGGGCACAGCTAGATTTGACTTATAAAAATGTATTAAAAATCAGTTCAGTTCAGTGTTTAGTTATTCTATTAAGTAAGATTGCATTACTAATGATTGAATAATGAATTACTATAATTATAATTTCTAAAGTTCGTTACAAATATCTAAAGTTAGGTTGCGTAAAACCCATTATAATGTGGCCTCTTTTATGGTTTTTTTTTTAATTTGGTAGCGTTGATTGTTCGGAAGCGCTTTGAACTCACACAAGATAGAACAATGATTGTTTAATAGTAAAATGATGTGGAAAAGAGCAACTGCCGAGTTTTGCCCGCTTCTTCTCGGTAGAAACGGCCTTCCGAACCGGTGGTAGAGTCACTATAAACAGGCATACTTGACTTTTCAAAAGTGCTTATGTCAGGCCTACTTGAAATAAATTAATTTTGAATTTTTGTGTCACAGATTTCCTACTTTATTTTTATTCTACAGTATATAAATATTTCTATCGTCGAACATTGACAGGCCATTTAGTCTATTTGTTCTACAGTATATATAAGCAATATTCAAACAAGTTTCATACACCAGTGGTAAAAAATTATAATATTAATCTCATATTTGGGTTTACAAAATTGGAAGCTACTGGTCAAAAATAATTACCTATTAGGACGTTTTTTCTAATCGTTTTATATAGGATTATGTATTTTATTTATACCTATGTTATTTATTAAAAAAAAATATATATATATATAACATATTTCTAAGATCCATGTAATTAGTAAGGTAAGCAGTCGCAATTAAATCGCTAATGAAGACCCAAGCATTCTGAAGTCATAATAACCTGTTAATTCAAATTAAACTTAATATCAAAAAACACTAATGAAAGAGCGCAATTGGTTGAATTGATACCGCCGTCGCACCGCGCCGATGGTTCTCGATATGGGGTGTTTCTTATTTACCAAACTCTTTTCCTAATGTTTATTTTTTTACTAATAAATAGTAGACATTGGATAGATTAACTGGGTCACTGTTTAACAAGGATAAAAAGTCACTGTGTTTAAAGCATCCACTGATTTCCAGAAGCCAGTAAGAATGTGAAAGAGGAAGAGGAGTCGGATGCAGAGATTGAGACTGAATATCTGAGCATAGAATACCTTGAAGACGAGGATAATGAAAAAGCTAAGAACATTGTAGGTAAGTTATTGGACGGGGAAATATTGATGGACTTTAAGTAAACACTTAATAGATGTAAGAATTTCTTACAGAAGTTGCACTACTTCAAGAGCCCTAATATATGCCTAAACTTCATACGATCAATCTAAATTGAACCTTAATGCCGTGCAATAGAGTCTAGTATAAGACAACCTGAATTGGTTTTTTGTGTTTCAATGGTGATACACTAGAGTGCAAAACAATCTGACAATTGACATTATTAAGTAGAATCTTACTTCTACTATAAATGTGAACGGATTGTTAATGATACGAATTCTCCAAAATACCTTCAAGAGTTTTTTAATCTACTAAGCTCACAAGGTTATACACAACGTCCCTTTCATGCAGATATACTTGCCTTTCCTAAACATAACTCGAAGTTATGTTCAGATTTTTTTACGGTTACTGCAATCAAACTGTGGGATGCAATAACATAAGTCGAGCACCGTCGTCAAACATTTTAAAAACTTGTTTATTTAAACGTTTTTCGGACCTTAAAAATTCTTATTTTATCTCTTATGTGTTAAATCACATTATCTAGTTTTTCTTCAAAGCCTTAAATCTCTTCAGATTATTCTTTTACGTAATTTTTTTCGACGGTCGACTGGCGCAGCGGGCGGCGACCCTGCTTTCTTAGTCCTAGGTCGTGGGTTCGTTTCCCACAACTGGACAATGTTTGTGTGATGAACATTATTATTTTCAGTGTCTGGGTGTTTATCTGTATGTTAAGATTATTTATGTGTATTACATTCATAAAAATATTTAACAGCTATCTTAGTGCCCATAACACAAGCTACGCTTACTTTGGGGCTAGATGGCGATGTGAGTATTGTCGTAGTATATTTATATAGAGTCCATTTTACTTGGATTAGTTTTATACTCAAAACGTTACCTCGATTGCGAGGGAGCATATCATATTCTAAGGCTAAAGGCGTGCTGCTTAGTCTGTCAATCCTAACTTATTATCAATATGTTTGTTGGTTTGTCCTTTCTATTTCGTTCTAACTAAGCAACCAACCGATTTGATTTTTGGTATAGAGTTAGTTGAAAAGACAGAGAGTCTTGAGGGAGTTTTATCCAAGGACAACAAATTGTTCCCACAGGATTTCTAAAAAAAAAAAGACTTAAAAAACGTAGGCAGTAGTTATTTTCATCATCGTCATCATGTCAACCGTGAAATGAAATGTGACAGCGGCGACCCTCGCTTGATGTCATCCGTCCACCTCGTCGAGGGTCTGTCAACGCTGCGTTTACCAGTGCGAGGTCGCCATTCCATCAACTTGGGACCCAAACGTGCATCGGTTCTTCGAGCTGTGTGCTACGTCTATTGCCACTAGCTTCGCGAACTTGTGTTACTTGGTTCACCTCGTCGGGGGTCTGCTGCGTTCACCGGTGCGAGGTCGCCATTTCAGCACCTTGGGAAGTTGGGACCCCAACGTCCATCGGTGCTATGTGCCCATTGCCACTTTAGCTATGTGCCCATTGCCACTTTAGCTTCGCTCTACAGAACTCCTCATTTTTGATTTGATCACGTAGCGATACTCCAAGCATATAAAAAATCTATTCCAGAAATCAAAGTTGAGAGGGAAACCTCAAACGAGCCTGATGTGAAACAAGAATCAACTATACAGCCAAAGAGTGGTAGACGTTACACCGAGGATGACTTCAAGAAGTGCATAGAAGCTGTGAAGAGCGGAAAACTCTCGCAGACCAAAGCCTCGATCGTCTACCGTGTCCCCAGGACGACCATCAGACAGGCACTGGCGAGTGAGTGCCTTTTTTTTTTTTTACTTTTTCTCAGGTCTCAAAATCATGTCATGCTGGACTAAAGGCCTCTCTCTCAACGGAAGGGTGTACGCAGTATGTGGTAGTAGTAGCACTGAGGAGGCTGCTGCCCATTCTCCGTTATATTTCCTTAGTCGCATCGTACGACACCAGCGGGAGAAGAATGGGTGGTGGAAACTGTATTCTGATCTGCCGTCTACAATACAATACATAATGCATTAGAGGGCGTCCATAAATAACGTGAGGTGTTTTTTTTTAATTTTCTGTGACTCCCTCCCTCCCCCCCTGGTCAGATGTCGTGAGATTTTATTCAACCCCATCCCCCAATTACACGTGAGGTTTTTCAAAATGTGGGTTTTTTACGTTAACATGTTGGATTGTTATTTTAAAAAGACCAATGGACCAAAATAGTATACTTTTTTTTTGTTTCAAGCAGGAAAGAAAAATAGCGTAATATTTTTGAGACCCCCCCTCTCGCCATCGTAAGATAAGATGAGATTTGACTCGACCCCCTCCCTCCCTTAAACATCTGACGTATTTTATGAACGCCCCCTTATACAAAGTTTAAATGAAAACCGAAATATTGCCCCACACGCTTTAGAGGTACATTATTTACTGCCTCTGAGACTTATCTGTGAAACCGAAAAGCTAATAGTTTTTAAGTAAACCACTGCCATCGTTTTTTCTCACATGGAAAATTAGGTACGCGTCGCATATGGCAGCAACTATGCGCGTGTCGGTCTTTTATCTTCAATAGGGTTGTCATAAGTAAACACTTAGAATGTTTTGAATAAGTTTGTATGGAAAAATAAATATGCTTCTTCTGATTTCATATTTTCTTCAGGGTGATTCTTTATGAAATACACTTATGCATCCTTCAACACTATTTCGTAATTTGTTTTATAAAACAAGCGTTGTGCGAGACTAACGCCTAGAAATAAATTTCACTCTATTTTGTTTTACATGTCATATTATGTAAACTATCACTTCAATAAATTTTGAGCGTAAAAATCGTTTTTGAAAATATTAAAAGCTTTCGTTTTATACTTTGACGGCCTACTGGCGCAGTGTGCAGCTACCCTGTTTTCTGAGTCCAAGAGGGTTCGGCTTGTATTAACTTTAGCTCCGCTTGTGTTCGGAAGGCAGATTCTACCGAGCAGAGCCGGAAAGAAACTCAGTAGATTGCTCTTTTTCAACATCATTTTACAGTTTCTTTTTCTTCTTCTTCTTCTCTCCCTGGGCTTGTCTCCGTACTCGGTTGGCCGTCCAGTGCCAGTGGCACTACGTACAACGGGAGGTTCTCCCGTTGTACGTAGTGCCACTGGTACGGCTCCCCGCTGGGTCACTCTAGCTAGCCAAGCTCACTCCAGAAGCTTAGCAGGCCGCCCAGGTCGCCAAGTGCTTCAGGGAGTGATGCTGGGGAGCCAAGGTGTGCTGTGCGTTGTTCTGCTACTCTACATTGGATCAGTTCTTGAGTCGATGTTTCATCTGCCTCCATGCACGCACAGAGGACTGTCGATTATACCTAAAATTAAAAGGTGTTTGTTTAGCGAGCAATGCCCTGTTATCATGCTTACTACTACTACCGTACTTAGTTTTTTCCGACTTAGTTTTAGTAGTTTGGTTGTTAGTCGTGTGTTTAGGTTTGGAAAGACCTCCTTCGTATGTTTACACTCATTTCCGTTAATACATAACTTTTACAGTTTAACAAAGTTATGTTTTTTTCTATATTTTGAGAGATGAGAGTGGGTGGAAGCGGTATGCAACGGGGAAGTGGTCAAAAAAAAAACCATAAGTGCTTAACAGTTTAACTTACATGTTTGGGATTTCTGTTATAATAGTTTTACTGACTTGTTGTACCTATGTGACTTCTAAACAGCTTTTTTTAAGATTTAGAAGTGACATAAGTTTATATTTACCATCTTGTCAGTTCTTACTTGTTTATAGGATATGTTTAGTGTTTTGATTTAAAATAACATAAATTTGTACTATTTGAATGTTTATAGAAGTGAATATATTGGAACAATATGAATAGATGGTAAGTATCTCATTTTTTTATTGTTAATTCTATTTCTTTAAAAATTTACTTCCACTTTTACATGCACGGCGATTTCTCACTTCATACATCCGATCGGATGTTTCAAAGCAAAGCCGTAGCCCGTTAGTAACATCGTTTAAAAAAAAACCTCTGATCCGTCCAAGTAATCGTAGATATATTTCAAACACTAATAGTTCCAAAGCTGGGAAGTCATCCCTTTCGTAGTGGGAACCCTCCATTATCATTTTGAACTGCAATTCGGCAACTGATCTCTTTTTCCAGAAACGCTATGATAAAATACAAAACTAAACATTCACAGCGAAGATATGTCTCTTTTTTCGACTAACGAATCTAGAGCTTTCTGAACGACTCCTAAATAGTCTGAGTTTCCATAACCTTGAATATCGTTTTAAACACAAAATAGCTTTAATATCAGGCATTTTCTAAATGACCTTGAAGTTCCATTCGTAAAATGAATAGTTTCAAGATCATTTGTTATTTTTTGCAATTGCATATATAAAACTTCTATTTTACTGTAGATCAAATTTAGAAGGATTGCTTTTAGGAAATCATATTTTTCACTTAAATATCATCCTCCTATTCTATTTGTTTTTTTTTTCAGTTATGCCGCTAGTACTACCTAAAAAATCTGAAAAGAAAAAAAGAGATGGTCCGCGCATAAGAGTCGAGTCTAACGTGAAAAAGCGACAGGATAATTTAGACAATCTTACCAAATATACAAACGCTACTCCTTTTAAAGACGTCAGGAAAGGATACATTTGCTATTTCTGTGACAAAGAATATGATTTTCCAGCTGATTTGAAAGAGCACACAATCTTTCATCATTTAAAAGCTTTAGGCGCGGACGCGATGTCGGTCAAAGTTATCTCAGACAGAAGCGTTAAACTCGACGTGACAGATCTGATCTGTGAAATCTGCGGCGAAGGTCTACCAACACTGGAGAGTGCATTCGAACACCTAAGCTTAGAGCACGACGCCGTTATACATAGAGATTCAAAGGACCACTTAGTGCCATTCAAATTTAACGGGAAGTCGCAAAAGTGCGTTGTGTGCGAGATAGTGTTTCCAACTTTCAAACTATTAAACAACCATATACATTTGAAGCATTACACGAACTACGAGTGCCAGATATGCGGCCGGGGTTTCATAAATAAGAGGTCGCTGCAAACGCACGGTTTGACCCACCAAACCGGGAAGTTCCCTTGCCGGCACTGCCCCGACGTGTTCACGACATCCCTTCGCCAGAAACAGCACGAGAGATACATGCATATGGGAAAAAAGAAGCGCAACAAATGCCTGCACTGCGACGAGAAGTTTCTCGATGTGGTGCAGAAGAGGAGGCACGAGTCCGAAGTCCACGGAGTTGCACGGCCGACGTACGAGTGCAACGCATGCGAGAAGAAATACTTCAGTCCAGCCGCTCTGAAAACACACGTCGAATGCTACCATTTAGTCCTGCGTCCGTACAAATGCAGTGAATGCGAATCGAGTTTCTTCACGCCGACGATACTTAAGGCGCATATGCTGAAACATACCGGCGAGAAGAGTTTTCAATGCGACATCTGTAGGAAGAGCTTCGGCAGGAAGACAACTCTGGGACAGCACTTGCGTATACACGCGGACGACAGGCGTTACACTTGCGACCAATGCGGGAGGGGATTCGTCCAGAAGTGCAGTTGGCGTGGGCACATGCTCGCTAAGCACGAGCGAAAAGTTTGAGCGCTGTTACGTTGCTGCGTGTTATGTCGGACACATCGCGTTCTGGAGCTGTCCATTAATTATTGTCATTAATCGACCACTCAGATAAAAGTAATGTTAGAGCAGATTTGAGGCTCGCTCACAATCGAGGTGTCCTTATCTAGTACGGAAATACTTAAATATCTGAGTAAAATGGATCTCATTTGTACAGCGTTAAAGTTCAAAAATGCCAACAGTTCTTTAGCTCGAGCTTTTGGCAGAACGCTTGTAAAACAGAAGTCCGAAGTGCGACTATAAAATGAGCGACTTTAAGACTATTTTACTTTGACGATCCAGAGTTTAATGCTCGATTGCGAGCGAGCAAATTGCGAGCGTGTTCTAAGGTTACAATACCATATCCGCTACGAAAACTACCAGTAGTTTTGTTTTAAATTCCAGTTCATTTTAGCCCTTGATTAATGTGGTGATGCAGTCCAAGATGGCGGGCTAACCTGTGGATTATGGCAGTTATTATCGTTTTCTACGCGAAATTGTACCCAAACGTTAAATTGCTTAGCGGCACGCCTTATACGAGTTATATATAAATTTTAGGGTATGCAGTGCGCCAGGGAGGTCGTCAATCCGCGCCAAAGAATAAGAGTCGTAAAAAGCAGCCGATGTCGTGCTAAACCTTTCGCACGATATAATGTGTGAATTGTCACGCATTCTTTCCTTATAAATGTACATAAAAAATAAATAGATATTTTTTTACGTTCGTAGACGGCCGACTAACGCAGTGTGCAGCGACCCTGCTTTCTGAGTCCGAGGCCATGGGTTCGATTCCCACAACTGGAAAATGTTTGTGTCATGAACATGAATGTTTAGTGTCTGGGTGTTTATCTGTATATTATAAGTATTTATGTATACAAAAAAAAGAAGAAAAATTTTACAATTTATTGTCACACTGTGTAAAATGTTACATTTGTGTCATAAATTTGTTAAAGTATAAAAAAAGTATAACTGCATAGGTACTAAAAAGCGCAGCACTGGTTTTCAGCCAGCCCTATTTTCTTCGTCGTCACTGAATCCTCGCGACTAAACAATAAAAAAATATATATATATTAAAAAATATTCATCAGTCATCTTAGTACCCATAACACAAGCTACGCTTACTTTGGGGCTAGATGGCGATGAGTGTATTGTCGTAGTATATTTATTTATTTATTATTTATTATACCTTTTTACTTTCATAAAACTTATTATTGACCAATAAGTAATAAAATCAATGTTTAAATTTTAAACAAGTAAAAAGTAAAGAATTGTATTACATGGCGTAACATGGCGAATAGCGCATAAGTCAAAGTCAAAAATATCTTTATTCAAGTAGGCCCATAGATGGCACTTTTGATGCGTATATTACATGAAAAGTGTGAACACGGTAGTGAGATCAATGGCAATAGCCATATTCGTAAACTTAAAACTTAAGCTATGTGGGTTCCAACACGCCCTGAAGAAGAAGCCCACAACAAACTTAGTCTGTTGTTTTTTGTTATCACCATTTCACATTGTAATTTAAAACCATTAGAAGAGCAACCTAGTTAGATCAATAATTCACACCCAAGCTTTTTTATCGCTAACATAGTCCCTTATACTGTAATAAGAGTTAAACTTACGTTGTCGTTTATACGTACTGTAATAGGACTTTTCTATACGCTTACGTTCAAAACAAACTGAACTTTACAGACGACAAATGTGTATTTACTAGCATTGTATTTTGATTACTTTTGTTCTAGAATATTTAAAGTTGATTAAATGTAACAATCAATCGGTTTATGTTCAAAAAAATAAAGGTTTTGTTCATATTTATCGTTATTTTATTTTACATCCGACACCTGACATATAAATACAGAGTTTCAAAAAAATATAGGCGTCAGTGCAATGCGTTAGTGAAAATGTATTTCGTCACTGATAAATTCCTTATATTTAACAGAGTTATATCGAATATTCAATTATGTAACTCATTACTTGACCATCGACAACGTAAACCTTTACAGAAAACAAGAAGTCCTATATGCTCTATGGATTTATTATTCAAGAGTAAAATCACTACAAAAAGAATATCCAAAAATGTATGCCAATATATAAACTAGATAAAGTCTCAGTAAAACAAAAGTGGAGAACAAAACTGGTTTTTATAAAACGTATATAACCTTCGCACGCACACCAGCCAGCCTAGTAACATGTAAATAAGGAAGAGCAAAAAGAGAAAAAAAAACAATAATCTGTCCTGTTTATTTGTAGGACGGCGAGGCACCCGCGCCAAAACCAGTGAGACAAAAACAAAGAATCACAAAGAGACCGATGAAACTGTTGTCGAAATTAGTGACTTCCATAACAGAATGTTCCCCGAACTCCTCAATTTCGGGAGCAACTTGGGCGTTCTCATTGATTGCTCCAACGCAACGCCAATACGCTGCCGAGGCGGCATCGGGTACAAATGCTGTTACTGCAGCGAGGAATACCCCCATGCGTCTGACCTCAAGCAACACAACTTAAAAGCGCACGACGCAAAAACCAGATGCGGTCTCATTAAAGGCAAATATGGAGCTTCATCATTGGTTAAATTGGATATCACGTCATTGCAATGTTCCGAATGCCTCCGCGATTTAGACACTATAGAAAGTCTAATAGACCATCTAACAGAAGACCACGGAAAGGTTATACATAAGGACATAAAGAACTACATCGTGCCCTTCAAATTTCACGGCGAAGAACTCCGCTGCGTAATATGTTTCACGTTATTCAACAAATTCAAAGTCCTCCAGGAGCATATGAGTGCGCATTTCAGGAATTTCATTTGCGATTACTGCAGCGCCGGCTTCGTTACTAGGACTATCCTTTTGAACCACATAAAAGGTCACGAGGTGGGCTACTACAAGTGCGACTACTGTTCCAAGACCTACGACACGCGTCGCAAGAAAAAAGCCCACGAGAGACTTGTCCACATTCACCGGAACATGTTGAACAAATGTGGGTATTGCAACGAGAAGTTTAACAGATTCTCGAAGAAGGAGGAGCATTTGGTAAGAGTTCACGGTGTGCGATCTGTCAGCTTCAACTGTCTGGCGTGCGACAAAACCTTCGTCACCCAAAGAGCTTTGAGGGACCACACCAAAAGAGACCACTTGATGGAGCGTCGACACAAATGCGGCGTGTGCGACATGATGTTCTTTAGGCAGAGCGATGTCAGGAAACACATGGTGAAGCATACTGGGGATAGGATATTCCAATGCGAGGTCTGCCTCAAGTCGTACGGCAGGCGGAATACGTTGCGCGAGCACATGCGTATACATGCGGACGACAGGCGTTTTAAATGCGTTTACTGCGGGCAGGCGTTTGTGCAGAAGTGCAGTTGGCGCGGGCACATGCGTGCTAAACATGGCGAGCAGGTTTAATCTGGAGCGTATACTCTGTGTTAAATGATCAGTGACGCGTACGTCTTTAGTAGTAATTATGGAGGGTAGAGGTAAGGAGAGTCATCTGTGTATATGAAAAAGTGTCGTCAAAATGTATTAAATTAGGATGGCGCCACATTTGCATCAGGGTAACTCTTAAAAGAAGCGCCAAATATAAATATTGTTAGAGTAGGCTTGAAAAATAAACAAGGAAGTATGGAGATACAAGGAAGTAAGGTTATATTTACCACAATATTTTGTACAACGTAAGTTGTTGAAATTCTCAATAATTAACTACTTTAGTCGATAATGACATGAAATTTTTTAACTCGGCATACTTCAATTCATCTACGATTGCTACATTCATACCATACCCTGCGCATCCACCAGCGCCATTGTGGAGGATTTTTGAACTGTTATTTAGCGCAACAACTGGACACTTTTTCAACTTTTCTCCCATATAAGATGACTCTCCTTACCTCTACCCTCCATAGTAGTAATGCAGCTTTTTGTGACAGCTCGTCTGGGCGGCAGAAGTAAGCATGGCGTTAGTATTTCCCCGGACGAGATGTCAAAAAAATCTTAATCCGGAACTTCGATACATTCGGGATTTTGAATTCAACTCGTAAAATCAATTTGTTCTTCCAAATATACATTATAATAATAATAAAGCTTTATTTAATACATCTAAATTTACAAAAAAAGTTTAAATCCTTACAAACTACTTGTGTTAGTAATTGGTTACTTTGATTTTCAATAAATTCTTAAGTTGTGTTAGTATTTTCGTCCTTATGTTGGATGGATCCCATAGGATGGGTGAAAGTCTGCTCCATATCTTTTCACACATTTCTGTCTTGGGCAGCTTTCATCCACTCCGTCCCAGCGATTTTTCTTAGGTCTGCCAACATTCCTTTTACAGCCTGGTCTTACCCATCCCATTTCGTTAGAATTGTAGTCCATCTATTATCTTTGCACCTGGAGATGTGACCATCCCAAATATACAATATCAAGCGTGAACTTTATTTCTGGTTTTCTTTTTGTTTTTTTAACTATGATTTTTTTTTACATTTTATTTGGTACCGACTTTAAAATGTTGTAGAATTTTTGGCGCGATGGAGAAAAATTATGAGAGTGAATTTTTACGATGCGCGCGCACACCGACACCTGAATTCTACATCGTAAAGTTAGTTCTAGGTGACATAAATATGTTGAAGTTGTATATTATAGTATTTTTATATTTAGAACACGTATTTGACAACTCAACTGACAACCGCAACAGTAATGGCGCAGTCACCTGAGAAACAATATTAAAAAACAATTTATGACCATAGAGAAATATAATAACTATTCTATTCATACCAACATTATTTTTTTACTTTTTAGTTTATTTAGCATTTTTATTTAATTCTTTTTTTTTTCTTCTTAATTTTACTTTTGGTTTCGTCGGTGTGCGACAGTACGTGTTATATCACTTGACTCGTCGATCATACTTATACAGCTTACTAAAGATTGACTAAACTACGAAATAGAAGGAAATCAGCCTTCTTTAAGGCTTATCAATTTAGCTATAATTAAGTAGGTACTGCGAGATAGCCCAGTGGTTAAGACTCAGACATCACCTTCGGGGGTCCGAGTTCGAATATGGTGCACGAACCTTTAACTTTTCTGAGAAATTTTGGTTTTAAGCAATTATAATATCACTTGCTTCAACGGTGAAGGAAAACATCGTGAGGAAACACGCATGCCTGAGAGTTCTAAATAATGTTCTTTTACCAATGTCCTATCTGGGTGTCTAAATGAAACACGTCATAGCACTGGTATTGTTTATTTGACACGACTGCCAATGGTGGCGAGAACGGGCGGACTCCCTGGCGGTGTGTCGTCGTGCAATACATTTTGTTGTAATCAGCAAAATGCACTCCACGCGCACATATGTGTCGCTACATTCTCATAGGTGTGTGATGTCCACCGATCCGCACTGGGCCAGCGTGGTGGACTACGGCCTCAACCTCTTCTCATTGTGATCGGAGACTTACCCTGGAGTGGGCCGATAATGGGTCGTGATGATGATAATAAAATATATATAATAATTAAATGAGTATGCGATTGCCTACGTGCTTTTTCCTTTTTAGATAAACAGTAATTTCATACATACATTTTGGCACAGGTATATGCGTGCCAAATCAGCCTTTATTCTTAGAAATTAATTTATAATTAAGGAGTTAATGTCGTTTTAATTGTAGTACAAAAAGAGATATTTTATTGTTTTGTTTATAATATCTATATATATATAAAAAAATGTTATGTTGGTTTGTGTACGCTGCAAAAACTCAGAAAGTTCTGCACCGATCCAGCTGAAATTTTAGCCTGATATACAATTCGCATCAAGGATTGTTTTTATCTAATTTTTGCATTAGTCACATATCCGCGACCGCGAAAGCGAGAAAAACACTCG